>NC_044301.2:952026-1252026 GCF_004027225.2 Strigops habroptila | reverse complement strand
TTCCAATCCCCCTGCCATGGGCAGGGATACGTCACACTAAACCATGTTGCCCAGGGCTCTGTCCAACCTGGCCTTGAACACATCACTACATGCCCTTGTAAAAAGTCCCTCTCCAGATTTCTTGTAGGCCCCCTTCAGGTACTGGAAGGCTGCTATAAGGTCTCTCCTGAGCCTTCTCTTCTCCAGGCTGAACAAGCCCAGCTCTCTCAGCCCATCTCCATAAGAGAGGTGGTCCAGCCCTCTGATCGTCATTGTGGCCCTCCTCTGGACTCCCTTGAGCAGATCCACATCCCTGTTATGTTGAGGGCCCCAGAGCTGAATGCAGTACTCCAGGTGGGGTCTCACGAGAGCAGAGTAGAGGAGGAGAATCACCTGGCCATGCTCTTTTTGATGCAGCCCAGCGTATGGTTGGCTTTCTCGGCTGCAAGCGCTTACTGCCAGCTCATGTTGAGGTTCTCATCCACCAACACCCCCAAGTCCTTCTCCTCAGGGCTGCTCTTAATCCAGTCTCTGCCCAGCCTAAATTTGTGCTTGGGATTGCCCTGACTCTGGTGCAGGACCTTGCACTTGGCCTTGTTGAACTTCGTGAGGTTTGCACAGGCCCACCTCTCAAGCCTATCAAGGTCCCTCTGTATGGAATCCCTTCCCTCCAGTGTGTCAACCACACTACGCAGCTTGGTGTCTTCAGCAAAGTTGCTGAGGGCACACTCAATCCCACCGTCCATGTCGCCTACAAAGCTGTTAAAGAGCGCCAGTCCCAATACCGACCCCTGAGGAACACCACTCATCACCAATCTCCACTTGGACATTGAGCTGTTGACCAGAACTCCTTGAGTGCAACCACCCAGCCAGCTCTTTATCCACCGAGTGCTCCATCTGTCAAATCCATGCCTCTCCAATTTAGAGACAAGGATGTCATGCAGGATAGTGTCAATTACCTTGCACAAGTCCAGGTAGATGACATCAGTCACTCTTTCCTTATCAACCAATGACATGGCCCCATGATAGAAGGCCACAAAATTGGTCAGGCACGATTTGCCCTTAGTGAAGACATGTTGGCTTTCATCAATCACCCCCTTATTGTCCATGCGCCTTAGCACAGTTTCTAGGAGGATCTGCTCCATGATCTTGCCCGGGAACCAAGGTGAGACTGACTGGTCTGTAGTTCCCCAGGTCTTCCTTTTTTCCCTTTTTAAAAATGGGGGTTATATTTCCCCTTTTCCAGTCAGCAGGAGCTTCACCGGACCACCAAGACTTCTCAGATATGATGGATAATGGCTTGGCAACTTCATCCACCAGTTCCCTCAGGACCTGTGGATGCATCTCGTCAGGTCCCACGGACTTGTGCACCTTCAGGCTCCTTAGATGATATTGAACCTGATCTTCTACAGCAGGTGGTTTTTCGTTCCCCTAGTCCCTGCCTTTGCCTTCTGTGACTTTGGCAGTGTGGCTGAAGCTCTTGCCGGTGAAGACCAAGGCAAAAAAGTCATTGAGTACCTCGGCCTTCTCCGTGTCCTGGGTGACCAGGTCTCCCGTTTTCTTCTGCAGGGGGCCCACATTTTCCCTTGTCTTCCTTTAATCCCCAATGTACCTATAGAAGTTTTTCTTGTTGCCTTTAATGTCCTTGGCCAGATTCAGAGCTGTCAGGGATGTAGCTTTCCTAAACCTGATCCCTGGCTGCTCTGAATATTTCTCTGTATTCTTCCCAGGCTACACATCCTTGCTTCCACCCTCTGTAGGCCTCCTTTTTATGCTGGAGTTTGCCCAGGAGCTCCTTGTTCATCCACACAGGCCTCCTGGCATTCTTGCCCAGCTTCCCCTTTGTCGGGATGCATCACTCCTGAGCTTGGAGGAGGTAATCCTTGAATATTAACCAGCTATCTTCTGCCCCTCTTCCCTCCAGGGCTTTATCCCATGGTACTCTACCAAGCAGATCCCTCAAGAGGCCAATGTCTGTTCTCCTGAGGTCATAGAGTCATAGAATCATAGAATGGTTAGGGTTGGAAAGGACCTTAAGATCATCTAGTTCCAACACCCCTGCCATGGGCAGGGACACCTCGCACTAAACCATGGTGCCCAAGGCCCTGTCCAACCTGGCCTTGAACACTGCCAGGGATGGAGCATTCACGACTTCCTCGGGCAACCCATTCCAGTGCTTCACCACCCTCACTGTAAAGAACTTCTTCCTTATATCTAACCTGAACTTCCTCTGTTTAAGTTTGAAGCCATCCTGTCCTATCACTACAGTCCCTGATGAAGAGTCCCTCCCCGGCATACTTGTAAGCCCCCTTCAGATACTGGAAGGATGCAACGAGGTCTCCACGCAGCCTTCTCTTCTCCAGGCTGAACAACCCCTACTTTCTCAGCCTGTCTTCATACGGGAGGTGCTCCAGCCCCCTTATCATCCTTGTGGCCCTCCTCTGGACTTGCTCCAACAGCTCCATGTCCTTCTTATGTTGAGGACATCAGAACTGTACACAGTACTCCAAGGGGGGTCTCACAAGAGCAGAGGGGCAGGATCACCTCCTTCAACCTCCTGGTCACGCTTCTTTTGATGTAGCCCAGGATGTGGTTGGATTTCTGGAATATGAGCACACACTGCTGGCTCATGTTCAGTTTCTCATCGACCAACACCCCCAAGTCCTTCTCCTCAGGGCTGCTCTGAATCACTTCTCCACCCAACCTGTAGCTGTGCTTGGGATTGCCCTGACCCAGGTGTAGGACCTTGCACTTGGTTTGATTAAACTTCATAAGGTTGGCATTGACCCACCTCTCAAGCATGTCAAGGTCCCTCTGGATGGCATCCCTTCCCTCCAGCGTATCAACCGAACCACATAGCTTAGCGTCATCAGCAAGCTTGCTGAGAGCGCACTCAATCCCACTGTCCATGTTGCTGACAAAGATGTTGAACAGGATCGGTCCCAACACCAACCCCTGAGGGACACCACTCGTTACATGTCTCCAGTTGGACATTGAGCCATTGACTGCGACTCTCTGCGTGGGGCCATCCAGCCAATTCTTTATCCGCCGGGTGGTCCATCCATCAAATTTATGTCTCTCCAGTTTAGAGACAAGGATGTTACATGGCAAAGTCATTCTCAAGTCATTGAGAACCTCAGCCTTCTCCAAATCCAGGGTAGCCAGTTCTCCCGTTAGCTTTTGGAGTGGGCCCACATTATCCCTAGTCTGTCTTTTGTTAGAAGCATACTTATAGAAGCCTTTCCTGTTATCTCTGACATCCCTGGCCAGACTCAATTCTAACTGGGCCTTAGCCTTCCTGACCTGATCCCTAGCTATCCAGACAATATCCACAATATCCCTATATTCTTCCCAGGCTGCCTGTCCTTGCTTCCACCTTCTATAAGCTTCTTTTTTCCTTCTAAGTTTTCTCAGCAGCTCCTTATCCATCCATGGAGGACTCCTGGCCTTCCTGCCCCATTTCCTTCTTTGTTGGGATGCAACGGTCCTGAGCTTGGAGCAGGTGATCCTTGAATATCAACCAGCAGTCTTGGGCCTCCATGCCCTTTAGGGCTTTATCCCATGGAACCTTACTGAGCAGGTTCCTGAAGAGGCCAAAGCCTGCTCTCTTGAAGTTCAGGGCAGTGAGCTTGCTGCGTGCCCTTCTCACTGCCCTGAGGATCTTGAACTCCACCATCTCTTGATCACTGCAGCCAAGGCTGCCTTGGAGCGTCACATTCCCCACCAGCCCCTCCCTGCTGGTGAGCACGAGGTCAAGCATGGCACCTCTCCTTGTCGGCTCCTCTATTACTTGCAAGAGGAAATTGTCTTCCACACAATCGAGGAACCTCCTGGATTGCTTGCGTCAGGCCGTGCTGGGACATACCGCCCCTCCAACAGATATCAGGGTGGTTGAAGACCCCCATGAGGACAAGGGCCTGCGAGCGTGAGGCTGCTCCTATCTGTCTATAGAGAGCTTCATCCACAGAGTCCTCCTGATTGGGTGGTCTGTAGCAGATCCCCACAGTAATGTCCCCCATCCCAGTTTTCCCTTTGACCCTGACCCACAAGCTCTCTGTTGGTTCATCACCCTTCTCCAGGCAGAGTTCCATACTCTCCAGCCCATCATTCACATAAATAGCTACACCCCCTCCCCATCTGCCTGGCCTGTCTTTCCTAAAGAGCCTATAACCTTCCATTCCAACACTACAGTCATAGGAGCCATCCCACCATGTTTCTGTGATTCCAACAATGTCATATCCCCATAGACGTGTACACATCTCTAATTCCTCTTGTTTATTCCCCGTACTACGGGTGTTTGTATAGAGGCATCTGAGCCAAGTTCCAAATAAAGCCGACTCATTGGCTGGAGCGGCTGATACAGCTCTGCATTGCTCAAGATGAGAACTGACTTCAGAATGCAACAATCCAACACCACGCACTGTCTCTTCTGCCACGAAAGACTGTTACGACAGATGGAGCCTGAAGTTATGGTCTAAATGAACTCAATGGACTTTTATAGGGAAGGTTCATAAAGTAAGGGAATGATATCTGTATGTATATATGTCAAAAGACAGGAAAGGTGATGGTGTATTGGGAAGTGTGGGATCTGGGCATGACGTAAATGATATGGAATAAGGGGTGGATACTGTCCTAGTTTCAGCTGGGACAGAGTTAATTTTCTTCCTAGCAGCTGGTACAGTGCTGTGTTTTGGATTTAGTATAAGAATAATGTTGATAACACATTGATATTTTAGTTGTTGCTAAGGACGCAACTGGAGGTGACTCCTGACAGCTGTGAAGGAAAGGTATCCCTTCAAGGAAGATGTCGCCAAGGCAAGTGGACCGCAATAGAGAGAAGTATCCAGTGCCTGAGAAAATTAGCTGTGCTAGAGATGATTTATTATGCACAGTTACCCACAGATCCAGATGATGTTTTATGCACGTGACCCGTGTGGTGGAAATTTGTGCAGAGTGTGCCATTGGTGTATGCCAACTCCTTGGCAGCAATGAGCTAGAGAGAAGCAGCACTACTGATGGAGTGATTTGTCAACTCTGGGAACATGAAGACAATATCTCTTCCTCCATCATCTTGGCTGTGTAGAAACTGGTCCAGAGACTCGACAAGGATAGATCCTACTCCCCACCTGTACGGACCCGCACCTCAGCTATTAACAGTAAGGGTCCTTCCACTCGAGAGGGAGGACGTAGAAGGTACACACCACGGGGTACCCTGTGGTTGTGGTGGTGTATCCCCCCCTCTCTCCTGGACCCCTCTGCTTCCCCAAGAATTCCTGTTAGGCCCCAGCCTTTGCACAGATGCAAGGAGTTGGATGGCTGGGCACTCCCTGGCTGTACCAGGAACTCTGGTTGCCTAGCAAAGGTGGGGAGTGGCACACAGAGATCGGGAAGGCCTGATACTCCCTGATCGTACCAGGAGTTCTTTTGGGATGATCAGTCATTCCGTGACAACCTGAAACGTAACTGTTGTGCAACTGGTGAAACTGACACAGAACTGAGGCCAGGATGAAAATTAACTGATGACTAAAGCCAATCATCTTACAACCCTATAAATAGTGGACCTAAAAGAGAGACCCTTTGAGCTCTCCTGGACCGCAGCAGGCTGCGACCAGTATCTCTCTCTGAGTGAAACGCCTCTCAGAGCCCGTAAACTCTCAAGTTTACAAAATAGGGGGATCATCTGCCTGGGCTGTTACTTCTGCTCACTGACACTCAACCTTTCACCTGTTGAGGAGTGCTGAGAAAGCTGACATGAATATTGTACTATATTTTTACTTTTCACTGTGCCTGAGGGAAATTTTTAATGTACGTATGTGCATACCTCTATATATCCATATATCTCTCTCTTAGTGTGTTGTGTTAGTTTAGATATTTAATTGTAAGTGCATGTATAATAGCTTCAATAATCAAGTGTTGTTAGAAATCCTGTGATTAATTTTAACAATACAAACTGTTGCTAAATTACATTTGTAATTCTTTAGATGAATACTGTTGACCAGGTCTGAGACTAAGTCTAGATCCAGATGCACCTAGACTCCTCTCTAAGAGGAAGTTTAGAAAACAAGGGGTCCAATCTGAACCTTGTGACTCAATGGGAGGGTTTCCCTTATTCCTTTTCACTTTCTATCCCTCTACCTCGATTTCCCTTTAAATTCCATTTAGACATAAACTGCTGTCCAAGTCTGAGACTAGGACGAGATCCAGCTGCACCTAGGTTCCGTCAGGAGTTTAGAAAGCAAGGGGGGTCTAGTCTGAACCTCATGACTCAACGGGACGGTATCCCTTATTCCATTGTATTTTCAGTTTCTATACACATCATTTCAATTAAATTCTGTATAAATCACTTAAACCCAATCCTGTATAAATTATAGCCAATTCTGACACAATGTCTTTTGCATGCAATAGAGTGGACCATGACATCAAATTCTGTTGAATCACACATTTATAAATTTCTATTAAAATTACTTTTGCTAATATCTCTGATGGTGATTCTTTTAGCAACCCTAACCACTCAGTTTCATGACAGTGGTTTTACCTGAGTGTCCTGGGTTCAGCCGTAGCAGTTATTTTTCTCCTTCCTAGTAGCTGATGCAATGCTGTGTTTTCAACTTTAGTCTGAGAACAATGCTGATAACACACGGATGTTTTTAGTTGTTGCTAAGTAATGCTTACTCTGATCAAGGGCTTTTCAGTCTCTCATGCTCTGCCAGTGAGGAGGGGCATGGGAAGCTGGGACAAAGCAGAGACAGGACACCTGACCCAAACCAGCCAAAGGGGTATTCCATACCACAGCGCATCATGCCCAGTATATAAACTGGGGGGAGTTGAGTTACCCAGAAGGCCCAGATCACTGCTCGGGTCAGGCCTGGTATTGGTTGGCGGGTGGTGATCAGTTGTATTGTGCATTACTTGTGTTTATTGTTTTCTTTTCCCTTTCTCCTTAGATGATATTGAACCTGATCTTCTACAGCAGGTGTTTTTTCATTCATGCAACCACACAGCCCCATCAGCCTCCAGTAGACCTGGCTTCCCAAAGGTCCAGGGTAGCAAGCTTGCTGTGCACCCTCCTTGCCACCCTAAGGATCTCAAATTCCGCCATTTTGTGGTCACTGCAGCTGAGGCTGCCCTCCAGATTCACATACAGTACCAGCCCCTCCCTGTTGGTGAGGAAAAGGTCCAGCATAGCCCCTCTCCTCATTGGTTCCTCTATCTCTTGGAGAAAGAAGTTGTCGTCAACACATTTCAGGAATGTCCTGGATAGCTTGTGCCTTGCTGTGTTGTCCTTCCAACAGATATCGGGGTGGTTGAAGTCCCCCATGAGGACCAGGGCTTGTGAACGTGAGGCCGCACCTGTCTGTCTATGGAGATCCCCATCCACTCGGTCTTCCTGGTCGGGTGGCCTGTAGCAGACTCACACTGTAATGTCCCCTGTCCCTGCCCTCCCTTTAATACTGATACATAAGCTCTCAGCTGGCTCCTCATCCATCCCCAGGCAGAGCTCTGTGCACTCCAGCTGGTCATTGACGTAGAGGGCAACACCCCTCTTGTCTCCCCATTGTCTTTCCTGAAGAGCTTGTATCCCTTCATTCCAACACTCCAGTCATAGTAGGCATCCCATCATGTCTCCATGATGCCAGTGAGGGGTTGTAGCCCTTCAGACATGCCCATATCTCTAGCTCCTCGTGCTTGTTCCCCATGCTACATGCATTGTCATAGAGGCATTTTACTTGGGCCCCTGATGGTGCTGGCTGAAGTGTCTGGGAGTCCTTTGTGCTGCTCATCAGCTGCTCCCTTGCTGACCTGTGATCCCTCTCCAGGTTCTGGGCATCTCCTACTGGCACCAGCATCAGTCTGGTAGGAGCGGGATGGATTGAGGTTCCCCTCTCCCAGCAACTTCAGTTTAAAGCCTTCTTCACCAGCTTGGCAAGCCTGTGACCGAAGATGCTCTTCCCTTTCTGTGATAGGTGGACCCCATCAGACCCCATCAGAACAGGTTTATCAAAGTGAGTCCCATGGTCTAAGTATCCAAACCCCTGGCTGTGGAATCAGTCCCGCAACCAATCGTTGATTCACTAGATTTAACTGTCCCTTTCAAACCCCTTCCCTTTGACCAGGAGGATTGATGAGAAAACTACCTGCGCTCTGGAGCCTTTGACTACCACTCTCAGGGCTCTGTAATCCTTCTTGGTAGTCCCCACACTGCTCCTGGCTTTATATGTGGTGCCCACATGAAACAACAGCAGTGGATAATAGTCAGCGGGCTGTACAAGATTCAGTAGTCTCTCTGTGACATACCTTATGCAAGCCCCTGGTAGGCAGCACACATCTCTGGAGAGTGCATCAGGCCAGCGAATGGGTGCCTCTGTACCTCTCAGAAGTGAGTCACCTACTACTATTACCCGTCATTGCCTTTTCCTAGTTGCACTTGTTGTTATCCGTGATGAAGACTGGGAGAAATGGTCTCTAGATAAAAACTTTTCTTGTCAAAGCTCAGGGTAGACACAACAGTGAAGCAGCTATTTATTAATGTTTTTGCAAAAATGGGTGTCCTAGCAAGTAGGCACACACAGCAAAGGCAGAACTTTGATTGATATTTCCTATCCAGTCTGCAAGTTCCCTCCCTTGTTTCCCCATTGGTTGGGTACTCCAAGGTTTACAGCCTATCCGACGCATATAATCTACATGCTAACTGTCCCGCCTCTGTTTACATCTCCCCTTACTCAATTTTGTATGCCCCTTCCTCTTATTATCTCCTTTTATGGTTTGATTTCATAACTCTCTGGCAGACATGTGGTACCCCAACTTACTATTTAACCAGCCTGCACCAGCTTAGTTTCATAGGTTGTACAAAGATAGTATTCTTTTTAACCACAGAGTGTATTTTTCATCCAGAGATGATATTGTCTTTAACCACAGAGTGT
This sequence comes from Strigops habroptila, assembly GCF_004027225.2. Lineage (NCBI taxonomy): Eukaryota > Metazoa > Chordata > Aves > Psittaciformes > Psittacidae > Strigops > Strigops habroptila. The sequence continues at coordinate 1,243,126 of NC_044301.2, read as the reverse complement.
GTCTTTCTAAGTTATGGTATCTCAAACCCTTTGTTTCATTCCCTTAGTAACTTAGCCCCAGCCCCGGTATTGAAAAATCTTAATATTGGAAAGCCTTAATATTGATCTTAAAGCTCTAATATTGTAAAGCCTTAATACTGCAAAGCCCCATCCCCAATTATGTGGAAACAACACTGTTTCTCTCACAAAGACTGGGCTGCTGTACTTAACTCCAGTGTCTCTCCTGCTGTGATGGGTCTTTCATCACTGGTCTGCAGAGCAGCAAATCAGTTCCAGCAAGGGCACCTCTGGCTTTGGGGGAAGTCTCTTCCTCCTGCAGGTCCCTGCCATTGCAAGCTTCCATTCCCCTTCATTATTGCCCCCACTTTCTTTTATGTGTGCTGCTGGGGGAGTTTTCGGCCACTTGGCTGTGGCTCCGCTGTCAACCATGGCTCCGCTGCCAAATTTGCTTGGAACCAGGTGTCTAACTCCTCAGCTTCCTCGATGCTTTGCAGCCTCCTCACTGCCTCCTGCAGCTCAGCCACCTGTTGCAGGAGGTCCTCCACCTGGGCATACCGTCTGCAGGCAGGTCTGCTGCCTGTCCCTGCTCCAGGAGAAAGCTCTAGGCACCTCCTGCAGCCCGAGGTCTGCACTGCAGCCTCTCCCTGCAGCCTCTCCGTCTGAGTGAAGGCATCAGCCTCCACCAGCGCAAGACAGTGCAGATCCCCCCTGCTGGAGCTGCGGCCTTTGCTTTCCAATGAGCGCCCACCATTCTGCCTTGAGGGTGAGGTAGGATGTATGCCCCAACCTGCACAGACGACCTGTGGAATGCCCCTCCTTTGAAGAGGCGCCCTCCCTGCATGCCCTCCTGCGGGAACTGCCATGCTATGCCCTGACTAATGCACCATGCCCTGTTTGCCCTTGTCCCCGCTGTCTGCTGTCTGCTGTCTGCCACGAGCTCCTGCCCTGCTGCGGAACACGCCTGCCCCAGAGCCAATTCCCTCAGGACTCTGGGACCCACGAAGTTGTGTATGTTTAGGTTCCTCAGATGGTCTCAAACCTGATCTTCTCCTATGATGGGTGGGACTTCATTCCCCCAGTCCCTGCTTTGAGATTCGGGGACTCAACAGATGTGAGAACAACAATTGCCAGTGAAAACTGAGGCAAAAAAGTTGTTGAGTACCTCAACCTTCTCCATGTCAGTTGTCACCCGTTCTCCTGTTTCATTTATCAGAATTAAGTCACTTATAGCAGTATTCACATTGCTCATTGTAAATTACTGTAAAATGGTTTTCTTCTAATAAAATGTATGCAGCAGTTCCCCAGCCTGTAACAGGCTTTTGGAACTTTTCCTGATATTTTTGGTAAGTCATTGCTGGTGTAAGTGGCTGGCCAGTTTTCCCAGATGCATTGGTTTCTACAGGTTAAGGCCATTGGATTGCCCTTGCTGCGTTTCCATCTAGAGCATAGGACCACTAAACTCTTTGTGACTACAGGGAGATGCTGCAAGATTCAGAGATCTTTCCTATGCCTGTTTGTCCAAAAAGCAGACTTGTGCCTGGCGTGCAGTAAAACAATTCCACATGCTCAGGAGAGATAGAATCATAGAATAGTTAGGGTTGGAAAGGACCTTAAGATCATCTAGTTCCAACCCCCCTGCCATGGGCAGGGACACCTCGCAACAAACCATGTGGCCCAAGGCTCTGTCCAACCTGGCCTTGAACACTGCCAGGGATGGAGCATTCACAACCTCCCTGGGCAACCCATTCCAGTGCCTCACCACCCTCACTGTAAAGAACTTCTTCCTTATATCTAACCTGAACTTCCCTGTTTAAGTTTGAAGCCATCCTGTCCTATCACTACAGTCCCTGATGAAGAGTCCCTCCCCGGCATACTTGTAGGCCCCCTTCAGATACCGGAAGGCTGCAACGAGGTCTCCATGCAGCCTTCTCTTCTCCAGGCTGAACAACCCCTACTTTCTCAGCCTGTCTTCATACGGGAGGTGCTCCAGCCCTCTTATCATCCTTGTGGCCCTCCTCTGGACTCGCTCCAACAGCTCCATGTCCTTTTTATGTTGAGGACACCAGAACTGTACACAGTACTCCAAGTGAGGTCTCACGAGAGCAGAGTAGAGGGGCAGGATCACCTCCTTCGACCTGCTGGTCACGCTTCTTTTGATGCAGCCCAGGATACGGTTGGCTTTCTGGGCTGCCAGCGCACACTGCTGGCTCATGTTAAGCTTCTCATCAACCAAAACCCCAAGTCCTTCTCTGCAGGGCTGCTCTGAATCTCTTCTCTGCCCAGCCTGTAGCTGTGCTTGGGATTGCCCCGACCCAGGTGTAGGACCTTGCACTTGGTTTGATTAAACTTCATAAGGTTGGCATCAGCCCACCTCACAAGCATGTCAAGGTCCCTCTGGATGGCATCCCTTCCCTCCAGCGTATCAACCGAACCACACAGCTTGGTGTCATCGACAAACTTCCTGAGGGCACACTGAATCCCACTGTCCATATTGCCGAAAAAGATGTTGAACAAGACAGGTCCCAATACCAACCCCTGAGGGACACTACTCATTACTGTTTTCCAACTGGACATTGAGCCGTTGACCACAACTCTTTGCATGTGGCCATCCAGCCAGTTCTTTATCCACTGAGTGGTCCATCTATCAAATTGATGTCTCTCCAATTTAGAGACAAGGATGTCATGCAGGACAGTGTCGAAGGCTTTGCACAAGTCCAGGTAGGTGATGTCAACAATACTGTGTTTATTCAGGCCTGGGTGCTTGGTGGACTATTCAACAGATCAAGCACACCAATGATGGCTTTCTTCGTTACATTTATACAGAAAAGTTACGAGGTAGTACACTTCCAGTTACAGTGATTGGCTGTTACCTACATATAATTATATTTGCTGTGTCATTCCTTCTAATAATCACTATGCACGCTCAGAGGAGGGGTCTTCACTTCGGCTGGGGTCTTTTTGACCTGTGGGTATGATTTTTAGTATTATAATGAAGGCAGTTCACTTCAGGACACCTTAAAAGTTAGTTCTTTTGGCAAGTTAAGTAATCTAATGGTCACTTTGCCAAGCTGCCAAATAACTCATCCTTTAGTACCACCAGTCCCAGATATTCTTCTTTGTTTCTTCAAACACAACCAAGATCTGGTCATGCTCATGAGTTCCTTATTAAGAGGGTCACTTCATCCCAGGCCCAAGATGCAGTAATTAGGTAACTATGGCTACCAATTGCAGGTACACAATATAGCAAGCAACATATCATATCATCCCCTCTTTGCATGTGTGGCCTGATCTGGTAGGCTCACTAGCAGCCCAAACCTATTTCTGTGCGCTTCAGCTTCCCATCTCTAAAATCACAATAATAGCTATGTCTTTAACTGTTAGGGTAATCACACAGAAGACTGTCAAGCTTTTGAGTGATATGGTAATGGAGGCCATATATGGCATCATATTATCTACTCCAACCAGCTTATCTGCTTTTCAGATACCGTTAGGATATTACTCTGCTCCCTTCAGAATCAACAGCAGATTTTTGCATTGGGTTTGAGAGAGACAAAACCTGGCCATAAGGAAAAAAATGCTTACAGAGGAGACTTGTAGTGGCTCCATACAAGATTAAGAAAAACAATGCAGTTCTTTTTGATCATATTACTGTGTAATATATCTCTAGGCTGGTCAAAAATTGCCACTGAAAGTTTCACTTGATTTAGGTGAGTCAGACAGAACACTTTGGTTCTCACCCAGCAGAGCCATTAAGTACATAGCTGAAACCACTCTTTTACATCCACTTCAGTGCAGCATACCTTGTTCTTTTGTTTTCCTGAGTTCCTCCCTGCTTCCTGGATTCCTCTAGGCTGAGCCTCAAGGGAAGACTCTGCTCCCATCTCCATTTCCCTTTCAGTTCATAACATCCTATTCCCTCTTCCAGGTTTAATGGTGCTTTGCAACTATGGTGTGCAACTGGAGACGCCTCAGGGCATGGTGATAAACCTAAATGAAAGTAAGAGCTGATCAAGGGGATATGTAAGAGGCGAAAACATTCTTGTGAGCTAAGTGTATAGCAGATGCATAAAGGAGAGGAAAGGCTGTGAATGGTCTAGGTACAGGTAGATCACCCAAGCCTTGTCCCAGCATTTCCTTTTCCTCCAACCTAACAACATTCTCACTTTCCAGTGAGTGAAAGGTCTTCAGTGCAGGGGGAAGTTCTGTTACCTTCTCAGGCTTTCTGGATGAATGCTACACCATATAAAGCTGAGTTAATTGGGCAAACAATGATCTCATGGCAATAATGTGGGTACTGTGCTTGTTCTGTTACTACAGGCTAACAACCAGACATTGGAACAGAAACTGGGTAGTCTTGCATCTTCTCCCCATTTTCTTTGCTTTACATCTTGTTAATGGTACAAAGACATCTATATATAGAAACTATAAAATGCAAATCTGGATTTTAAATATATGAATGTTCCACAAGTTAGGAAAAAGTTTGTTGGTTTAGGTTAAGTAAGTTCATAACTTCAGGCAAAATGACAGACAGTTCTTAAAATATGTGTTATTTAAGATAGTCCCAATTCTTCAAGCATCTGAGCATTTCAAATCTTTAATGTATTTGCACTTACCTTGTGTGGTAGAAGCCAATGAACACGCAGGGTTGAGGTATTTATTTCATGTCTGCAGAGATGGGTGCTGGGTGGTAATTCCACAAAGATAGCACATCAATGCTTCTCAAATCATAATTATTTATACATGAAACATTAACATATTCAATCTTCTAATACATATGTATTGTTTGTTAAAGATAATTCTTTGCCCTAGGTTTCCCACAGCAGAGTCTCAGACATCAGATTCTTAGAAAAAATAATTTAATAATTGAGTGGTACAGGAATAGGAACAGCTCAAGCTGGGTGCCTCTGGAGAGGGACCCAGAACAAAGAAATTCCTGGTGGCTTATACCCTTACAGTCTGTGCACCCAACCGTCACATGCTGTTCACATGCCTTGCACGCATCTCTTGGTCCAATGGTGAATTTTGGTCTGGGGTCTCCTTGTCCATCATTGTTGGGTTTTTTTTCATTGTCTCGAGGTGGGCTGTAAATTCCTTCTTATATCTCTGGTTGTTGCCCCTTGGTATTGATGCAACTCCTTTATCTTCCAATTTGCATTGGTCTCCAGGCTTTTATTTACACAACTAAGCACCAGTTGTCAGCTCCAGAAACTTCAGCTATCTATGCTAAGAGACTAAATAAGCTAGGCAAAACCATCCAGTCAAAAGAATTCAGCTAAAAAGGAATTCAGCTAACTAAACTTAATTCACAACATTGTTATTCTCTTATATGATTGGCTAAAACTTACTCACCTAACATGTAGATTAATATGCATGCTCACTACAATTTTTAAGATTTTCACTTCTTAATCTTTTGAGGAGGTGGTATACCTGGGGTAGGTGGTCTATGAGTCAGTGGTTGCTATCTTCCCCTGCCGGAATTATCTTTCCCCTAGTTTAATCTGCTTTTGGCAGCTCTAAACAGTACTTTGTGGACTGTTGCCCTAACAAACCATTATTCACTTCTATGGTCACCATCTGAGACAGAGATAAATTGCTACCCATTGTTAAAATTCAAACAAACAAGTCCACCAAAGAATTTAGCTAAGTTAATGTTAACCTTTAAGTTCTGACAACTTTGGACTTTAATTATATTATAATTATATGTAGATTACAACCAATCATTGTAACTGGGAGTGTACTACCTTGTAACTTTTGTGTATAAATGTAACAAGAAAGCTGGCATTGCTGTGCTTGATTTGTGGAACAGTCCACCGAGCACCCAGGCCTGAATAAACACAGTATCTCTCTTGAGCGTGTGGAATTGTTTACTGCACACTGGGCACAAATCTGCTTTTCAGACAACAGAACAAGCTCAGAATAAGCAATTCTTTAATTCTGGAGGAACTGGTACGTGAATTGCAAGGAAAAAACCCCACAAGTAGGGGTTCTTCCAGAAGAGTTGTTGATCCAGTCCCCAGTGGGAAGCATCCCTGACAGAGTGGGAGGGCTGATCTTCACCTGATCCTATTCTTCTTTTCCATCTTTTTACAAGGAGTAAGTGGAGAATACTATGACCAGGACTAGATGGGCTCTGCCTCCAGCCAGGTGGAGGAGAGGGACAAGTGGGTTTACTGGACCATGTGAATTAGATGGCCGGGCATGTCAGAGCCACAGGAGTATCAGGCTCTAGTAGACACTGGTGCACAGTGTACCCTAACGCCTTGTCCTTGTTTCCGCTGGGATAGAGTTAATTTTTTTCCTAGTAGCTGGTACAGAGCCATGGACTGATCCAGCCTGCACTGGAACAGGTAGAATCTTGGAACACCTGCAATGCACTGATGATATCATCTTGCAGGGCAATACAGCAGAAGAAGCTTCTGAGAAAGGGAAGAAAATAGTCTGAATCCTTCTGAAGGCTGTTTTTACTATAAAACAAAGTAAGGTCAAGGGACCTGCACAGGAGATTCAGTTTTTGGGAATAAAATGGCAAGATGGATGTCGCCAGATCCCAATGGCTGTAATCAGCAAGATAACAGAAATGACTCCACCAACTAATAAGAAAGAAACACAAGCTTTCTTAGGAGCTGTGGGGTTTTGGAGAATGCATATTCCAAATTACAGCCTGATTGTTGATTCTAAGCCCTCTCTATCACATGACCTGGAAGAAGAATGATTTCAAATGGGACCCTGTGTGGGATCCTTTCTAGAAGAAAATGGGCATGCTTATATGGAAATGGAGTAGACCCTGTGCAAGAGTCGTGTACTTGACAGAAGTCACGTAGGCCCGACCCTGAAGTGCATCTAAAGACACTTGAGGACGTGGAATGAGGAAGATAAGGATGTGGAATGAGGAAGATAAGCAACGAAGCAAGAACAAAAACAGGATGGACAATTGCGATAACCAGGAACTGGGCGGTAACACGGTATAGCTAGCCAACCAATCATGTATTAGCTTAGAGCGCGTGAATGGCATGTGGAAAGCAAATGTAACCAATCAGCTATGCTTAAGGCATGTGATAATAGGGCTTAAGGATATATATTGGAGCAGATGATTCAAATAAAGGTCTTCAACTATAACTCTTATAGAGTTGCTTGAAGTCCGATATTGTCCGTCTCGTCAAGTGGTGACCCCAACATGATCCGTGACAAGAGCAATCAACTGTGGAGGCGAGACGGGACCGGCTGGGAGCTGCACGGCTGGACCGTGGCAGGGGGTCGGACGACGACCTAGACAGGGAAGGAATCGTTGCAATGGAATTCTCGCCTGAAAGGTGAGCAGCCGGGGTAGCATGGGTCAGAATTTGAGTCAAGAAGAGGGAGCAATTGTTAGGATCCTGCTACATATACTCTCTAAGAGAGGGATAAAATATGAGGAAACCACCTTAAGAAGACTATTGCGGTGGTGTCGGAATCAGGGTTTTGCTCCCGACCCTGCACTGGCATTTAAGCCGGAGACTTGGACTGACGTGGGCGAGAAGATTTGGGATGCAATAGGTAAGGGTGACAAAGTCGCTGCCGAGATTGCCACAGCCTGGTGATTAGTCACACAAACTCTAACAGCTATGAAAGCCGAGCGGAAAGCGGCCAAAAGTATGAACGATGCTCTAGCTCCACCACCAATTCAGAGGCCAGGCGACTCTAACCCGTTTATTACCATCCCGACCATATTTGCCCCAATTGTCGAGTCCACTAATGAGCGACGGGAAGAGGAGAATAGTAAAAATGAGACCGATATAATCCCAACTGCACCGCCGGAGGAACCCCATACAGAATCACAAGATGAAGAAATCGGAGAAGGGGACTTGAAACGTCTGTCAGAATTGGTGAAACAGCCTGACAGACTGCTCTTAGAAACGCTGCGACAGATGGTTTTAAAGGATTGCCCAACTGTATGCCAGAATTGCAGTACTCATTGCCCATGTGGACCCGCACAAAAGCAAGAGGTGCCATGACTGTCCGCTCCCCGGAAGAAGGCAACCAGGGAAGGAGGCGATAAGAAGCTGTCAGCTGCAAAGAATGACCGACCCGATTCGTATCCACCTTTACCGGATGATGATGACTGGGGAAGTTCTGGGAGTGATTCAGAGAGTCCAGGGGGTGGTAGGGAATCGGGGAATAAAGGGGGGTGGAACCCGTGGAAAAGATGGGAGGAGGTATATGCGGCCGCGTGGTGCGAGGGGGAGATTCTTGATCCTGGACCAATAATGTCCACATATCCAGTAACATTGGTTGCGAATGGACCAAATCAATGGACGTCCTTTCATTGGGATTTGATAAAGGAGATCAGAAAGTCGGTCCAAACCTGTGGTTTGCAAGTGCCATTTACCCAATTGATAATGTTTTTACGGGAAACATCTTAACCCTGGGAGATTGCAGACAGTTAGTTGAGATGATTCTAACACCCACACAGAAATTGCTGTGGCGAGGTAGATGGCATAGACATTGTGAAGTGGAAGGTTTAAAGAATCTGGAAAGACAGGATGGAGATCTGTTAAGGATGATCACTTACGAACAGCTTACAGGACAGGGGCCGTTTATTAGTGTTCAATTGCAAGCTCGTTTACCAGTAGAAGCCCTGCAGCTGACGGCCAAGCTAGCACTTGCAGCACTAAAAACCATTCCTCAGGAGGGGAAGGTACAGCCCTCCTATACACAAATTAGGCAAGGGAAAGAGGAACCTTATATGGCCTTTATAGATCGCTTGCGGGAGGCGTTAGATAAGGTACTAACTAACACGGATGCGAAATCAGCATTGTTAATGAACTTAGCAGTAGAAAACGCGAATGGGCCGTGTAAGCGGATATTATTAACGTTGCCTCGTGATGTATCTCTAGTGCAAATGGTAGAAGCGTGCAATTGTGTTGGTACTGCCGAGCACAATGCAGAACTTCAAGCACAGGCCTTTGCGGCGGCAATCAGGCCGCTGGTCAGAGGTAGTGCAGACAAGAGATGTTTCTTGTGTGGGAAAGCTGGTCATTTTAAAGCACAGCGTAAGAGTAAACGGGGAGCCGGCAAGCCCCTAAAAGAGGCCCCAAAGGGGAACCAAGCAGCCATGGAATGTTATAAATGCGGTAAGCCAGGCCATCGGGCAAATGAATGCCGATCCAAATTTAGCGAAGATGAGACGCTGCTGGGAAACCATCAGCAGAGAGTGCCGACATCCCGCGCCAAGATACAAATGGGACGGAAGAATCAGGCTGCTTGGCTCACCTCTGCGCCAGCACCACAGGAAGTGCCGGAGTGGACGTGGAAACAGCAATAGAAACAATGTTGTGGGATACGACGGTCCAATGTATTAAATCAACTACATGTGGACCGTTAGGCTATGGGTTAGGCGCATTATTATTAGGTAGATCATCAACAACAAAAAGGGGAATCTTTGTCCTACCAGGAGTAATTGATAGTGACTTTAAAGGTCAAATTCAAATTATGGTATGGACACCTTCCCCTCCAGTCAACATACCAGCAAATAGTAAACTCGCACAGTTAGTGCCATTTAAAGCACAAGTCAAACTTGCCAAAAATGAGATGAGGGGAGAAAAAGGATTCGGATCTACAGGGCAACCTGAAATCTATTTGGCTATGGACATAGGACGGCGAAAGCCTATAGTAAAGATTAAAATTTGGAATCCTAAGGAACCCGATCGTACATATATTAAGGATATGCTTCTTGACACAGGTGCCGATGTAACGATCTTTTCAGAATCCTCTTGGCCTCAACAATGGCCTCTCTATTGTCCAGCGCAGGGAGTCATGGGAGTCGGAGGACTATCCAGAGTCCGACAAAGCACAGAGATAATATCTTGTGCCGATAAGGATGGTAATTGTTGTACAGTAAGGCCATATGTAGCACCGATTCCACTCAATTTACTAGGAAGAGATGTCTTAAGCCAGCTAAATGTAAAAATCTTCACCGAAAGAATTAATGAGGATTTTTAATAACGGCCATTGATGAGCGACCAATACTCAAACTGCACTGGAAAACAAACGATCCTGTTTGGGTTGATCAATGGCCGCTCACTCAGGAAAAGGTCGCAAAACTACAAGAATTAGTGCAGGAACAATTACAACTAGGCCATATCCGGCCAACTACAAGCCCCTGGAATACCCCAGTTTTTGTGATTCCGAAAAAGAATGGGAAATTGAGATTATTACATGATTTAAGGAAGGTGAATGAAGTCATTAAAAATATGGGGGCGCTGCAGCCAGGTCTGCCCTCCCCCAGCATGATCCCAAAAAACTGGGATATCATCATAATTGATCTCAAGGATTGCTTCTTCACAATCCCTTTAGACCCGGAGGATGCAGAACGATTTGCATTCTCAGTCCCAAGTGTCAACAAAGCAGAACCAATGAAAAGGTATCATTGGACTGTCTTGCCGCAAGGCATGAAAAACTTGCCAACAATGTGCCAAATATATGTAGCGTGGGCCTTACAGCCCATTAGACTACGCTGGCCCCAACTTATTATTTACCATTATATGGATGACATTTTAATAGCGGGGAAGGATATGGACAAAGAAACTATTAAAAGGGATCTTATTAGCTCAATGGAAAAGAAAGGATTGCAAATAGCACCCGAAAAGGTACAGGAGACAGAACCGTGGAAATATTTAGGGTGGGAAATAACAAAAACTCAAATTAATCCACAAAACTTGAAAATTAGAACTGAAATAAGGACCTTCAATGATGTTCAGAAATTAGTGGGAGATTTAAATTGGATTCGTACTATATGTGGAATTTCAAATGAAGACCTTGCCCCATTAATAGAATTGTTGAGGGGCCCAGGTGATATCAACGCCCCAAGGCAATTGACTATGAGAGCCAGGGAGGCGTTACAGGCCATAATGAGAAGAGTTACAACTTTGCATGCCGATAGACGAGTCTATTTGGAACCAATTATATTGGCGATCATTAATCAACAAGAGCAACCATATGGAGTCATTGTGCAATGGATAACAGAGGAAAAGGAAACACTAAAAATTTTAGAATGGATTTTTTTACCCTCTCAACCACGAAAAACAATAAGTACCCAATTGGAAAGTATTGGAAATGTAATGATAAAAGGCAGAGCAAGAATAGTGGAAATCAGCAGCCAAGAACCAGGGACAATCTTAATACCATTACAAATGGACTATTTGAATTGGGCAATTCAAAACTCTTTAACCATTCAACTAGCGTTACAAGGCTTTCCAGGTGATATAAAAGTACATTATCCACCACATAAGTTATTTACCTTCCTATATGAATGGGGTTTGGGAGAAAAACCAAAGTGCAGTGAGAAGCCCGTGCTGGGTTGTACGGTGTTCATGGACGGTGGTGGTCGCTCTGGGAAAGGTGCGGTCATATGGAAAGAAAATGGAACATGGAAACATATAATGATCAAAAAGGAAGGGTCGGTTCAGAAAATTGAATTACAGGCGGTCATTGAAGCCTTTAAATGGTGGGCAACTAAGCCATTGAATGTGGTTTCTGATTCATTATACATGGTAGGAGTAGTACGCCATATGGAAAGAGCAACGTTGAGGCATGTTAATCAGGAAGACTTATACCAACAATTTAAAACTCTCTGGCACCTATTAGAACAGCATATAAAACCTTATTATATCACACATATATGAAGTCATACTACCTTACGGGGAGAATTAAGTCAAGGCAATCTGATGGCAGACAAACTGGTTGCACCAGTTTGGGCAGGCCCATTGCCAGATCACAGGGGACAAGCAGTACAGTCCCATCATTTTTTTCATCAGTCAGCAAAAGTTTTATCCAAACAATATCAAATTTCATTGACAGATGCGAAAGGAATTGTTCAGTCTTGCCCAGATTGTCAACAACTGGGGCCTGTTATGGTTGGAACAATAAATCCTAGAGGCATTCACGCCCTCCATCTTTGGCAAATGGACGTAACCCATGTTTCTGAATTTGGAAGATTGAAATATGTTCATGTCTCTATTGATTGCTTTTCTCATGCGGTCTGGGCAACTGCTCAAACCGGGGAAACATCTAGACATGTTAAACGACACCTCCGATCTGCCTTTATGGCTCTGGGAGTGCCAAAAGAAGTGAAAACAGACAATGGCCCAGGATATGTTAGCAAATCCATGGCAGAGTTTTTTCAAACTTGGGGTATTAAGCATACCACAGGTATCCCACACTCCCCAACAGGACAAGCCATCATAGAACGAATGAATCAAACCCTCAAACGCCAACTTGCTAAACAAAAAGGAGGAGAAGAAGGATTAACACCACATGAAAGAATACAAAAGGCAGTATATGTCTTAAATTTTTTAAGTTTACCCAGGGATGAGGACGTTCCTCCTATAATAAAACACCTAAGAGGTCTTCAATTGGATGTTGGTCAAATAGGCCAAGAAGCAGAAGTGAAGGTACAAATAAAAGATCTATACACAGGACAATGGGAAGGGCCTGTGCGATTACTAATGTGGGGAAGGGGTTACGCTTGTGTCATTACAGATAAAGGAACTCGCTGGGTGCCAGAAAAGTGGGTAAAGCCATGGAAGCAAACAACAGACGCTGTTGATGAATCCCCAACTTAATCGTAAGACTTGTCCTACATGTCAATCGTGTGAACCATGGATTCTTTATGAATGTGTTGAATGTAAACATAAGGCTTGGGTTCGTGCATCCCTAAGTCGAAGCCATTGTGGGAGATGTGAAGAACAATTGCAACAGCAAGTAAGACAGTTAGCACGATTACTGTTAGTTACAGGTCACGAGCCATACCCCAACCACCGTTACTATAATGCAGAGTTACAATTACAACGACAGGCGAGGGATCAAAATAAAGAATTAATAACTGTACGGGGCATTGAATGCTCCCGTCCGTTATTGGTTCCATACATATGGGAAGTTCCATCCGATAGATGGGAACAGACCAAAATTAAGTGTACAAAAAGATTTGCGTGGAAACGAAAGACAAAATGAAAATCATATCAACTATGATTGTGATAACGATGCTTGTGGCGCCGCTAGTAGCAAGTTTGCATATAGCCTTTGACACACACCAAAATATGTGGCTAACATGGGCTAATCAAACAGGTAATATGGAGTTTTGCTTAGCATTAACGCAAGTAGGGAACCCATTTCACACATGTCTTATTGGAATCCCATACTTCATACCTTCGGATTTCAAGGGATTTGTGGGAAACAAGGCATTATTCAATAGCACTACACTCGATTCAGGGCTTAGCCCTATATCCAATTCTGAGCATTCAACGTGTGGGTCCTCTCCCTGTAGCAATTTTAGCATACTCAATCTTTTGTTTATAAAAAATCTGAACCAATCCAGTATCCCTTTTCAGGAATTGCAAATCTTGGGTTCTGACAACTCATCAGGATGTGTGACTTTCGCATCATTTTCCGACCCCAATCATCCCGCTACCACTGTGTCATCAAACTCGGACATTTATCAAAATGTCACAGCCTATTGCAATGGCAGCGTTTTTAATGGCCCGTACTATGATACGAACCACAGAAAACTGCCTCCGGGCTACTTTCTCATATGTGGAGATCATGCATGGCCAGGAATACCAGCCATGGCATTTGGGGGTCCGTGTTATTTGGGAAAATTGACATTATTTAGCCCAACTATGAAAAATTTATTAAAGGATATAAAAAATAGTTCTATGATAGGTCTTCGCGGTAAACGATCCCTTACTCAGTTAGGACCAAACTGTAACCCTAACCTACATATATGGGACCATACGGCCAGATTCTTAGCTGCCTTTTTACGGCCTCAATTAGCTGCAGGAAAGGCTCTGGCTGACATCCACCATTTGGCTTGTTGGTCTTCCATCCAACTTAACATAACATCGGCCATTTTATCTAGTCTAGCCGTTGATGTGGATAGTGTTCGACATGCCACATTACAAAATCGGGCTGCTATTGATTTTCTGTTATTGGCCCATGGACATGGGTGTGAAGATTTTGAAGGAATGTGTTGTACGAACTTATCGGATCATTCGGAATCTATACATAAAAGCTTACAAAATTTATGTGACAACATGAAATTACTACAGGTCCAAAGTTCACCATGGGATGAATGGCTAGGAAAATGGGGCATAACAGGATGTCTCAAAGAGTTGCTTAAGCAAAGTATCATCATTCTGGGTGTGTTATTGATGGTGATCATTATTATACCATGTATAAACCAATGTGTTGTACAAAAAATGCAACAAGTCATAAAGACAGTCTGGTTAGTGCAAGATAAACAAAAAGGGGGAACTGTGGGATCCTTTCTAGAAGAAAATGGGCATGCTTATATGGAAATGGAGCAGACCCTGTGCAAGAGTCGTGTACTTGACAGAAGTCACGTAGGCCCGACCCTGAAGTGCATCTAAAGACACTTGAGGACGTGGAATGAGGAAGATAAGGACGTGGAATGAGGAAGATAAGCAACGAAGCAAGAACAAAAACAGGATGGACAATTGCGATAACCAGGAACTGGGTGGTAACACAGTATAGCTAGCCAACCAATCATGTATTAGCTTAGAGCGCGTGAATGCCGTGTGGAAAGCAAATGTAACCAATCAGCTATGCTTAAGGCGTGTGATAATAGGGCTTAAGGATATACATTGGAGCAGATGATTCAAATAAAGGTCTTCAACTATAACTCTTATAGAGTTGCTTGAAGTCCGATATTGTCCGTCTTGTCACCTCCCCATCCCTCTGGGAGCGGGGGGAGGAAGAAGGGGGGGGAAGCATCGCAATTGCAGGCCCTGACCCTGCTGGGGGACTACAATCACCCTGACATCTACTAGAAAAGCAGCACAGCAAGATGCTGTCCAGCAGACTCTTGGTGTGTGTCGAGGATATTTTCTTAATCCAGGTGATAGACAGCCTGAGCATAGGAGAAGGGTTACTGGACCTCTTGCTCACCAACACAGATGAACTAATTAGAGAGGTCAAGACTGGTGGCAGCCTGGGCTGCAGTGATCATGCCCTGGTGGGATTCACAATCTTGAGGGATATGGGCCAAGTGAAGGGTAGAGTCAGGACCCTTAATTGTAGGAGAGCAAACATTCTATTATTCAAGCAACTAGTGGATGCGGCCTCCTGGGAAACTGCCTTCAGGGACAAAGGAGCTGAACAGAGCTGGCAGCTCTTTAAGGACATTTTTCTTAGAGCACAAGAACTATCGATTCCCATGTGTTAGAAATCAGGCAAGGAATGCAGGTCGCTAGCATGGCTGAGTAAGGACCTTCTGGTTAAACTAAAGTGTAAGAAGGAAATCCATAGGCAGTGGAACCAGGGACATGCATCGTGGGAAGAATATAGGGACGCTGCCTGGATGCATAGGGATGGGACGAAGACAGATAAGGCAAAGTTGGATCTGAATTTGACAAGGCATGCGAAGAATAATAAAAAGGGTTTCTACAGGTACGTTGCCCAGGAAGGGAAGGTTAAAGAAGATGTACCCCCTGTCCGATAGATAAGACAGGAGAACTGGTGACAAATGATGTGGAGAAGGCTGAGGTACTCAACATTTGTTTTAGAACAGTTGATGGTGACCTGAGGACAGTTCCGCTGCTGCTGTCTTTTCCCATGACTTTATTCTCTGATGATGATCGTGACAGCACATATCTTCTTTTCAAAGCCCAGAGTGGTGGAGACGGACATCTAGCTGATGGGCTATGGAAGTGTTATAGAGCAGGCAACAGCATATAATTGAGTTCATTGTCATGTGGGGCAATACAGCAGCAGAAGTTTTTGAGAAAGGAAAGAAAATCATTCAAATCCTTCTGAATGCCGGTTTGGCATAAAACAAAGGTCAAGGGACCTGCACAGGAGATCCAGTTCTTGGGAATAAAGTGGCAAGATGGACGTTTTCAGATCCCAATGGATGTGATTAACAAAATAACAGCAGTGTCTCCACTGCCTAGCAAGAAATAAACACAAGCTTACTTAGGTGTTGTGGGTTTTTGGAGAATGCACATTCCATTACATTGTGACTGTAAGTCCTAAGCGACAAGGGGCATGAGCAGCCAGGAGGAAGCAGAGACAGGACACCTGACCTAAGCTAGCCAAAGGGCTATTCCATACCACAGCACATCATGCCCTGTATAGAAACTGGGGAGAGTTACCTAGAAGGGCAGATCACTGCTCAGGTCTGGCTGGATGCCCTGGCTGGGTTCAGCTGTAACAGTTATTTTTCTCCTTCTTAGTAGCTAGTGCAGTGCTGTGTTTTCGACTTTAGTCTGAGAACAATGCTGATAACACACCAATGTTTTTAGTTGTTGCTAAGTAATGTTTACACCAATCAAGGACTCCTCAGTCTCTCATGCTGTGCCAGTGAGGAGGGGTACAAGAAACCGGGAGGAAGTAGAGACAGGACACCTGACCCAAACTAGCCAAAGGTGTATTCCATACCACATCACGTCATGCCCAATATATAGACTGGGGGGAGTCACCTGGAAGGCCCAGATTGCTGCTCCAGTTGGGCTGGGTATCAGTTGGCAGGTGGTGAGCAATTGTCTTGTGTTTATTGTTTTCTTTTCCTTTTCCCCTTTTAGTTTCATATTCTCTCCCCTTGTTATTTCACTTATCATTATTATTATTAGTGGTAGTAATAGTAGTTTTTTATTATACCTTAGTTATTGGACTGTTCTTATCTCAACCTGTGGGATTTACATTCTTTCTATTCTCCTCCCCATCCCTCCAGGAGCTGGGTGGGGGGGAGGGAAGAAGGGGGAGGGAGTGAGCGAGCAGCTGTGTGGTTCTGAGTTTCCAGCTGGGCTTAAACCACTTCAAAACCCTGAAAATTGGAAATAGATTTTGCTCCTTTCAGCACAAAGCGTACATGGGCTTTTTGGACCACTGGTACCTGGGACACATTATTTCAGACTTCAGATTATTCTGCTGTAGTTTAGATTTCCCCCAACCAAAACCTCTTGTATTGAGCTGTACAGAGCATTTGAGACAAAAGCTGAAGATGTAGCCTCTTGCATTTCTAATAATATTTTATTACTTTGGTGACACAACCAATTAAAGAGATTGTTCTCAGCATAACAACTGTCATGTTTTAACCCCAGCTGGCAACTAAACACCACACAGCTGCTCACTCACTCCCCCTGCAGTGGGATGGGGAAGAGAATTGGAAGAGAAGTGAGAAAACTTGTGAGTTGAAATAGACAGTTTAATAGATAAAGCAAAAGCCACACATGCAAGCAAAGCAAAACAAGGAATTTATTCACTACTCATTGGCAGGCAGGTGTTCAGCCATCTCCAGGAAAGGAGGACTCCATCACACATAATGGTTGCTTGGGAAGCCAAATGCCATCACTCTGAACATCCCCCCCTTTCTTCTTCTTCCCCCGGCTTTATCTGCTGAGCATGACATCATATGGTATGGAATATCCCTTTCATCAATTAGGGTCAGCTGTCCTGGCTGTGTCCCCTCCCCATTTTTTGTGCACCCCCAGCCTACTCATTGGTGGGGTGGGGTGAGAAGCAGAAAAGTCTTTGTGTAAGCACTGCTCAGCAATAACTAAAACATCCCTGTGCTATCATCAACACTGTTTTCACCACAAGTCCAAAACATAGAACCATATTAGTTACTACGAAGAAAATTAACTCTATCCCAGCCCAAACCTGCACAACAACATTGATGCTTGCTTATTAGACCACACAGACTGAACCACGGGGTATTATTTATCATAGAATAGTTTGGGTTGGAAGGGACCTTCAAAGGTCATCTAGTCCAACCCCCCTGCAATGAGCAGGGACATATTCAACTAGATCAAGTTTCCCAGAACCACATCCAGCCTGACCTTGAATGCGCCAGGGATGGCACATCTACCACCTCTCTGGACAACCTGTTCCAGTATTTTACCACCCTCATCATAAAAAATTTCTTCCTCACGCCTAGCCTGAATCTCCCCTCTTTTAGTTTAAAACCATTACCCCTCATCCTATCGCAACAGGCCCTGCTAGAAAGTGTCTCCCCATCTTTCTTATAGGCCCCTTTTAAGAACTGAAAGGCTGCAATAAGGTCTCCCTGGAGTCTTCTCCAGGCTGAACAACCCCAACTCTCTCAGCCTTTCCTCATATTTCCTAGTGGATGAGGAAGAAACAAAAGGAACCGACATCTTAACTGCCTATCTTAACTACCTACAGTCCTGGTGGCAGCTGGTTGCCAACACATCATTCTTACATTCTGAAAATGAAAACAACCGGTAACAATGGACTGTTTTGTATGAGTTAAAGTTTCACAGTTCTAGAGAATGTATGTTTTGGTATCAACATTCAGATCTGTGACAGGTTAGCCTTGGCTAACAGCCAAACACCCACCCAGCTGCTCTCTCTCTCACCCTTCTAAACAGGATGGGGGGGGGGTGTGTGTGTGTGTAGGTATAGGATAAGAAAACTTGTGGGTCGAGATAAAGACAGGGAGATTGTTTACCAATTACTATTGTGGCCAAGCCAGACATGACATAGGGAAAATTAAACTTATTGCCAATTAAAATAGATTTGGGTAATAAGACATAAAAAGACAAACATTAAAACAACACGTTGCCTCCCTCCTTTCCCAGGCTCAGCTTCACTCCAAACTTCTCTACCACCACCCCCTGAGTGGTGCAGGACAGGGGAGATGGTGGGGTTATAGTCTGCACACAGTGGTTTCTCTCTGCTGCTCCTTCCCTCTCTCTTTTTACCTCCTCCAGTGAGGAATCTCCACAGGCTGCAGTTCCTGTCCAGAAAAAAAATGCTTCAGCATGGGTTCTCCGTGGGCCACAGTTCCATCAGGAAATATCCATCTGCTCTGGCATGGGTCCTCTGTGGACTTCAGGGAATATATGCTCCACCATGGGGCACCTCCTCCTCCAACAACTTTGGTGTTCCCTCTGCTATTTCTTATTTTTTTTCCCTCATGCTCTGCCTGTTTGGCATTTTCTGTCTTTCTTAAGTATGTTTCCACAGAGGTGCCACAAACTTTGCCGATTGGCTCAACTTTAGCCTGCATTGGGTCTTCTGCCAAGCCAGCTGGAACTAGCTGTGTCCAGCAAAGGGCAGCCCCTGACCTCTTCCCACAGAGACCACCCCTGCAACCCACCCACTTGCTCCCCTCAAAACTTTGCCACGTATACCCGATACAAGATCAAATTATGTAAGTGGATGTTTTGCATCAGGAAGTGCTGGTCCATGATGATCCCAGTGAGAAAGGCACTCCGACACTGTAAGACATCATTAACAATACTATTTATTGCAGCTAACACTATAAGGACACAATAGTATAGATAATCTTATATCACTTTAGATGCTGGGAACCACAAGTGGTGTAGCATCAAAAAAGGACTCCAATCCATGCATAGCACACCATGCAAACCCCCATCAATAGAAGAGGTTCATAGAATCACAGAATTTCTAAGGTTGGAAGAGACCTCTGTAGATCATCTAGTTCAACCCCCCTGCCAAGGCAGGGTCACCTAGAACAGGTTACGCAGGAAAATGTCCAGGTGGGTTTTGAATGTCTCCAGAGAAGGAGACTCCACGACCCTCCTGGGCAGCCTGTTCCTGTGCTCTGCCACCCTCGATGTAAAGAAGTTCTTCCTCATGTTGAGGTGAAACTTCTCGTGTTTTAGTTTATGGCCGCTGCTCCTCGTCCTGTCACTGGACACCACTAAAAAGCATCTGGCACCATCCTCCTGGCACTCGCCTTTGAGATATTTATGTGCATTAAGGAGGTCCCCTCTCAGCTTTCTCCAGACTAAACAGGGCAAGATCCCACAGTCTCTCCTCCTAAGACAGATGTTCCAGACCCCTGATGGTCCTTGTGGCCCTCTGCTGGACCCTCTCCAGTAGCTCCTTGCCTTTCTTGTACTGAGCAGCCCAGAACTGGACACAATACTCCAGATGTGGCCTCACCAGGGTCAAGTAGAGGGGGATGATCACCTCCCTCGACCTGCTGGCCACACTCCTCCCCATGCACCCCCGGATACTATTGGCCCTCCTGGCCACAAGGGCATGCTGCAGGCCCATAGTCAACTTATCATCTACCAATACTCCCAGGTGGTTCTCAGCTGAACTGCTCTCCAGTAGGTTCTTCCTCCCCAGATGCAGTACCCTACACTCGCCCTTGTTGAATGTCATTAGGTTTCTCTCTGCCCAATTCTCCAGCCCATCAAGGTCCCAGTGAATGGCAGCACAGCCTTCAGGCATATCAGCCACTCTCCCCAGCTTTGTACTGTCCACAAACTTGCTGAGGGTACACTCTAGCCCTTCATCCAGGTCATTGATAAACAAGGTGAAAAAGACACAGTACTGGTCCCTGGGGAATATCACTGACTACAGGCCTCCAACTGGATTCTACGCCACTGATCATGACTCTCTGAGCTCTGCCATTCAGCCAGTTTTTGATCCACCTCACTGTCCATTTACCTAACCCACATTTCCTAAGCTTGCCTATGAGGATGTTAGAGGAGACAGCGTCAAAACCCTTGCTGAAGTCGAGGTAGGTAACATCCAGTGCTCTCCCCTCATCCTGCTATGTTATCATAGAAGGCTATTATATTGGTCAAGCAAGATTTACTCTTGGTGAATCCATGCTGAGTACTCCTGATGTACTCAGTACTCCGTCTCTTCTACATGCTTCGTGAATGACCTCCAGAATGACATGTTGTCGTGGTTGAAGCCCAGCCGGTAACTCGGAACCACGCAGCCACTCGCTCACCCCCCCCCTTCTTCCTCCCCCTGCTCCCAGAGAGATGGGGAGGAGAATCGGAAGAATGTAACTCCCACGGGTTGAGATAAGAACAGTCCAGTAACTAAGGTATAACACAAAACCACTACTGCTACCAGCAATAATAATAATGGTATGGGGAATTACAAGGGGAGAGAACACAATTGCTCACCACCTGCAGACCAACACTCAGACCGAACCGAGCAGTGATCTGGGCCTTCTGGGTAACTCCCCCCAGTTTATACACTGGGCATGATGTTCTGTGGTATAGAATACCCCTTTGGCCAGTTTGGGTCAGGTGTCCTGTCTCTGCTTCCTCACGGCTTCTTGTGCCCCTCCTAACTGGCAGAGGATGTGACTGAGAAAGTCCTTGATCGGAGTAAACATTACTTAGCAACAACTAAAAACATTGGTGTTATCAGCGTTGTTCCCAGGCTGAAAGTCAAAAAACCAGCACTGCACCGGCTACTAAGGAGAAGAAAAATGACTGCTGTGGCTGAACCCAGGACAGTATCCACCCCTTATTCCATACCATTCACGTCATGCTCAGATCCCAATTTTTCAATATACCATCACTTTTTATCTCATATATATAAAAATATATATACACACACATACAAAAAGAGAGATATCATTCCTTAGTCCATAGACCAATCCCTATAAAGTTGCTGAATTCATCCAGTCCATGATGTCAGGCTCCAGATCTTGTAACAGTCTTTCAGGGCAGGAGAGAAGATGTGTAGTGGTGGATTGTTCCCTGCTGACGACACCACTGAGCTCATCTGGTTTCGTCAAAGTTCATTCCTTGTGGGGGTGATGATCTGAGGAAAGTCAGGGTCAGTCAATGGTGACCCGAGAACAGTTCTGCTGCTGCTGCCATCTTTTCCCATGACTTTATTCTCTGATGATGATCATGACAGCACATATCTACTTTTCAAAGCCCAGAGTGGTGGAGATGGACATCTGGCTGCTGAGCTATAAAAGTGTTACCTAGCAGGCAACAGCATATAATTGAGTTCATTAGCTGTTTTCCCCCAAAATTAAATCCCCTTGAGGTACACATCGGACTTCCCCATCTTCCCACATGACCCACCAAGCATATCCAGATCCCTGAGCAAAAGCAACCCCACGAGTGGGTGTGCCTTTACCTGGAGCAGGAATAACCCAGACTGTCTTCCCCAACAAATTCTTTATGTGCACCACAGGAACTTTATCCCCCTCTACAGTACGGAAAAGTTCTGATTGGGCCAGGCCAGCCCTGTTGGCAGATCCCCTACTGTTGAGCAACCAGGTGGCTTTTTGTAAATGTGTATCCCAGTGTTCGAAAGTCCCACCACCCATTGCTCTCAGAGTAGTTTTTAACAGCCCATTGTACCATTGGATTTTCCCAGAGGCTGGTGCATGGTAGGGGATGTGATATACCCACTCAATGCCATGCTCTTTGGCCCAAGTGTCCATGAGGTTGTTCCAGAAATGAGTCCCATTGTCTGACTCAATTCTCTCTGGGGTGCCGTGTTGCCACAAGACTTGTTTCTCAAGGCCCAGGATAGTGTTCCGGGCAGTGGCGTGGGGCACAGCGTATGTTTCCAGCCATCCGGTGGTCACTTTCACCATGGTAAGCACATGGCGCTTGCCTTGGCAGGTCAGTGGGAGTAGTGATATAGTCAATCGGCCAGGCTTCCCCGTATTTGTACTTGAGCCATCGTCCTCCATACCAGAGAGGCTTTAACCGCTTGGCTTGCTTAATTGCAGCACATTTCACATTCGTGAATAACAATCCTGCAGGACACATCAGTAAACAAGGCATATTGCTTTTCACTCTCTGACAGTTCATTATATGGTGGGGCCTCTTCAGCACATATTACCTCCTCCTTTAGTGACATTCCAAAATCTTTGCCCTCTGGCCAGTCCACGATGACTTCTAGAATTCCTGGGCGATTGGGATTTGCTATTCGAGATCACCGTGTAATTAGTGCGGCCCAATGACTCCATGTAGCATCAGTTGCATGATGTGTAGAGGAGACCCTGCCTTTGAACATCCAGCCCAGCACAGGCAAGCGGGGTGCCAGGAGGAGCTGTGCTTCAGTGCAAACACTTCCAAAGCAGCTTAAACCCCTTTAAAGAATCATAGAATGGTTTGGGTTGGAAAGGACCTTAAGATTATCCACTTCCAACCCCCCTGCCTGGGGCAGGATCACCTCGCACTAAACCATGTCGCCCAAGGCTCTGTCCAACCTGGCCTTGAACACCGCCAGGGATGTAGCATTCACAGCCTCCCTGGGCAACCCATTCCAATGCCTCGCCACCCTCACAGTAAAGAACTTCTTCCTTATATCTAGTCTAAACTTCCCCTGTTTAAGTTTGAAGCTGTTACCCCTTGTCCTACCACTAGAGTACCTAATGAAGAGTCCCTCCCCAGCATCCTCATAGGCTCCCTTCAGATGCTGGAAGGCTGCTATGAGGTCTCCAGTCAGCCTTCTCTTCTCCAGGCTGAACAGCCCCAACTCTCTCAGCCTGTCTTCATACGGGAGGTGCTCCAGCCCTCTTATCATCCTCGTGGCCCTCCTCTGGACTTGCTCCAACAGCATCATGTCCTTTTTATGTTGAGGACACCAGAACTGTACGCAGTACTCCAAGTGAGGTCTCACGAGAGCAGAGTAGAGGGGCAGGATCACCTCCTTTGACCTGCTGGTCACACTTGATGCGTCCCAGGATACAGTTTGCTTTCTGGGCTGCGAGTGCACACTGCTGGCTCATGTTAAGTTTCTCATCAACCAACACCCCCAAGTCCTTCTCCTCAGGGCTACTCCGAATCTCTTCTCTGCCCAACCTGTAGCAGTGCCTGGGATTGCCCTGACCCAGGTGTAGGACCTTACACTTGGCTTGGTTAAACTTCATAAGGCTGGTATCGGCCCACCTCACAAGCATGTCAAGGTCCCTCTGGATGGCATCCCTTCCCTCCAGCATATCAACCGAACCACACAGCTTGGTGTCATCGGCAAACTTGCTGAGGGCGCACTCAATCCCACTGTCCATGTCGCCGACAAAGATGTTGAACAGGACCGGTCCCAACACCGATCCCTGAGGGACACCACTCGTTACAGGTTTCCAACTGGACATTCAGCCGTTTACCACAACTCTTTGCATGCATCCATCCAGCCAGTTCTTTATCCACCAAGTGGTCCATCTATCAAATTGATGTCTCTCCAATTTAGAGACAAGGATGTCATGTGGGACAGTGTCGAACGCTTTGCACAAGTCCAGGTAGATGACGTCAACTGCTCTGCCCCTGTCCATCAGTTCCATAGCCCCATCATAGAATGACACCAAATTGATCAGGCAGGATTTCCCCTTAGTGAAACCATGTTGGCTGTCACCAACCACCTCGTTGGTTTTCATGTGCCTTAGCATGCTTTCCAGGAGAAACTGTTCCAAGATTTTGCCAGGCACAGAGGTGAGGCTGGCTATTCTGTAGTTCCCCGGGTCTTCCACCTTCCCCTTCTTGAAAATGGGGGTTATATTACCCTTCTTCCAGTCATCAGGAACTTCACCTGTCTGCCATGATTTTTCAAATATGATGGACAATGGTTTAGCAACATCATTCGCCAGCTCCTTCAGGACCCGTGGATGGATTTCATCAGGTCCCATGGACTTGTGCATGTTCAGGTTCTTAAGATGTTCTCGAACCTGATCCTTCATTCAGGCCACGATAATCTCCTGTTAGTCTTACTCTCCGTTGGACTTTCGTGCTGGCCATATGGGGCTATGAAAGGGTGAGCAGGTCCTGCTGATCACTCCTTGGCTCTCTAGTCTACGGATCAGCTTATGGATGGGAATCAGGGAGTCTCAGTTGGTGCGATATTGCTGCCAGTGCACTGTTGTGGTCGCAATTGGCACTTGTTGTTCTTCGACCTTCAGCAACCCCACAACAGAAGGATCCCCTGAGAGACCAGGCAAGATAGATAAATGCTTAATTTCCTCTGTCTCCAAGGCAGCTTTTGGGTCTTTGAAGTACCCTCTCCTGAGACCATCCATGCCGAGGATGCATGGAGCCTCTGGACAAGTCACAGTAGGGTGTTTTTGCCACTCCTTCCCAGTCAGGCTGATTTCAGCCTCCAGTACAGTCAACTCTTGGGATCCTCCGGTCACTCCAGAAATACAAATGGGTTCCGCACCTTGAGAGTTTGATGGCATCAGGGTACACTGTGCACCGGTATTTACTACAGCCTTATACTTCTGTGGGACTGATGTGCCAGGCCATCTGATCCACACAGTCCAGTAAACTCGATTGTCCCTCTCCTCCCCCTGGCTGCAGACAAGGCCCCTCTAACGGTGATCATAAGATTGTCCACTTATGCGTTGTAGAAAGGGATTAGTATTCCTTATCACAGGAGTTGGAGTAAAATCATACGCGTGTTGGTACATGTGGGGAGCTGGATAGATCAGATAGATTGTCTCTCAATTGTTTGAATTCCTGGGACAGTTTTTGCACAGCTGAAATGATGGAAGGGGTGAGATTGTCTTCGAACTCTCGGAGTTGACGAGTCACTTCATCCAGTGTTGGTGGTGCTGCCTCACTCCAGGTCATTGATGCCAATGAGTGGGCATATGATAATGGTACACTCCATGTAAGTTTCCGCCACATGGGTCGTGTACATTCGACTTCATCTGGATCTATGGATGCATTCCTGGCATCCCGCCTATGACAGATCATCTCTAGAATAGCTGATTCTCTCAGGGACTGGATGACTCTCTCTATCGTGGCCCAGTTGCCTGAGTGACTCATAACATCGTCCTTGTAGGGAAACCTTTCCTTCACAGCTGCCAAGAGCCGCCTCCAAAGGCTGGGGGCTCGCTTCTCTTTTGCAATCGCTTTGTCAATTCCTCCTTCCCTAGCAAGTGATCCCAGCTGCTTGGCTTCCCTACCTTCTAGTTCCTGAACGTTGGCCACATTGTCCCAGCACTGGAGCAACCAAGTGACCATGTGCTCCCCTGGAAGATGGCTGACATCTTTTCCTGTATTCCAAAGTCACCTCTTCTTCCTCTTCCTCTGATTCCTGTGTCAATAACTCTTGTTCAGATGCCGTCCCCTGTAGGACACGCATTGGGTCTTCATCTTTCTTCACTACACAAGTTGGTCTTTGTGCCTCTTATTTGCTTTTCCCCTTGCTTACAGAGGCAACCGATATTGGCACAGATAGGTCCTTTGATTTAGCTGCAGTGTCTATCACTGTGGCTGGAGTGGCTGCAGTGTCTGTCACTGGGGTTGGAGTAGCTGTAGTGTCTGTTGTCGGGGTTGGTG
This sequence comes from Strigops habroptila, assembly GCF_004027225.2. NCBI lineage: Eukaryota > Metazoa > Chordata > Aves > Psittaciformes > Psittacidae > Strigops > Strigops habroptila. Next base: position 1,217,084 of record NC_044301.2, on the reverse strand, counting down.
TAGCTGTTGTGCTTGGGGGTTGAGTAGCTGTCCTGTCTGTTGCTTTGCCATCAAATGCAGAGGCATCTTTTTCCCTTTGAAGGTGCTTGATAGTGTTGAGCAGGGCTCTGTAGGCATAGGCCAAGCCCTAGCACGTTGCCATGATTTGTCCCTCTCTGGTATAACCAGGATGACAGCGCACCTCGTTTAAGTGCTTTACTAATTTTTCCGGATTTCACACTTGTTCAGTGGTGAAGCTCCAAAGCACTGGAGGGGCCCACTGGCCTAGATACTTGCCCATACTATCCCACACACCCTGCCACTCATGACTGTCCAGCCTCAGGAAAATCTCTTGGTGGTCCTCCTATACCATCATCTAACCCTAGACAAGACCCGAACCCGAGCCTGCTTAACGTTCGAGATCAGATGAAATAGGGCGTTCTCAGGGTGGGATGGCCGTGGGTAAAACACATGCTGTATGTGTGTGTCCTGGGTTCAGCTATAGCAGTCATTTTTCTCCTGCTTAGTAGCTGGTGCAGTGCTGTGTTTTTTAACTTTCAGCCTGGGAACAACGCTGATAACGCTGATGTTTTTAGTTGTTGCTAAGTAATGTTTATTCCAACCAAGGACTTTCTCAGTCTCATGCTTTGCCAGGGAGGAGGGGAAGCCGGGCGGAAGCAGAGACAGGACACCTGACCCAAACTAGCCAAAGGGGTATTCCATACCACAGCACGTCATGCCCAGTATATAAACCGGGGGGAGTTACCCGGAAGGCCCAGATCACTGCTCGGGTCGGGCTGGGTATCGGTCGGCGGGTGGTGAGCAATTGTATCCTCTCCCCTTGTTATTTCACTAATCGTTATTATCATTGGTGGTAGCAGTAGTGGTTTTGTGTTATACCTTAGTTGCGGGACTGCTCTTATCTCAACCCGTGGGAGTTACATTCTTCCCATTCTCCTCCCCATCCCTCCGGGAGCGGGGGGAGGAAGAAGTGGGGGGGGGAGTGAGCGAGCGGCTGTGTGGTTCTGAGTTACCGGCTGGGCTCAAACCACGACAGTTCTTTTTGGCGCCCAACGTGGGGCACGAAAGGTTGAGATAACGACAGATCTGACCAGAGTGTGTTTAATCATATTTGTGATAAGCATTCATTGTTACTACTCGTCACAATGGTGATTATTTGGCTCTCAGACGTGTTGCGCTTGATCTCAGAGTTTCAGCATGTTGTACCTTACTTACAGCCACTATTTGCTGTTTTAGCGTTTATCGGCTGGGGGGCCTGGGCTAAGGTTCTTGTTTCACTGTACTTCATGGTAATGACTTGTAATACAATAGACTCATTGATCATGAAACTGGTCTGGTTTGTGCTTCCAGCGTGGCCATCACCACTATACATTGGGAGGTATATAATGAAATATTTTAGCAATTGCATATCTTTTTTTTCTCCTCGGGGGGTAAACTTACGAAGGAAGCATTCTCTTTCACCCCCCGTTCCCCCACCAGCCTATTTGCAACAGCAATTGAGAGTTCTGAAGGTTTTAGATGGCCTTTGAGTACCCTTGAAACCTGCCTGCTGATTGTGCTGGGGATCAGCATGTTGGCAAACATACGGAGTGTGTTTTACCCACGGCCATCCCGTCGTAGGAACATCCTATTTCGTTTAATGTCAAAAATTCAGCAGTATCAGGTTCGAATCTGGTCTAGGGTTAGACGACGATATAGGAGGACCACCAGGAGATTTTCCCTGAGGCTGGACAGTTATGAGTGGCAGGGTGTGTGGGATAGTATGGGCAAGTACCTAGGCCAGTGGGCCCCTCCAGTGCTTTGGAACTTCACCCCTGAACAAGTGCAACATCCGGAAAAACTAGTAAAACACTTAAACGAGGTGTGCTGTCGTCCTGGTTATACCAGAGAGGGACAAATTTTGGCAACGTGCTGGGGCTTGGCCTATGCCTACAGAGCCCTGCTCAACACTATCCAGCACCTTCAAAGGGAAAAAAATGTCTCTGGATCTGATGGCAAAGCAACAGACAACGCAGCTATGCCAACTACAAGCACAGCAGCTACTCAGACCCTGACCACAACAGTCAACACAGCTACTCCAAGTACAGCAGCTACATCAACCCCAGTGACAAGCACAACAGCTACTCAAACCCTGACCACAACAGACAACGCAACTACTCCAACTTCAAATACAGCAGTTACACCAACCCCAGTGACAAGCACAACAGCTACTCAAACCCCGACAGCAACAGACAATGTGGCTACTCCAAGCACCGCAGCCACACCAACCCCAGTGACAAGCACAGTAGCTACTCAAACCCCGACAGCAACAGACAATATAGCTACTCCAAGCACCACAGCTACACCAACCCCAGTGACATGCACAGTAGCTATTCAAACCCCGACAGCAACAGACAATATGGCTACTCCAAGCACTGCAGCTACACCAACCCCAGTGACAAGCACAGTAGCTACTCAAACCCCGACAGCAACAGATAATGCAGCTGTTGGTGTTACTCAACTCCCAAGCACAACAGCTGCACCAACCCCAGCAATAGACATTGCAACCACTCCAATCCTAGTGGCAGACACTGCAGCCACTCCAACCACAGTGACAAACACTGCAGCTAAACCAAGTGTCCAGTTTGTGACAATGTCTGTTGCCCCTGTAAGCAAAAGCAAACGAAAGGCACAAAGAGCAACCCGCGAAGCGAAGAAAGATGAAGACCCAGTGCCATTACTATATGCAACAGCACCTGAACAAGAGTTACTACTACGTGGGTCAGAGGAAGAGGAAGAAGAAGAAGAGGTCACTTCTCGACCCCGGACCTCAACCGAACTACGGAATATGCGAAAAGATTTCACCCGTCTTCCAGGGGAGCACATTGTCACCTGGTTGCTCCGGTGCTGGGACAATGGGGCCGACGGTCATGAACTAGAAGGTAGGGAAGCCAAGCAGCTGGGATCACTTGCTAAGGAAGGAGGAATTGACAAAGCAATTGCAAGAGAGAAGCGAGCCCTCAGTCTTTGGAGGCGGCTCCTGGCAGCTGTGAAGGAAAGGTTCCCTACAAAGACGATATTACGAATCGCTCAGCCAACTGGACCACGATAGAGAAAGGCATCCAGTCCCTGAGGGAATCAGCCATTATAGAGATGATCTATCGTAGGCCGGATTCCAGGAACACATCCGTAGACCCAGATGAAGTCGAATGTACACGACCCATGTGGCGGAAACTTACACGGAGTGCGCCATCATCATATGCCCACACATTGGCATCAATGACCTGGAATGACGGAGTATCACCAACAGTGGATTGCCTGATTCGTCAACTCCGAGAGTTCGAAGACAATCTCACCCCTTCCATCATTTCAGCTGTGGAAAAACTGTCCCAGGAGTTCAAACAATTGAGAGACGATTTATCCGATCTATCCAGCTCTCCACGCGTACCAACCCATGTCTCAGCTATTAACAGAAGGCGCCCTACTGCTCGAGAAAGAAAATATACGAGGTACACGCCACGGGCCACCCTATGGTTTTACCTGCGGGATCATGGAGAAGACATGAGAAAGTGGGATGGAAAACCTACTTCAGCTCTGGAGCAACGGGTGCGTGAACTGAAGAGGAGAACAATGGTCAAGGATGATCCTCCCAGGAAAGCTGCTGCTCCAGTCTCTGGCGAGCAGTTTCCCAGATGGAGCGAAAGAGCTGATTTTACTCCAGCTCCTGTGATAAGGAATACTAATCCCTTTCTACAAGACAGAAGTGGAGAATTTTGTGATCACTATTAGAGGGGCCCTGCCTCCAGCCAGGTGGAGGAGAGGGATAATCGGGTTTACTGGACTGTGTGGATCAGATGGCCTGGCACATCAGTCCCACAGAAGTATAAGGCTCTAGTAGATACCGGTGCACAGTGTACTCTGATGCCATCATGCTATCAAGGGGTGAAACCCATTTCTATTTCTGGAGTGACAGGAGGATCCCAAGCGTTAACTATGCTGGAAGCTGAAATCAGCCTGACTGGGAGGAAGTGGCAAAAGCACCCCATTGTAACTGGTCCAGGGGCTCCATGCATCCTTGGCATAGACTATCTCAGGAGAGGGTATTTCAAAGACCCAAAAGGGTATAGATGGGCTTTTGGTATCGCTGCCTTGGAGACAGAGGAAATTAAGCAGCTGTCCACCTTACCCGGTCTCTCAGAGGATCCTTCTGTTGTGGGGTTGCTGAAGGTCGAAGAACAACAAGTGCCAATTGCGACCACAACAGTGCACCGGCGGCAATATCGCACCAACCGAGACTCCTTGATTCCCATCCATAAGCTGATCCGCAGACTGGAGAGCCAAGGAGTGATCAGCAGGACCCGCTCACCCTTTAATAGCCCCATATGGCCAGTGCAAAAGTCTAATGGAGAGTGGAGATTAACAGTAGACTATCGTGGCCTGAACGAAGTCACACCACCATTGAGTGCTGCCGTACCGGACATGTTAGAACTTCAGTATGAACTGGAGTCAAAGGCAGCCAAGTGGTATGCCACAATTGACATTGCCAATGCATTTTTCTCAATCCCTTTGGCAGCAGAATGCAGGCCACACTTTGCTTTCACTTGGAGGGGCGTCCAGTACACTTGGAACCGACTGCCCCAGGGGTGGAAACACAGCCCTACCATCTGCCATGGATTGATCCAGACTGCACTGGAACAGGGGCAAGCTCCAGAACACCTGCAATACATTGATGACATCATCGTGTGGGGTGATACAGCGGAAGAAGTTTTTGAGAAAGGGAGGAAAATAATCCAAATCCTGTTGAAGGCCGGTTTTGCCATAAAACGGAATAAGGTCAAGGGACCTGCACAGGAGATTCAATTTTTGGGAATAAAATGGCAAGATGGACGCCGCCAGATCCCCACAGACGTGATCAACAAGATAACAGCAATGTCTCCACCAACTAACAAGAAAGAAACACAAGCTTTCTTAGGTGTTGTGGGGTTCTGGAGAATGCACATCCCAAATTACAGTCTGATTGTAAGCCCTCTCTACCACGTGACCCGGAAGAAGAATGATTTCAAATGGGGCCCTGAGCAACAACAAGCCTTTGAACAAATTAAACGAGAAATAGTTCATGCAGTAGCCCTTGGACCAGTCCGGGCTGGGCCAGATGTGAAAAATGTGCTCTATACCGCAGCTGGGGAGAATGGTCCTACCTGGAGCCTCTGGCAGAAAGCTCCAGGGGAGACTCGAGGTCGACCCCTTGGCTTTTGGAGTCGGGGATATAAAGGATCCGAGGCCAGCTATACTCCCACTGAAAAAGAGATACTGGCAGCCTATGAAGGGGTTCGAGCTGCCTCAGAAGTGATTGGAACTGAAGCGCAGCTCCTCCTGGCACCCCGGTTGCCTGTGCTGGGTTGGATGTTCAAAGGCAGGGTCTCCTCTACACATCATGCAACTGATGCTACATGGAGCAAGTGGGCCGCACTAATTACACAACGAGCTCGAATAGGAAATCCCAGTCGTCCAGAAATTCTAGAAGTCATCATGGACTGGCCAGAGGGCAAAGATTTTGGGATGTCACCAGAAGAGGAGGTGACGCGTGCTGAAGAGGCCCCACCATATAATGAACTGTCAGAGAGTGAAAAGCAATATGCCTTGTTTACTGATGGGTCCTGCCGTATTGTGGGAAAGCATCGGAGATGGAAGGCAGCTGTGTGGAGTCCCCTGGGACAAGTTGCAGAAACTGCTGAGGGAGAGGGTGAATCGAGTCAATTTGCAGAGGTGAAAGCCATCCAGCTGGCCTTGGACATTGCTGAACGAGAAAAATGGCCAGTACTTTATCTCTATACTGACTCATGGATGGTGGCAAATGCCCTGTGGGGGTGGTTGCAGCAATGGAAGCAGAGCAACTGGCAACGCAGAAGTAAACCCATCTGGGCTGCTGCATTGTGGCAAGATATCGCTGCTCGGGTGCAGAACCTGGTGGTGAAGGTACGCCACGTAGATGCTCATGTACCCAAGAGTCGGGCCACTGAGGAACACCAGAATAACCAGCAAGTGGATAAAGCTGCTAAGATTAAAGTGGCTCAGATGGACTTGGATTGGCAACATAAGGGTGAATTATTTTTAGCCCGGTGGGCCCATGACACCTCAGGCCATCAAGGCAGAGATGCAACATATAGATGGGCTCGTGATCGAGGGGTGGACTTAACGATGGACACTATTGCCCAGGTTATTCACGAATGTGAAACATGTGCTGCAATTAAGCAAGCCAAGCGGTTAAAGCCTCTCTGGTATGGAGGACGATGGCTGAAGTACAAATATGGGGAGGCCTGGCAGATTGACTATATCACACTCCCACCAACCCGCCAGGGCAAGCGCTATGTGCTTACCATGGTGGAAGCAACCACCGGCTGGCTGGAAACATATGCTGTGTCCCATGCCACTGCCCGGAACACTATCCTGGGCCTTGAGAAACAAGTCTTGTGGCGACACGGCACCCCAGAGAGAATTGAGTCAGACAATGGGACTCATTTCCGGAACAACCTCATAGACACTTGGGCCAAAGAGCATGGCATTGAGTGGGTATACCACATCCCCTACCATGCACCAGCCTCTGGGAAAATCGAACGGTACAATGGGCTGTTAAAAACTACACTGAGAGCAATGGGTGGTGGGACTTTCAAACACTGGGATACACATTTACCAAAAGCCACCTGGTTGGTCAACACTAGCGGATCTGCCAACAGGGCTGGCCCAGCCCAATCAGAACTTTTACGTACTGTAGAGGGGGATAAAGTTCCTGTGGTGCACATAAAGAATTTGTTGGGGAAGACAGTCTGGGTTATTCCTGCTTCAGGTAAAGGCAAACCCACTCGTGGGGTTGCTTTTGCTCAGGGACCTGGATATACTTGGTGGGTAATGCGGGAAGATGGGGAAGTCCGATGTGTACCTCAAGGGGATTTGATTTTGGGGGAAAACAGCCAATGAACTCAATTGTACGCTGTTGCCTGCTCTATAACACTTTTATAGCCCACCAGCTAGATATCTTCAGGTCACCAGCCATTGACCCTGACTTCCCTCCGATCATCACCTCAACAAAGAATGAATTTTGAGGAAACCAGATGAGCTCAGCAGTGACCAGATGAGTTTGGCGGTATCATCAGCAGGCAACAACCCAACACCATGTACCGTCCCTCCTGCCCTGAAAGACTATTACAAGAGATGGAACCTGACATCATGGACTGGATGAGTTCAGCAATTTTACAGGGATTGGTCCATGGACTAGGGAACGATATCTTTCTCTGTGTGTGGGTGTGGGTGTATATATATGTGTATATATGGGACAGGGGTGATGGTGTGCTGAGAGATGTGGGATCTGAGCATGACGTGAATGGTATGGAATAAGGGGTGGATACTGTCCTGGGTTCAGCTATAGCAGTCATTTTTCTCCTGCTTAGTAGCTGGTGCAGTGCTGTGTTTTTTAACTTTCAGCCTGGGAACAACGCTGATAACGCTGATGTTTTTAGTTGTTGCTAAGTAATGTTTATTCCAACCAAGGACTTTCGCAGTCTCATGCTTTGCCAGGGAGGAGGGGAAGCCGGGCGGAAGCAGAGACAGGACACCTGACCCAAACTAGCCAAAGGGGTATTCCATACCACAGCACGTCATGCCCAGTATATAAACCGGGGGGAGTTACCCGGAAGGCCCAGATCACTGCTCGGGTCGGGCTGGGTATCGGTCGGCGGGTGGTGAGCAATTGTATCCTCTCCCCTTGTTATTTCACTAATCGTTATTATCATTGGTGGTAGCAGTAGTGGTTTTGTGTTATACCTTAGTTGCGGGACTGCTCTTATCTCAACCCGTGGGAGTTGCATTCTTCCCATTCTCCTCCCCATCCCTCCGGGAGCGGGGGGAGGAAGAAGTGGGGGGGGGAGTGAGCGAGCGGCTGTGTGGTTCTGAGTTACCGGCTGGGCTCAAACCACGACAGTGTGCCAACATGCTGATCCCCAGCACAATCAGCAGGCAGGTCTCAAGTGTATTCAAAGGGTATTCAAAGGCCATTCAAAGGCCATCCAAACCCTTTAGAACTCTCAAATGCTGCTGTAAATAGCCAGGTGGGGGAGCAGGGGGTGTAAGGGAATGCCTCCTTCATAGGTTGACCCCCCGAGGAGAAAAAAAAGATAGGTAATTGCTAAAAAATTTCATTATGTACCTCCCAAAGTATAGAGGTGATGACCATGCTGGGAACGCAAGCCAGACCAATTTCATGATCAATGAGTCTATTGTATTACAAGTCATTACCATGAAGTACAGTGAAACAGTAACCTTAGCCCAGGCCCCCCAGCCGATAAACACTAAAACAGCAAATACTGGCTCTAAGTAAGGTACAACATGCTGAAACTCTGAGATCAAGCGCAACAACTCTGAGAGCAAATAAATCAACATTGTGACAGGTGACTAATAATCTGAAACAATGAATGCTTATCACAAATATGATTAGACAGACGCTGGTCAGATCTGTCGTTACCTCAACCCTTCATGCCCCACGTTGGGCGCCACAAAACACTGTCATGGTTTAAGCCCAGCCGGTAACTCAGAACCACGCAGCCGCTCGATCACTCCCCGCCTTCTTCCTCCCCCCGCTCCCAGAGGGATGGGGAGGAGAATCGAAAGAATGTAACTCCCACAGGTTGAGATAAGAACAGTCCAGTAACTAAGGTATAATACAAAACCACTACTGCTACCAGCAATAATAATAATGATAAGGGAAGTAACAACGGGAGAGAATACAATTGCTCACTGTCCTGGGTTCAGCTATAGCAGTCCTTTTTCTCCTTCGTAGTAGCTGGTGCAGTGCTGTGTTTTTGACTTTAGCCTGGGAACAACGCTGATAACACTGATGTTTTTAGTTGTTGCTAAGCAATGTTTACTCCGACGAAGGACTTTCTCAGTCTCATGCTCTGCCAGGGAGGAGGGGAAGCCAGGAGGAAGCAGAGACAGGACAGCTGACCCAAACTGGCCAAAGGGGTATTCCATACCATGGCACATCATGCCCAGTATATAAACCCGGGAGGAGTTGCCCAGAAGGCCCAGATCCCTGCTCAGGTCGGGCTGGGTATTGGTCAGCAGGTGGTGAGCAATTGTATCCTCTCCCCTTGTTATTTCCCTTATCATTGTTGTTATTGGTGGTAGTAGTGGTGGTTTTGTATTATACCTTAGTTACTGACTGTTCTTATCTCAACCTGTGGGAGTTACATTCTTCTGATTCTCCTCCCCATCCCTCTGGGAGTGGGGGGAGGAGGAAGTGGGGGAGCGAGGGAGTGGCTGCATGGTTCCGAATTACTGGCTGGGCTTAAACCACGACACTCACCACCTGTCGACTGATACCTAGCCTGACCCAAGCAGTGATCTGGCCTTCCGGGTAACTCCCCCATGTTTATATACTGGTGTCGTGGTTTGAGCCCAGCCGGTAACTCAGAACCACACAGCCGCTCGCTCACTCCCCCCCTTCTTCCTCCCCCCGCTCCCGGAGGGATGGGGAGGAGAATCGGAAGAATGTAACTCCCACGGGTTGAGATAAGAGCAGTCCCGCAACTAAGGTATAATACAAAACCACTACTGCTACCACCAATGATAATAATGATTAGTGAAATAACAAGGGGAGAGGATACAATTGCTCACCACCTGCCGACCGATACCCAGCCCGACCCAAGCAGCGATCTGGGCCTTCCGGGTAACTCCCCCCGGTTTATATACTGGGCATGACGTGCTGTGGTATGGAATACCCCTTTGGCTAGTTTGGGTCTGGTGTCCTGTCTCTGTTTCCTCCCGGCTTCCCCTCCTCCCTGGCAAAGCATGAGACTGAGAAAGTCCTTGGTTGGAATAAACATTACTTAGCAACAACTAAAAACATCAGTGTTATCAGCGTTGTTCCCAGGCTGAAAGTTAAAAAACACAGCCCTGCAGCAGCTACTAAGAAGGAGAAAAATGACTGCTATAGCTGAACCCAGGACAACTGGGCATGACATGCTGTGGTATGGAATACCCCTTTGGCCAGTTTGGGTCAGGTGTCCTGTCTCTGCTTCCTCCTGGCTTCTTGTTCCCCTCCTCACTGGCAGAGGATGAGACTGAGAAAGCCCTTGATCAGAGTAAACATTAGTTAGCAACAACTAAAAACATCGGTGTGTTATCAGCATTGTTCCCAGGCCGAAAGTCAAAAACACAGCACTGCACCAGCTACTAAGAAGGAGAAAAAGGACTGCTGCAGCTGAACCCAGGACACCTGTTCTGTCACCTTTCCTGGGATGGAGATGAGGCTGACTGGCCAATAGTTTCCCACGTCCTCCTTCTTGCCCGTTTTGAAGATGGGAGTAACATTGGCCTTCCTCCAGTCATTGGGCACCTCTCCCGTTCTCCATGATTTTTCAAAGGTGATGGAGAGTGGCAGAGCAACATCTGCCAGCTCCCTCAGCGCCCGTGGGTGCATCGCATCGGGGCCCGTGGATTTATGGGTGTTAAGTCTGTCTATCCTATCCCATCCCTAACCCAACCCTCTATGACCAGGGGAAGCCTTCTTTTCTCTGGTGCCTTCTTCTCTTGCCTCGGAGGTCTGAGACTCCTGAGGGCCATCCTTAAGTGGTAAAGACTGAGGCAAAGAAGGCATTCAATAAAACTGATCTTAATCCCACTGTTACTTGACAATCATGTTAAAGCAGTAATCTAGCCTCCTTCTTTGGTTTTGCAAATTTCCTAACGGCAGCTCCCCCAGCACATATGGGGACGTGATGAATGAGACGAAACCCAGGGTCTTCACAGCCATCCATGATGAGAGGATGAGAGACGGCAGGCACAAGTTGAAATGAGAGGCTCGGACTGAATACAAGGAGAAACTTTTTCACCATGAGAACAGCCCAGTAGTGGAGCCGGGGCACAGGGAGGTTGTACTTTCTCCATCTTTGGAGGTTTTCAAGCCCCAACTGGATAAAGCCTTGAGCAACCTGGTCTGAGTTCAGAGCTGGTCCTGCTTTGGGTAAGAGATTGTACTGGAGACCTCCCGCAGCCCCTTCCAAACTGATATCCTATGATCTTATAACGTCTATGAAATCCCTGTGATAGCAGAGCATCTTTTCTAAAATGCCTTAGGCTTCATTCAGTAATGAAACCTTGAAGTCTTTGTGTCAGGCCCTATCTTCACCTGCAACTACCTTTGTCCCTGTTCCTAGGTGAGAATATCTTACTTTGGAGTTGGGAAGTGGGACAGAATAGGGTGGGAAAGAGGGCTAGATACATACCGCGATTCCCATCAGTTTCTTTGGCTATGATTAGGGGCATTTCAGTTGTAACATTTTCTCTTAAAGCTTTGGGGTAGTTGATTCACTTGTGGCTACATCACCAGGAGGCCTTGAGACAACCTTTCTCCCTCCTCCTTTTCTACAAACTGTCACGAAAGTGATTTGGAACATTTGCCGACCAAGGAAGAAAGGAACACAAGGGTAAAATTACAAAAGGTTTATTTCATGATCATGAGACCCCCTCCATAAGGGGAGATATCCATAGGGATTTTTCAAGAGTTTATATATAGCTTGAAATAAAATGCTAAGCATAATCATCCAATAGCACACAGACACACTTTAATCCTCTCCAAGCATGTTCAGTTCCTTTGAAGTATTCTCAGGCATCCAGTATTATGCTTCCCCTGCAATCTGGTTGTTAAAACATGTTTTCTGGGGTCCAGATGTTCCCTTCCACTTGACAAGCACAGGTTAATGTTTATTCTTCTTCTCCTTATGGCATCCTGCTCACCTCTCTTCCTCTCTTCTTATGATTGTTATCTGGCAGTCTAGGCTCAGGAGTTAACCTTTTCATCACAAAACAAAAAGGTGGCAAAGAGGTTTACTTGGTCCTGTGAATTCAGGTCTGGCTGAATAGGAACTTTCTGGTCTATGGCAGTTTTTATGTGGGTTGGTTGGTTTGTTTGGTGTTTTGTTGTTTGTTTGGGGTGTTTTTTGGGGGAGGGTTGTTGGGGGGGTTGTTTGGTTGGGTTTTGGGGTTTTTTTGGTTGTTTTGTGTGCGTGTGTGGGTGTTTTTCTGTGGTTGGTTGGTTTGTTTTCTCTCTGGGGAACAGGATGAAGCCCAACTTGATCTTTTGATCTTTTAACTTTTCTGACTCTAAAAGTGGAGGTTAAGAATATAGACCTGGTGCTGGGGAAAACACAGAGGCCTAGTCAGTCTCTGGAACAGGCTTCCTAGAGAGGTAGTTGATGCCCCATGCCTGTCAGTGTTTCAGAGGCATTTGGACAATGCCCTTAATAACATGCTTTAACTTTTGGTCATCCCTGAAGTCAGGCAGTTGGACTAAATGATCATTGTAGGTCCCTTCCAATGGAAATTATCCTATTCTGTTCTGTTCTATTCTACTCTGATGTTATTTACAGAATCCACTAGATTTTCAGGATTAATGCTTCACTGCAGTTCCAGTCTCTAATGTTAAACAGAGAGCAATATGGCGCATTGTACTTTATATTAAAGTATAGGAGAACTCTAAATGTAAGATCAAAAAAGAACAAGTAGCTTGGCTCTTTTGTCTGAACTGGAGTACTACTATCACATAATTGTAGTGGAAACATAATGTTTCATTTTAATTCAATTTAGGAGTGAAATGAGAGAGAGACACGGGATAACCTACTCTTTGGCAGTGACACCCAGTTCCTACATTTTGGTTACTCAAAGATAAATCTGATAGATATTCTCATCTGCAAGAAAGCTGCCAGGTCTCCTTTCTTTGAGGCATTGTCTCCACAAAAGGGGAAAACACACTTATGTATTTTTCTGTCCTGGTTTTGGCTTATGTAGGTTAACTTACAGAAAAATCTGTATGTACATTCTTTTTATTCGGCAGCTTTTAGAGAGCATCGGTCTCCAGGAAAAGTGTTGTATTGGGGTGTTGGGATGTGTTTTTTTGTTTTGGGGTGGTTTTTTTTCTTTTTTCTTTCCCCTGTAGTAACAATCAATTTCTCAAACCCTCGTCAAAAGGCATTCTAGTGTAGCTGCATATTCTTAGCTATATATCCCTTTGTATCTATCTATCTGACTTGTTTTGAATGATTTTGGCTCTCAACGAGCATATCTTTCAATGTGTTAGTCATGTACCAGCCAATCCTGGCCTCTGATTTGACCAAGAAGGCAGAAAATGGAAAGGCAAATGACCACTGAAGTTTCTTGATGGAATCATACCTATTGGGATATGATTACAGCAGCATAATGGTGGCGAATGGAGAATGAAGTCAATAACTGGATACTCATGAATGTGAGGGAGACCCATGTGTAGATCATTCAGATCCATGTCTTCTACTCTACCTGTCAAGGAGCAAATGTCCCTTCACTAGCACTGAAAATCTATGCAAAATTAGTAGAATTACTTGATTTCTGTGTCAGACAACAGATACCATATAAATTTGATGGATAAAACCAGGGGGCACAGCAAGCCATTCTTAGATTATGCCTCTTGCATCACTGGAAGAACGTAGGAACGTTACCTGCTGAAAGGTATATATATTCATAAGGAAGATTCAGTATAATTTTTTTTGCAGTTATTAATAGCAGCACAACTCAAATTTAGGATTTGCTTAGTGTATTGTGGCATATCCGGTTATGTGCTGCCTTGGTCATGTGCAAGCTGTGGATCTGGTGACAGATAACTGTTAAGCCTCACACAGTCTAAAGAAGAAAAAGCTGTCTTTCGCTATGTGATAGGTATCCAGGTTGTTTGGCGTACAGAGTAAGCCAACATTTCCAGAATGTTTCCAGGGATATCTCTATTTTGAACTGTCACTAATGTGGTCTATGCAGACCTTCAGGCATCTCATAATACTTATACAGTACACAATAACTATGCTTCCTTTGTTCTCCAAAACATCGCTGTCCTGGGTTCAGCTATAGCAGTCATTTTTTCTCCTCCTTAGTAGCTGGTGCAGTGCTGTGTTTTTTAACTTTCAGCCTGGGAACAACGCTGATGACACTGATGTTTTTAGTTGTTGCTAAGTAATGTTTATTCCAACCAAGGACTTTCTCAGTCTCATGCTTTGCCAGGGAGGAGGGGAAGCCGGGAGGAAACAGAGACAGGACACCTGACCCAAACTGGCCAAAGGGGTATTCCATACCACAGCACGTCATGCCCAGTATATAAACCGGGGGGAGTTACCCGGAAGGCCCAGATCACTGCTCGGGTCGGGCTGGGTATCGGTCGGCGGGTGGTGAGCAATTGTATCCTCTCCCCTTGTTATTTCACTAATCATTATTATCATTGGTGGTAGCAGAAGTGGTTTTGTATTATACCTTAGTTGCGGGACTGCTCTTATCTCAACCCGTGGGATTTACATTCTTCCGATTCTCCTCCCCATCCCTCCGGGAGCGGAGGGAGGAAGAAGGGGGGGAGTGAGCGAGCGGCTGTGTGGTTCTGAGTTACCGGCTGGGCTCAAACCACGACAGTTCTTTTCAGCACCCAACGTGGGGCACGAAGGGTTGACATAACGACAGATCTGACCAGAGTGTGTCTAATCATATTTGTGATAAGCATTCATTGTTACTACTCGTCACAATGGTGATTATTTGGCTCTCAGACTTGTTGCGCTTGATCTCAGAGTTGAAACATTTTGTACCTTCCTTTCAGCCAGTATTTGATGTTTTAGCGTTTATCGGCTGGGGGGCCTGGGCTAAGGTTCTTGTTTCACTGTACTTCATGGTAATGACTTGTAATACAATAGACTCATTGATCATGAAACTGGTCTGGCTTGCGCTTCCAGCGTGGCCATCACCTCTATACATTGGGAGGTATATAATGAAATATTTTAGCAATTGCATATCTTTTTATTTCTCCTCGGGGGGTAAACTTACAAAGGAGGCATTCTCTTTCACCCCCCGTTCCCCCACCAGCCTATTTGCAACAGCAGTTGAGAGTTCTGAAGGTTTTAGATGGCCTTTGAATACCCTTGAAACCTGCTTGCTGATTGTGCTGGGGATCAGCATGTTGGCAAACATACGGAGTATGTTTTACCCACAGCCATCCTGTCCTCGGAACATCCAAATTCGTTTAATCTCGAAAGTTAAGCAGTATCAGGTTCGAATATGGTCTAGGGTTAGACGACGATATAGGAGGACCACCAAGAGATTTTCCCCGAGGCTGGACAGTCATGAGTGGCAGGGTGTGTGGGACAGTATGGGCAAGTATCTAGGCCAGTGGGCCCCTCCAGTGCTTTGGAACTTCACCCCTGAACAAGTGCAACATCCGGAAAAACTAGTAAAACACTTAAATGAGGTGTGCTGTCGTCCTGGTTATACCAGAGAAGGACAAATCATGGCAACGTGCTGGGGCTTGGCCTACGCCTACAGAGCCCTGCTCAACACTATCCAGCACCTTCAAAGGGAAAACAATGTCTCTGGATCTGATGGCAAAGCAACAGACAACGCAGCTATGCCAACTACAAGCACAGCAGCTACTCAGACCCTGACCACAACAGACAACACAGCTACTCCAAGTACAGCAGCTACATCAACCCCAGTGACAAGCACAGGAGCTACTCAAACCCCGACAGCAACAGACAATGTGGCTACTCCAAGCACCGCAGCCACACCAACCCCAGTGACAAGCACAACAGCTACTCAAACCCCGACAGCAACAGACAATATAGTTACTCCAAGTACAGCAGCTACACCAACCCCATTGACAAGCACAGGAGCTACTCAAACCCCGACAGCAACAAACAATGTGGCTACTCCCAGCACCTCAGCTACACCAACCCCAGTGACAAGCACAACAGCTACTCAAACCCCGACAGCAACAGGCAATGTGGCTATTCCAAGCACCGCAGCCACACCAACCCCAGTGACAAGCACAGTAGCTACTCAAACCCCGACAGCAACAGACAATATAGTTACTCCAAGCACCGCAGCTACACCAACCCCAGTGACAAGTACAGTAGCTACTCAAACCCTGACAGCAATAAACAATGCAGCTGTTGGTGTTACTCAACTCCCAAGCACAACAGCTGCACCAACCCCAGCAATAGACATTGCAACCACTCCAATCCTAGTGGCAGACACTGCAGCCACTCCAACCACAGTGACAAACACTGCAGCTAAACCAAATGGCCAGTTTGTGACAATGTCTGTTGCCCCTGTAAGCAAAAGCAGACGAGAGGCACAAAGAGCAACCCGCGAAGCGAAGAAAGATGAAGACCCAATGCCATTACTACATGCAACAGCATCTGAACAAGAGTTACTACTACGTGGATCAGAGGAAGAGGAAGAAGAAGAAGAAGAGGTCACTTCTCGACCCCGGACCTCAACCGAACTGCGGAATATGCGAAAAGATTTCACCCGTCTTCCAGGGGAGCACATTGTCACCTGGTTGCTCCGATGCTGGGACAATGGGGCCGACAGTCACGAACTAGAAGGTAGGGAAGCCAAGCAGGTGGGATCACTAGCTAAGGAAGGAGGAATTGACAAAGAGATTGCAAGAGAGAAATGACACCTCAGTCTTTGGAGGCGGCTCCTGGCAGCTGTGAAGGAAAGGTTTCCCTACAAAGACGATATTATGAGTCACTCAGCCAACTGGACCACGATAGAGAAAGGCATCCAGTCCCTGAGGGAATCAGCCATTCTAGAGATGATCTATCGTAGGCTGGATGCCAGGAACACATCCGTAGATCCAGATGACGTCGAATGTACACGACCCATGTGGCGGAAACTTACACGGAGTGCGCCATCATCATATGCCCACACATTGGCATCAATGACCTGGAATGACGGAATATCACCAACAGTGGATTGCCTGATTCGTCAACTCCGAGAGTTCGAAGACAATCTCACCCCTTCCATCATTTCAGCCGTGGAAAAACTGTCCCAGGAGTTCAAACAATTGAGAGACGATTTATCCGATCTATCCAGCTCCCCACATGTACCAACCCATGTCTCAGCTATTAACAGAAGGCGCCCTACTGCTCGAGAAAGAAAATATAGGAGGTACAAGCCACGGGCCACCCTATGGTTTTACCTGCGGGATCACGGAGAAGACATGAGAAAGTGGGATGGAAAACCTACTTCAGCTCTGGAGCAACGGGTGCGTGAACTGAAGAGGAGAACAATGGTCAAGAATGATCCTCCCAGGAAAGCTGCTGCTCCAGTCTCTGGTGAGCAGTTTCCCAGATGGAGCGAAAGAGCTGATTTTACTCCAGCTCCTGTGATAAGGAATACTAATCCTTTTCTACAAGACAGAAGTGGAGAATTTTATGATCACTATTAGAGGGGCCCTGCCTCCAGCCAGGTGGAGGAGAGGGATAATCGGGTTTACTGGACTGTGTGGATCAGATGGCCTGGCACATCAGTCCCACAGAAGTATAAGGCTCTAGTAGATACCGGTGCACAGTGTACTTTGATGCCATCAAGGTATCAAGGGGTGAAACCCATTTATATTTCTGGAGTGACAGGAGGATCCCAAGCGTTAACTATGCTGGAAGCTGAAATCAGCCTGACTGGGAGGAAGTGGCAAAAGCACCCCATTGTGACTGGTCCAGAGGCTCCATGCATCCTTGGCATAGACTGTCTCAGGAGAGGGTACTTCAAAGACCCAAAAGGGTATAGATGGGCTTTTGGTATCGCTGCCTTGGAGACAGAGGAAATTAAGCAGCTGTCCACCTTGCCCGGTCTCTCGGAGCATCCTTCTGTTGTGGGGTTGCTGAAGGTCGAAGAACAACAAGTGCCAATTGCGACCACAACAGTGCACCGGCGGCAATATCGCACCAACTGAGACTCCTTGATTCTCATCCATAAGCTGATCCGTACACTGGAGAGCCAAGGAGTGATCAGGAGGACCCGCTCACCCTTTAATAGCCCCATATGGCCAGTGCAAAAGTCTAATGGAGAGTGGAGATTAACAGTAGACTATCGTGGCCTGAACGAAGTCACACCACCATTGAGTGCTGCCGTACCGGACATGCTAGAACTTCAATATGAACTGGAGTCAAAGGCAGCCAAGTGGTATGCCACAAGTGATATTGCCAATGCATTTTTCTCAATCCCTTTGGCAGCAGAATGCAGGCCACACTTTGCTTTCACTTGGAGGGGCGTCCAGTACACTTGGAACCGACTGCCCCAGGGGTGGAAACACAGCCCTACCATCTGCCATGGATTGATCCAGACTGCACTGGAACAGGGGCAAGCTCCAGAACACCTGCAACACATTGATGACATCATCGTGTGGGGTGATACAGCGGAAGAAGTTTTTGAGAAAGGGAGGAAGATAATCCAAATCCTGCTGAAGGCCGGTTTTGCCATAAAACGGAGTAAGGTCAAGGGACCTGCACAGGAGATTCAATTTTTGGGAATAAAATGGCAAGATGGACCCCACCAGATCCCCACAGACGTGATCAACAAGATGACAGCAATGTCTCCACCAACTAACAAGAAAGAAACACAAGCTTTCTTAGGTGTTGTGGGGTTCTGGAGAATGCACATCCCAAATTACAGTCTGATTGTAAGCCCTCTCTACCACGTGACCCGGAAGAATGATTTCAAATGGGGCCCTGAGCAACAACAAGCCTTTGAACAAATTAAACGAGAAATACTTCATGCAGTAGCCCTTGGACCAGTCCAGGCCGGGCCAGATGTGAAAAATGTGCTCTATACCGCAGCCGGGGAGAATGGTCCTACCTGGAGCCTCTGGCAGAAAGCTCCGGGGGAGACTCGAGGTCGACCCCTTGGCTTTTGGAGTCGGGGATATAAAGGATCCGAGGCCAGCTATACTCCCACTGAAAAAGAGATACTGGCAGCCTATGAAGGGGTTCGAGCTGCCTCAGAAGTGATTGGAACTGAAGCACAGCTCCTCCTGGCACCCCGGTTGCCTGTGCTGGGCTGGATGTTCAAAGGCAGGGTCTCCTCTACACATCATGCAACTGATGCTACATGGAGTAAAAGTGGGCCGCACTAATTACTCAACAAGCTCGAATAGGAAATCCCAGTCGTCCAGGAATTCTAGAAGTCATCATGGACTGGCCAGAGGGCAAAGATTTTGGGATGTCACCAGAAGAGGAGGTGACGCGTGCTGAAGAGGCCCCACCATATAATGAACTGTCAGAGAGTGAAAAGCAATATGCTTTGTTTACTGATGGGTCCTGCTGTATTGTGGGAAAGCATCAGAGATGGAAGGCAGCTGTGTGGAGTCCCCTGGGACAAGTTGCAGAAACTGCTGAAGGAGAGGGTGAATCGAGTCAGTTTGCAGAGGTGAAAGCCATCCAGCTGGCCTTGGACATTGCTGAACGAGAAAAATGGCAAGTACTTTATCTCTATACTGACTCATGGATGGTGGCAAATGCCCTGTGGGGGTGGTTGCAGCAATGGAAGCAGAGCAACTGGCAAAGCAGAAGTAAACCCATCTGGGCTGCTGCATTGTGGCAAGATATCGCTGCTCGGGTGCAGAACCTGGTGGTGAAAGTACGCCACGTAGATGCTCATGTACCCAAGAGTCGGGCCACTGAGGAACACCAGAATAACCAGCAAGTGGATAAAGCTGCTAAGAGTGAAGTGGCTCAGATGGACTTGGATTGGCAACATAAGGGTGAATTATTTTTAGCCCGGTGGGCCCATGACACCTCAGGCCATCAAGGCAGAGATGCAACATATAGATGGGCTCGTGATCGAGGGGTGGACTTAACGATGGACACTATTGCCCAGGTTATTCACGAATGTGAAACACGTGCTGCAATTAAGCAAGCCAAGCGGTTAAAGCCTCTCTGGTATGGAGGACGATGGCTGAAGTACAAGTATGGGGAGGCCTGGCAGATTGACTATATCACACTCCCACCGACCCGCCAAGGCAAGCGCCATGTGCTTACCATGGTGGAAGCAACCACCGGATGGCTGGAAACATACGCTGTGCCCGATGCCACTGCCTGGAATACTATCCTGGGCCTTGAGAAACAAGTTTTGTGGCGACACGGCACCCCAGAGAGAATCGAGTCAGACAATGGGACTCATTTCCAGAACAACCTCATAGACACTTGGGCCAAAGAGCATGGCGTTGAGTGGGTATATCACATCCCCTACCATGCACCAGCCTCTGGGAAAATCGAACGGTACAATGGGCTGTTAAAAACTACACTGAGAGCAATGGGTGGTGGGACTTTCAAACACTGGGATACACATTTACCAAAAGCCACCTGGTTGCTCAACAGTAGGGGATCTGCCAACAGGGCTGGCCCAGCCCAATCAGAACTTTTACGTACTGTAGAGGGGGATAAAGTTCCTGTGGTGCCCAGAAAGAATTTGTTGGGGAAGACAGTCTGGGTTATTCCTGCTTCAGGTAAAGGCAAACCCACTCGTGGGGTTGCTTTTGCTCAGGGACCTGGATATACTTGGTGGGTAATGTGGGAAGATGGGGAAGTCCGATGTGTACCTCAAGGGGATTTGATTTTGGGGGAAAACAGTCAATGAACTCAATTGTACGCTGTTGCCTGCTCTATAACACTTTTATAGCCCACCAGCTAGATATCTTCAGGTCGCCAGCAATTGACCCTGACTTCCCTCCGATCATCACCTCAACAAAGAATGAATTTTGAGGAAACCAGACAAGCTCAGCAGTGATCAGACAAGTTTGGTGGTATCATCAGCAGACAACAATCCAACACTACATACCATCCCTCCTGCCCTGAAAGACTATTACAAGAGATGGACTGGATGAGTTCAGCAATTTTACAGGGATTGGTCCATGGACTAGGGAATGATATCTTTCTCTGTGTGTGGGTGTATATATATGTGTATATATGGGACAGGGGTGATGGTGTGTTGATAGATGTGGGATCTGAGCATGACGTGAATGGTATGGAATAAGGGGTGGATACTGTCCTGGGTTCAGCTATAGCAGTCATTTTTTCTCCTTCTTAGTAGCTGGTGCAGTGCTGTGTTTTTTAACTTTCAGCCTGGGAACAACGCTGATGACACTGATGTTTTTAGTTGTTGCTAAGTAATGTTTATTCCAACCAAGGACTTTCTCAGTCTCATGCTTTGCCAGGGAGGAGGGGAAGCCGGGAGGAAACAGAGACAGGACACCTGACCCAAACTGGCCAAAGGGGTATTCCATACCACAGCACGTCATGCCCAGTATATAAACCGGGGGGAGTTACCTGGAAGGCCCAGATCACTGCTCGGGTCGGGCTGGGTATCGGTCGGCGGGTGGTGAGCAATTGTATCCTCTCCCCTTGTTATTTCACTAATCATTATTATCATTGGTGGTAGCAGAAGTGGTTTTGTATTATACCTTAGTTGCGGGACTGCTCTTATCTCAACCCGTGGGAGTTACATTCTTCCGATTCTCCTCCCCATCCCTCCGGGAGCGGGGGGGAGGAAGAAGGGGGGGAGTGAGCAAGCAGCCGTGTGGTTCTGAGTTACCGGCTGGGCTCAAACCACGACAATCACCTACTAATACAGCTCAGAAAAATGTGGGTTTGGTGAGTTTGGCTTTTTCCATGATTCCAATGATTGTCACTTCATTATTTTCTTTTTTGGTGATAGAGAAATTTCAAAGGAAAACTTCATTTCAGCTATTGGGCCATTTAATCTCTCTTTTTTTCCATTTAAAATTTCAGTTTTCCATTCTCAGTACTTGAATTTTCAGTATTTCTGCTCACCCCAGTCACTCTTTTTAATTTTCTCTTTTATGCCCCACTGGAAAAATTTTGTAGAGGTTTAAAAGGGGGTGGGGAAGACTGACCACAGCTGTGTTTGCAAGATTTACAATATGAAATGAAATGAAATAATTTTTGTGTCTTTAGCTCAGAAAAAAAAGTCCAAAGAATATACTTTGGAAATGTTTAAAAGGAGAGGTTTAAAATGAGAGGGATCAAGAAAGTGTGGAAAGGAAATATTGCTAGAAATATAAGATTTTTTAACTCTATGGAGTATGGGATGGAATTAATTTGCTTCATAGCGGCCTGTATAGTGCCGTGCTTTGGATTTGTGACTAAAACAGTGTTGATAACACACCGATGTTTTTTCTATTGCTACGCAGTGCTTACACAGCATTAAGGTCTTCTCTGTTTCTCACTTTGCCCCTGCCAGCAAGTAGGTTAGGGGTGTGCAAGAAGTTGGGAGGGGACACAACCAAGAGACCTGACCCCAGCTGACCAAAGGGATATTTCATACCGTATCATGTTGTGCTCAGAAATAAAAGCTTGGGGAAGCAGGGAGGAAGGGGGGACGTGCATGGTTATGGCATTTGTCTTCCCTGACAATGGGAAGTAGTGAATTAATTTCTTATTTTTCTTTGCCTGTGCATGCAGCTTTGTTGTGGGTTAACCCTGTTAAGCAGCTAAGCATCACACAGCCACTTGCTCCCATCCCACAGTGGGATAGGGGAGAGAATCAGAAGGGCAAAAGTGAGAAAACTCATGGGTTGAAATAAAGACAGTTCAATAGGTAAGGCAAAAGCTGCACACACAAGCCAAGAAAAATAAGGAATTCATTCACTACTATGCATTGGCAGACAGATGTTTAGCCATTTCCAGGAAAGTGGGGCTTCATCACACATAGCGGTTACTTGGGGAAAACAATGCCATAACTCTGAATATTTCTGCCCCTTCCTCCTCCTTCCCTGCAGCTTTTATTACTGAGCACAATGTCATATGGTATGGGATATCGCTTTGGTCAGTTGGGTTCAACTCTCCTGGCTGTGTCACAGAATCACAGAATGGTTGAGGTTAGGAGGGACCTCTGGAGGTATTCTAATCCAACCCCCCTGCTCAAGCAGGGCTACCTAGAGCCAGTTGCCCAGGACAATGTCTGGATGGTTTTTTATTAGCTCCAAGGAGGGAGGCTCCATAACATCTCTGGGCAACCCCTTCCAGTGCTCAGTCACCCACACAGTCAAAAAGTATTTTCTGATGTTCAGATGAAACCTCCTGTGTTTCGCTTTGTTCCCATTGCCTCTTGTCCTGTCTCTGGGCACCAATGAAAAGAGTCTGACTCCATCTTTGCATTGTCCCTTCAGGTATTTATATACACTAATGAGGTCTGACATGGGCATTCTCTTCTCTAGTCTAAACAGTCCCAGCTCTCTCAGCCTTTCCTCATAGGACAGACTCTACAATCCCTCAGTCATCTTTGTGGCCCTTTGCTGGAGTCTTTCCTGTATGTCCATGTTTGTCTTGTACTGAGGGGACCAGATCTGGACGCGGTACTCCAGGTGTGGCCTCACCAGTGCTGAGTAGAGGGGAAGGATCACCTCCCTCAGCCTGCTGGCAACAGTCCTCCTGATGCAGCTCAGGATACTGTTAGCCACCTTTGTGGGAGGTGAAGGTGACAGGATCTGCATGATGAGCTTGAGCAACACTCTGAATGCAAGCTATGAGGCCCTGATACCGAACAAGCCTTGGGCTGATGGGCCAGGATGTTGGGAGACAGATAAGCCAGGATGTTGGGAGACAGATCAGCCAGGATGTTGGGAAACAGGAAAAGCGTGGCATGCCCGGGCATGTTGAGAAGGTACTGAATGAGGGAATAAAAGGGGCTTGATTGCAATAAAGTTTGTCTCGGTATCCTCACCGACCTGAGTCCGTGCCTTTTGATACGCCACAAATGGCACCCAATGTGGGGCATAACGGCTAGCAGTTGTCACGGTGGCGTAGCTCAGCCAAACTATGTGACTAAACGCTGAAAGGAAGCGTATCCAGAGCGCTCTATTACCTATCGCTGGATGAAGGTAAGCGGCTGAGAACTATGGGGACTGCTTTAACAAAAGAACAAAGAAGTGTTTTACAAGTCTTTACTAATATTCTTAAGAAGTATGGGAAGAAAATAGATGAGGAAGAATTGAAACATGCTCTTCTATGGGCATCAAAAGCTGACCCATTTATTAATTCCACTAATATTCATACTGTGGAGATTTGGGACAAAATTGGTGTTTATCTGTGGGACCGTGCCGCAAAAAATGATAAGGTTGCTGCCGCTTTACTGACCCCTTGGCGAGCTATTTTTGAAACTTTAAAAGCTCATGTTGGCTCACAATCAAAGGAAGTAGAAGTGGCACTTCCGTCTCCTCCTCCACCCCCCTCTTTGGCGGACTCTGCCGTAAGACCAAAAACTCAGCCTGTTGCTGCTGCTCCTGCGGTTCTGCCTCCTGATAATTCCTATGATGACCCGAATGTCCCTTTTGACCCAGGGATTATTGATCCGGAAAAGGAGCCTGATTCATATCCCCCAGACCCTCATCATAAATGGGCAGCTGTAAAGGGAGAAGCGAGACGAGGGGGGGATGCTGATGTATTGCGTGCTTTCCCTGTGATGTATATGCCTGATCAAGATCCACTATGGGAAGGTCTCTCGTATGCTCTTATCAAAGATATCAGACGAACAGTGACGGACCGTGGACTTGGGACTCCGTATACAACTCATTTGATACAGTCTCTCTGTGATACCCATGTATTTACCCCAAATGACTTTAAAACGTTGTTTCATTTGATAATGATGGACAAGCAATACACTATGTGGGAGAGGATAGAAACTATTTGATTATTGCCAAAGAGAAGTAACTACTTGGCTGGAGAAGAAAGAGTTAAAGAAGAAGCAAAGTACACTGTGTGATTAAGCAGAGCAACCCAGCTGGACAGGAGCTGGAGAACGGAAAGATAGAGAACTGGTTACTTTGGGACTGTTCGTGAAACAATGACAAACGTTGAAAAAACAAAACTGTAAACCAAGAACTAAACATGATGTGATAAAATAGCTTGGTATATAAGAGTTAGAGCAATAGGCTAAAGATAGCTTTTGCTAGAATGGCATAAAAGCTAGAGCAGTAGGCAATAAAGTGATTCGCTGCATGAAAAAAAAAAAGAGGGGAAAAAAAAAAGAGTAAAAACTGATAATGGGCCTGGATATACAGCCAAAACTACCTTATCACTTTTCCAACAACACTCTCCCATGGGCCAAGCAATTGTTGAGCATGCGCATGGCACCCTCAAGACTATGCTAACAAAACAAAAAAGGGGGAGTGGGGGATACACACCCTATGAATGTTCTTAAGTTTTTGAACCTCAAAAAATTGATAGGTTCTGTTAGAATGGATGAATGTTTGTATTTTAATTATACAGGTCAGAATCAATCATTAATTCAAACTGTTAACTCTTCTTTGTCTGTCTATCAAAATGCTCCTCTAATAGTCCTATATCGCTTCCCCGAGGCGTCTTTCTAATCTGCGGAGATCGAGCATGGCCTGGCATCCCTTCTCACCTACGAGGAGGCCCTTGTATCTTAGGCAGATTAACAATGTTAACCCCAAATATTTCTATGATAATGAATTATACTAAATTCCATCATTTCTGCAGGTTAAAAAGATCTGCTCATGCTTTTACTCCCGACTGCAAAGACACGGCTACATTCTGGAGTCCTGCAAAGATAATCTCAGCGGCCTTTTTTGCACCAGGAGTAGCTGCTGCACGAGCTCTTGCAACTCTAAACAAATTAGGATGTTGGCTTGCAAAGCAAACAAATGCCACATCTAATGCTCTTTCCAGTCTCCTCCTTGATACAGATTCTGTAAGACATGCAACCTTACAAAATCGGGCTGCCATAGATTTTCTTCTTCTTGCCCATCATGGTCATGGGTGTGAGGACTTTGAAGGTCTACGTTGCATGAACCTTTCAGACCACTCTGAATCGGTCACAAAAGTATACAAACTCTTGAAGAATTCACAGGAAAACTTCAGGTTGAGGATGACTGGAACCCTTTTTCAGGTTTATTTGCTGGAATAAGAGCATGGGTAAAAAAATTGATTGTATTAGGAGGTCTTGTTTTGTTAGTGTTTATTAGCTTGTTAATTTCTATTCCTTGTTTAATGAAACTTATGCAATGTCTTATTGATCGAGCCCTCAAACAGTTATTGATAGTAGATGTACAAAACAAAAAAGGGGGAGATGTGGGAGGTGAAGGTGACAGGATCTGCATGATGAGCTTGAGCAACACTCTGAATGCAAGCTATGAGGCCCTGATACCAAACAAGCCTTGGGCTGATGGGCCAGGATGTTGGGAGACAGATAAGCCAGGATGTTGGGAAACAGGAAAAGCATGGTATGCCCGGGCATGTTGAGAAGGTACCGAATGAGGGAATAAAAGGGGCTTGATTGTAATAAAGTTTGTCTCAGTATCCTCACCGACCTGAGTGTGCTTTCAATATGCCACAGCCTTTGCTGGCTCCTGTTCAATTTGCTCTCCAGCAGGACCCCAAAGTTCCTTTTCTACAACCCTGGTCCCTCTGGATGGCAGCACAACCCTCTGGCATATCAGCCACTCCTCCTAGTTTTGTGTCATTGGCAAACTTGCTTAGAGTCCACTCTGCCCCATCATCCAGATCATTTCTGAAGAGGCTGAATGGGACTGGCCCAGTATTGACCCCTGGGGAACACTATTAGTTACTTGCCTCCAACTAGACTTTGCTTTGCTGATCACTACCCTCTGGGCCTGGGCCTCATCGCCAAGGGAAAGTTCACTCTTACATGGAGTTTTTCTGTGTCTGCCTTTCCCGCTTTCAGCCAGTTGAACCCATTCTGCAGTCAGGCCTTCTTGCCCTCCATGCCAGATCATTACTTTGCCACAAATTACCATCGCTGAGCAGTTACAATTTGTATTACCCCTTCAAGGTAAGCCAGGTTATTTATTTAAACTGTAGGAACAAGTACCCATAATCTAGGTTTGCATTTACTCTTTATGCTAATGAACATGAACATTTGGAACAATTCCTATTAAACTGGGAAGTATTGATGATAACGGTTCAAATAGTTCAAACACTTCAACCACTCAAAATGTAGCTAATTAAACACAAAACGTATTTCATGATTGTTGTCCTGGGTTCAGCTGTAGCAGTCATTTTTCTCCTTCTTAGTAGCTGGTGCAGTGCTGTGTTTTTGACTTTAGCCTAAGAACGCTGATAACACACTGATGTTTTTAGTTGTTGCTAAGTAATGCTTACTCCGATCAAGGACTTTCACGGTCACATGCTCTGCTGGTGAGGAGGGGCACGGGAAGCCAGGAGGAAGCAGAGACAGGACACCTGACCCAAACTAGCCAAAGGGGTATTCCATACCACAGCACATCATGCCCAGTATAAAAACTGGGAGGAGTTACCCGGAAGGCCCACATCATTGCTCGTATAGGCTGGGTATCGGTCGGCGGGTGGTGAGCAATTGTATCGTGCATCCCTTGTGTTTATTGTTCTCTTTTACTTTTCCCCTTTTAGTTTTATATTCTCTCCCCTTGTTATTTCCCTTACCATTATTATTATTGGTGGTAGCAGTAGTAGTTTTGTATGGTACCTTAGCTACTGGACTGCATTTATCTCAACCTATGGGATTTACATTCTTTCGATTCTCCTCCCCATCCCTCCAGGAGCAGGGGGAGGAAGAAGGGGGGGAGTGAGCGAGCGTCAGCGTGGTTCTGAGTTACCGGCTGGGCTTAAAGCACAACAACTGTAAAGTTTGAGTGTATTTTTACACTTTCTGAAGTTTTCCAAAAGCTTGGAAATTTAAATTATTTCTATAACTTTTTACTGAAACTCTGCTACAACTGAACATTTTATTTCTATAACTTTTTACTGAAACTCTGCCACAACTGAACATTTTAGTCGTCTTCTATGGTGTGGATCTTATTTGGAAAGAGCTTCTAAGAAAAGAAAAAAAGCACTTTCCCTCAGTCTCTTTGCTCTCTCTGAGTGCAGTTCTGCACACATACTTACTGTGAGTAGAACCTCACTTCAGAACTCTTCAGCCTTAGCAGAATGATGTATTATGTCACTTGTGCCAAACTTGACTTAATGTACATTGACAGTCTGATTTTGCAAACTGAGTCTCTGCGTTCTCAAGCGTCTTGCTATGAATGTTTCAGGAGGCAAAACTGTTATTGTATCTCCTACTCCACCCCTTACTCTTTACGGATAATTCATAGAAGAACTTTTATCCCTGGACATCCTCAGTCCTGTGTTACATTGACGGAGTCTTGGGTGACATGGTCTAGTGTGAAATGTCCCTGCCCATGGCAGGGGGTTGGAACTAGATGATCTTAAGGTCCTTTCCAACCCTAACTATTCTATGATTCTATGATAGCTAGTACAGGATCAGCTGTTTCAGAAGAGTTCTAGGCAGACAACTTCTCAAAGCCACATCTGCATCCATTCTCCCAGTTGTCTTCCACTGGACTCTTCCTGGTTTACATTTCATCACCAACAATTGAAATGAAACTGTTTATGGCAATGGCACACAAAACAGAGAGAACCCATGCAGGTATATAAGGTGAGTAGGTAGCAAACCACATTTTTTTTATTTCTAAACTGAGCTTGTCCTATCTAGGCATTTTGAAGACAGTTAAATCCAATTCCCACTGTTAATCACTTTTCACTGTAGTAAGAATTGTGCTTTAAAAGTCAAAGCTGCTCTCTCAAAGGGATATGCCAGTGTTATTGAGCTACATTTGTGTTACATAGTGCAAAGGACAGACCAAAACACTTCAGTGCTGAAAGATTCCCCCCCACCTTTGTGTTTTGTGCTATTACTTTTCCCCCTAATTCAACAGCTTGAGGAGGGGTAAACTATAACAAATGAATGGGCCATTAAAATGTTTCTTCAAATCAAAGTGTGGTATGTGTATAAAGCCTTCTTTATTGTTTCAATGTTTGAGAGTAGTGCCTGACTTTTTCACGGTCTTAGAGATACTTTAGCCAGAGCTACATGTACAATTAGAAACCAATAAACACTTACTAAATGGAAGAGCTATCTGCTACTAGGACTCATCTGAAGTCTCAAACAACAGAAATGTAGACTGAGACTTCTTATGATTCTGTGTGTGTCACTGTAACCTCACTGCAGGCATCTCGGATACCACTGGTTTTGAAGACAATAATTATTTTGACATCTGAAAATAGTGGTGAATAAAGCTTTCAAAATACTCATATCTAATATCTCTAACCGCTACGTTAATTAGCATGATAGGGCTGGAATATCTCTCCTCATGATTATCTGCTGGCTCAGCAGGGCTTTCCTATTTGAGCTCGTTGTGTAATTAGTGCGGCCCACTTACTCCATGTAACATCGGTTGCATGATGTGTAGAGGAGACCCTGCCTTTGAACATCCAGCCCAGCACGGGCAACCAGGGTGCCAGGGGGAGCTGTGCTTCAGTGCTAATCACTTCTGAAGCAGCTCAAACCCCTTCATAGGCTGCCAGTATCTCTTTTTCAGTGGGAGTGTAGCATTTCTCTTGAGATGTTAGGTGAGGAGAACATGCATCCTGCTGCTACTCCATACAGAACGAGCATCATAGGCTTTTGCATGAGAGCAAGCCGTTCTTTGACTGGAGCACAATGACGTAAGCAGCAGGCAGGTGTACTGTGTTTATACTGGGGTCGCACCCTTCATGGCACATAAGATAAAACAGAACTATTGAGGTCTTGTATTGTGTTTACATGGCCAGATTGGGGAGGGGGCTGCAGGGGTGGCATCTATGAGGAGACCAGGGTCTGCCCCCATGTCGGACAGAGCCACTTCCAGCAGTCTTCAAAACAGACCTGCCACTGGCTAAGGCTGAGTCAATCAGTGAAGCTGGTGGCACCTCTGTGAAGTAAACATATTTAAGGAAAGGGTAAAGTTGTGAGAGAGAGGAGTGAGGAAAAAAAAGTGAGAGTAACAAACCTGCAGACACCGAGGTCAGTGAAGGAGGGGGAGGAGGTGCTCTAGGTGCTGGAGCTGAGATTCCCCTGCAGCCTGTGAAGGTGACCATGGTGAAGCAGGTTGTTTCTGTGCAGGCTGTGAAGGACCTCACACTAGAACAGGTGGATATGCCCTGAAGGAAGATGCAGCCCATGGAGAGCACACACAGGAGCAGGCTCCTGGCAGAGACTGCAGCTACTGGGTAGGAGCCCATGCAGGAGCAGGTTTTCTATCAAACACTGCGGCCTGTGGGAGACCCACACTGGAGCAGTCTGTTCCCGATGGATTGCATCCCATGACCTCATGCTGGAGCAAGGGAAAAGTGTGAGGTGGGGAGCAGCAGAGATGAAGTGCTATGAACTGACGGCAACCCCCCATTCCCCGTCCCTCCTGCACCACTCAGCAGGGGAGGAATGAAGTTGAGCCTGGGAAAAAGGGAGGTGTTTTTAGTTTTGTTTTTGTTTCTCACCATCCTAACTCTATTTTTAACTGGCAATAAATTAAATTAATTTCCCCCAAGCTGAGTTTGTTTTGCCCATGACAGTAACTGGTAAGTTATATCACTATCTTCATCTTGACCCATGAGCTTTTCTATCTTATTTTCTCCCCCTGTCCTGCTGAGGAGGGGGAGCGAAAGAGTGACTTGGTGGATGTCTGGCAGCCAGCCAAGGTCAACCCACCACAGATCTACATCTGAATAGGAAAAATAGAAGTGTTGTAGTCTAGCTATCTTTGTTTTGCTGAGGTAATTGTTTATGTGGGTAAGGGGTTTTTACACCCACCTTCAGCATGGATATGGGCCTCTTGGTGTACACTGATAATTCAGGTTTTGTTGAGGAAACTCAACTAGAGGAATCCCTCTGTCCGGTGGGCCATGGGCCTGCAGTACTTCTTCCTGCCTGGCTGAAAGACCAGCAGTTCTACACTTTCCAAGCACTCCGTAGTCATATGAGGCTGTTTGTGGAGAAGACTGAGTGGCTCCAGCAAAGTGGGATTTTATGAAACTGCAACTTCTGGGATACTTCACTGGTTTAGACAGTAGTAGCCTGAATTGCCATTTGCTGCATAGCCAAAGCTTCATGTATGAAAAAGCAAAGGTTCGTTCCCTCTTTGTTCTTTAGTTTATCTGTATATTTGTTTTGTATGATGTTCAAATGTTATCTTCAGATGTTTTGGAAGATGTTCACATAGATTACCCCAAGGCTTTCAAAGAGTTTCTCTTGACCTAGTAATAACTTTCTAACGTCACATTTTGCCCACATTGTGGCCTACTATATGTAGTAAGAATTATTTCCAAGAAATCCTGTCTGCCTAAACCTTCTCCTGTTTCCTTTGCAGGAATTAAATTTCTGTTTGGGACACAGGAATCTGAATTGTCTCATGCACTGGCCCAAGAGAAGTGGTTGTTCTTCACTGAAAAGAAATCCATAATTGAACATGGTTATAGTGTGTGACTGTAGAAGCTACCCAAGAAGAATGATATATATGGCTCCCAGCTCTGGACATAACACCCTAATAGCTGAAAATGGGGTTTCATATGGAGATTTGAGCATCGGGAAAAAAGAAAACTCTTGGGGAGTTAGTTACAGAGCAGACTAGTATGGGAAAATCAAAAGCACATAGAAGAACTTCTTTGATATCGCTTCCTCTACTATTTGAGAGTGTATGGGTACATCTATGCTGTCAGTCTATCTTATTGCCTGTTTTACTGCAAGGACCTCATCATGCAGGATGTTGTCGTGGTTTAAACCCAGCCGGTAACTAAGTACCACGCAGCCGCTCGCTCACTCCTCCCCGGGGGGACAGGGAGGAGAATCAGAAGAATGTAAAACCCACGGGCTGAGATAAGAACAGTTTAATAATTGAAATTAAGTAAAATATAATGATAATAGAAATAATACAAAAATAAAATACCGATGATGATAATAATAATAAGGAGCAACAAAATTAAGAAATGAAAATTCAGAAAACACAAGTGATGCACAATACAATTGCTCACAACCCTCTGACTGATACCCAGTCCGACCCGAGCAGCGATCCATCCCTTACAGGTAACTCCCCCCGGTTTATATACGGAGCATGACGCTCTGTGGTATGGAATATCCCTTTGGCTAGTTCGGGTCAGCTGTCCTGGCTGTGCTCCCTCCCGGCTTCGTGTGCCCCTCCTCACTGGCAGAGCATGACAGACTGAGAAAGTCCTTGATCAGGGTAAGTGCTACTTAGCAACAACTAAAAACATCGGTGTGTTATCAGCGTTGTTCTCAGGCTAAAGTTGAAACCTCAGCACTGTACCAGCGATTAGGAAGAAAAAGAAGTCTATCCCGGCTGAAACCAGGACAGTGTACATGTGCTAGCTTGCTCTGAGATGGAACAATCCATCAGGTTTCCTCCAGAGGAAACCTGGAAGGTGTAGCAGTCACGGTCATGACTCTGAGGTTCCCAGGATTCTGTAATACACAAGAAAATGCCTGAGTCTGGGTTTCTGAGAATTTCTTTATTCTAAATTGCTACAAAACTATTATTAATAAAAACCATATATATATATCTGTGCCTAGCTTTTGCAAGAGGCAGGCATATATATTTCCCAGTGGGCAGGCAGGTGGCAGCATGGTGACCACTTGGCAAAAAGATGTGTCCTCTGCTGCTCCTGAGCTTCTAGCACCTGATAGAACCGATGCAGCAACACAGACAGAGCTCCTATCAGAGCATGCGACCACCCAGGTTGTGGGATGTGTGCAAGGATATCCCTGGAGGTGGAGAGCGATTGCAAGCAAGCCTGTGGGACGTGGGACCAGATAGGTGAACTGTTCTGCTTGGTGGCTGAGCTGCAGGAGGAGGTGGGCAGACTGAGGAATATTTGAGAGTCTGAGAGGGAGATTGATCAATGGAGCTGTGCTCTATGATGTATGCAAGC
Organism: Strigops habroptila; assembly: GCF_004027225.2. Taxonomy (NCBI): domain Eukaryota; kingdom Metazoa; phylum Chordata; class Aves; order Psittaciformes; family Psittacidae; genus Strigops; species Strigops habroptila. The sequence goes on along the minus strand of NC_044301.2, from coordinate 1,184,469 downwards.
CAACTCAGTGTGGCCACTACAGAGGCAGGTCCAGGATCTGTTTCATGGCAGGAGGAAGGCATCATTACAAGGGATAAGGAGGGGCGGAAGAAGGTTACTGCATGGAGCAGTAAGAGAAACCCCTCTTTACCCTCTCAGCTACCTTTACCAAATAGGTATGAGGCCCTGGCTTTGGTAGATGAAGCCCATAATGAGACAGAGGAAGAACCCATGCAAGCAGTCTTGCCAAGGTCGGATCAACCAGCCCCTCGCAACAAGACCTGCATTAAGACCAGCACCAAGAAGAAACAATGAAGAGTTATGGTCATTGTTGATTCCCTCCTGTGCAGAATGGAAGCACCCATTTGCAGACCGGACCCTCTTTTCAGGGAAGTTTGCTGCCTCCCTGGGGCCCAAATTAGGGCTGTCACAAGACTAACGAGCTTAGTACAGCCTTCAGACCACTATCCATTCCTGCACTTTCATGTGGGTACTAATGATGTCGCAACAAAAAGTATAAAGTCGATCAAAAGAAATTTCCGAGCCCTGGAAAGAACGCTAAAAAACTTCAGGAGCACAGGCAGTGTTTTCCTCAATCCTCCCATAATTGGGAGAGACTTTGAAATAAGCAAGCATACCCAAGACATCAATACCTGGCTCCAGAACTGGTATGTCTGTCAAAACTTTGGGTTTTTAAACCATAGAAGAGCTTTCAAGGCATGAGGTATGCTGGGGCCTGATGGGATCCACCTGTCCCAATGGGGGAAAAGCTGCTTTGCTTTTAAGCTGGCAGGACTGATTAAGAGGGCTTTAAACTAGAATCAGTGGGGGAAGGGGATACCAACAGGAGAGCTGAAGGTAAGCCAAGGGTTGGCATGGCATTGCCTGAGGGTGGCAATTCTAATGGGAGCGTTTAAGCTGCTCCAGGGAGCACAGAGGGCTCAGGAGCATATCTTAAATGCTTATACAACAATGCACGTGGTGTGAGAAACAAACAGGATGAACTGGAGGGCATTGGTCAGTTCCCAGAACTATGATGTCATTGGTATTAGTGAGACTTGGTGGAATGAATCCCATGCCTGGAATGCTGGGATGGAGAGCTATAGGCTGTTCAGGAAGGATAGGCAGGGCAGGTGAGGCAGAGGAGTTCACCGTATGTAAGGGAGAGGTTTGACTGTACAGCCCTTATAGTTAGTTATGATGCGGTGGAGAGCCTCTGGGTGAGGATTAGGGGGATGGAAAACAAAGCAGATGTTGTAGTGGGTGTCTACTGCCCAGCCAGGATGATAGCACTGATGAGTTACTCTATGGGCAATTAGGAGAAATCTCTGGGTTGGTAGCCCTTGTCTTTATGGGAGATTTCAACTTCACAAACAACAACTGGGAATACCATATTGCTGTGACAAGCAACTCTGAGAAATTCCCAAAGCTTGTGGGAGATAGCTTTTTGTCACAAGTACTCAGTGACCAACTAGGAAAGATACCCTCCTAGACTTGTTATTTGTGAATAGAGAAGGACTCATGGGAGATGTGACGGTAGGTGGCTGTCTTGGCCACAGCAATCGCAAAATAGTTGAGTTTAAAATTTTTGGTGTAGTGAGAAAAAAGGTCAGCAGAGTTGCTATCCTGGATTTCAAGAGAGCAAACTTTAAGCTACTTGGGGAGCTACTTAGGAGAGTCCCCTGGGAATCTGCCTTTGAGGGCCAAGGAGTGCTGGTTAGTCTTTAAGAACCACCTTTTAGAAGCACAGGAGCAGGCAATTCCATTGTGTTGAAAGTCAAGCAAGCAGGGCAGAAAACCAGCTTGGCTGAACAGGGAACTCCTCATGGAGCTCAAGAGGAAAAAGAAATGATCTCTTGAAGCAAGGTCAGGCTTTGCAGGAAGATTACAGAGTTGTAGTTTGCATATGCAAGTAGAAGATGTGAAAGGCCAAAGCTGAACTAGAGTTGAAACTGGCCAGTGTTGTGTCAGACAAGAAAGGCTTTTTTAAGTACATTAATAGCAAGAGGAGGTCTAAAGAAAACATTGGACCGATACTTGTTGAAGATGGTCACCTGACTAATAAGGATGAAGAAAAAGCAGAGGCATTCAATGTTGGGTTGTGGGTTTTTTTGCCTCAGTCTTTAATAATTCTGATAAACCTTGAACGTCCCGGTCCCCTGAGTCAGAGGACCACGAGTGTGGGAACAGTGACTTTCCATTTGTGAACACTGAAATTGTAAGGGGCCAGCTGTATCAGTTGAATGTTCATAAGTCCATGGGGCCTGATAGGGTTCATCCCAGAGTACTGAAGGAGCTAACGGATGATACAGCAGGAACCCTCTCGATCACCTACCAAAGCTCTTGGGAGTCTGGGGAGGTCCCTGCTGACTGGAAGCTAGCCAATGTTTTTCCACTTTGCAAGAAGGGCGTGAGGGAAGACCCATGCAGTGACAGAGCTGTTAGTCTAACCTGGGGAGCAGCCCTGCAGAAAGGAATGTGGGGGTGCTGGTTGACAGTAGGCGCAGTATGAGTCAGCAGCCAAGAGGGCAAACCGCATCCTGGGGTGCATTAAACACACTATCATCAGCTGATCAAAAGAGGTGATTTTCCTGGTGTATCTAGCATTGGTGCGACCTCACCTTGGGTATTGTGTGCAGTTCTGAGCCCCACAATTTAACAAAGGATGTTAAGGTCCTTGAATGTGTCCAGAGGAGGGCAACAAAGCCAGTGAAAGGGCTCGAAGGCATGTCCTATGAGGAGCGGTCAAGGACACTGGAATTGTCTAGTTTGGAGAAAAGGAGACTGAGGAGTGACCTCATTGCTCTCTACACAGCTTCCTGAGGGGGGGATTTGGAGTGGGACGTGCTGATCTCTTCTCCCTGGTATCCTGTGACAGGACACTGTGGGAATGGCTCAAAGCTGCATCAGAGAAAGTTCAGCCTTGACATTAGAAAGCGTTTCTTTACTGAGAGACTAGTCAGTCTCTGGAACAGGCTTCCTAGAGAGGCAGTTGATGCCCCATGCCTGTCAGACTTTCAGAGGCATTTGGACAATGCCCTTAATAACATGCTGTCCTGGGTTCAGCTGTAACAGTTATTTTTCTCCTTCTTAGTAGCTGGTGCAGTGCTGTGTTTTTGACTTTAGTCTGATGTAGGTAGTTAAGGTATGGCGGCCGGAAGATATCGCGATGTACGGAAAGAGAGAGCCCCTCCCTAGGTACTCTCACAAGCCCCATAGCATGGAGAGGGGAATTGTGGGGCTAGGCTGGACAATACCATAAAAGGTAAAAATTGTTAACCTGCCCTTCTGATTGGGTCAGAACAGGTACTTCCGTGTGGCCGAAAGGTATAAAACACCTGCTGTTGTTTAATTAAACGCTATTTGGTCATCCTCCATATTGGTGTCTGTGATCTTCTAGCCCTAAGCCAGGGGTTGGCTTAGTTCTGCAAGTCTTGGCTGAAGCAACGCAGCAACAGTCTGAGAACACTGCTGATAACACACCAAAGTTTTTAGTTGTTGCTAACAACTAAAATATCAGGGCTGGCCCAGCCCAATCAGAACTTTTATGTACTGTAGAGGGGGATAAAGTTCCTGTGGTGCACATAAAGTATTTGTTGGGGAAGACAGTCTGGGTTATTCCTGCTTCAGGTAAAGGTAAACCCCCTCGTGGGATTGCTTTTGCTCAGGGACCTGGATATACTTGGTGGGTAATGCGGGAAGATGGGGAAGTCCGATGTGTACCTCAAGGGGATTTAATTTTGGGGGAATACAGCCAATGAACTCAATTGTATGCTGTTGCCTGCTCTATAACACTTCCATAGCCCATCAGCTAGATGTCCGTCTCCACCACTCTGGGCTTTGAAAAGAAGATATGTGCTGTCACGATCATCATCAGAGAATAAAGTCATGGGAAAAGACAGCAGCAGCGGAACTGTCCTCAGGTCACCATCAACTGTTCTAAAACAAATGTTGAGTACCTCAGCCTTCTCCACATCATTTGTCACCAGTTCTCCTGTCTTATCTATCGGACAGGGGGTACATCTTCTTTAACCTTCCCTTCCTGGGCAACGTACCTGTAGAAACCCTTTTTATTATTCTTCGCATGCCTTGTCAAATTCAGATCCAACTTTGCCTTATCTGTCTTCGTCCCATCCCTATGCATCCAGGCAGCGTCCCTATATTCTTCCCACGATGCATGTCCCTGGTTCCACTGCCTATGGATTTCCTTCTTACACTTTAGTTTAACCAGAAGGTCCTTACTCAGCCATGCTAGCGACCTGCATTCCTTGCCTGATTTCTAACACATGGGAATCGATAGTTCTTGTGCTCTAAGAAAAATGTCCTTAAAGAGCTGCCAGCTCTGTTCAGCTCCTTTGTCCCTGAAGGCAGTTTCCCAGGAGGCCGCATCCACTAGTTGCTTGAATAATAGAATGTTTGCTCTCCTACAATTAAGGGTCCTGACTCTACCCTTCACTTGGCCCATATCCCTCAAGATTGTGAATCCCACCAGGGCATGATCACTGCAGCCCAGGCTGCCACCAGTCTTGACCTCTCTAATTAGTTCATCTGTGTTGGTGAGCAAGAGGTCCAGTAACCCTTCTCCTATGCTCAGGCTGTCTATCACCTGGATTAAGAAAATATCCTCGACACACACCAAGAGTCTGCTGGACAGCATCTTGCTGTGCTGCTTTTCTAGTAGATGTCAGGGTGATTGTAGTCCCCCAGCAGGGTCAGGGCCTGCAATTGCGATGCTTCCCCCCCCTTCTTCCTCCCCCCGCTCCCAGAGGGATGGGGAGGAGAATCAAAAGAATGTGACTCCCACAGGTTGAGATAAGAACAGTCCAGTAACTAAGGTGTAATACAAAACTACTACTGCTACCACCAATAACAACAATGATAAGGGAAATAACAAGGGGAGAGGATACAATTGCTCACCACCTGCCGACCGATACCCAGCCTGACCCAAGCAGTGATCTGGGCCTTCCTGGTAACTCCCCCCGGTTTATATACTGGGCATGATGTGCTGTGGTATGGAATACCCCTTTGGCCAGTTTGGGTCAGGTGTCCTGTCTCTGCTTCCTCCCAGCTTCCCCTCCTCCCTGGCAAAGTATGAGACTGAGAAAGTCCTTGGTTGGTGTAAACATTACTTAGCAGAACTAAAATCATCGGTGTTATCAGCATTGTTCCCAGGCTGAAAGTTAAAAAACACAGCACTGCACCAGCTACTAAGGAGAAAAATGACTGCTGTGGCTGAACCCAGGACAGTCTTATACTCCGCCATCTCGTGGTTGTTGCATCCAAGGCTGCCCTCGATCTTCACATCCCCAGCCACGTCTTCCTTGTTTGTAACAGATCCAGCAAAGCATCTCCCCAAGTTGGGTCTTTGATCATCTGCATCGAGAAATTCTTTGTCACACTCAAGAAATCTCCTAGATTGCTTACACCCAGCCATATTGCCTTTTGCACTGGTTTTGGTTGGGATAGAGTTAATTTTCTTCCTAGTAGCTGGTACAGTGCTGTGTTTTGGCTTTAGTCTGAGAATAATGCTGATAGCATACTGATGTTTTAGTTGTTGCTGAATAGTGCTAGAACTTCACTATGAACTGGAGTCAAAGACAGCCAAGTGGTATGGCACAATAGATATTGCTACTTGCATTTCTCACAGAAGATCATAGCCAAACGTTTGGTTTGTTGTTTAATAGCCAGGGCCTTGTGCGTCTCTAAACATTATCCAGATCTGCACAACAGCCTGCAGCTAGGTCACCTTATCCTTGTTCCCAAGTCAACTGCACAGTTGTGAGGCAAGCAGAGCCAGCAATAATGTTTACAGCTATGGCCATGTTTCTATATTGTCTGACAAAGTTCACTATTCTGGGTCTGGCTGGGATGAAGTTATGAAGTTGACTTTCTTCATAGCAGCCCATATGGTGCTATGCTTTGCATTTCTGGCTAAAACAGTGTTGCTAAAACACCATTGTTTTGGCTACTGCTGAACAGTGCTTGCACAGTGTCAAGGCTTTCTCTCTGTTTCTTCACCCCCCATGCCGCCTATCCACCACCAAATGAGTAGGCCGGGAGCGGGCACGAGTCTGGGACGGAACATAGCCAAGACAACTGACCCAAACTGACCAAAGGGATATTCTAAAACATATGACATCATGCTCAGCAATAATATCTCAGGGAAAGGAGGAGGAAGGGGGGAACATTCATGGTTATGATGCTTGTCTTCCCAAGCAACCATTATGCATGCTGAGGCCTTACTTCCCTGGAAGTGGCTAAACATCTGCCTGCCAATGAGAAGTAGTGAATGGATTCCTCTTTTCACTTTGTGTTGTGGTTTAAACCCAACAGGTAACTCAGAACCACACAGCCGCTCTCTCACTCCCCCTGTTATTCCTGATGGGATGGGGAGGAGAACGGAAAGAATGTAAACCCTACGGGTTGAGATAAGAACAGTCCAATAACTAAAGTATAATACAAAACTACTACTGCTACCACTACTAATAAGAATGATAAGGGAAATAAGGGGAGAGAATATAAAACTAAAAAGGGAAGGAAAAAAAACAAAACACAGCAATAAACATGAGTGATGCACAATACAAATGCTTACCACCCGCTGACCAATACCCAGCCCGACCCGAGCAGCGATCCGGCCTTCCGGGTGACTCCCCCCAGTTTATATAGTCAATCTGCCAGGCCTCCCCATATTTGTACTTCAGCCATCATCCTCCATACCAGAGAGGCTTTATCCGCTTGGCTTGCTTAATTCCATGTCAGGGTCCGATTGGAGAAAACCGCAGTGTTGGACCCTGTTTCAGTTCGTGATCCCAGGAGTGAAATTAAGATGCAAACGAGGTCAAGTACCGGAATTGGTCAGTTTCTTTATTACGAAAGGACAATTATTATAAAAAAGGTAAATTATTGTAATAAAGGGGATAGCGATAGGACAGATTGGAAAAAAGATGGAAATGAAGCAAGGATTCGGGGTGCAGAGAGAGAGAGAGTCGCCACCGTGGATCCAGTGGTGTCCTGGGGATCCGTCGTCATCGGTGGTGGGAGTCCTTCAGGGTACATAGTCGGTATCAGAGCAGAGTGTCCCCCAGGAGTCTGTAGTAGTCATCGGAGGTGGGTGTCCTTGTGGAGGTGTCCTTCTGGAGTCGTCCCCTTGAAGGTACCCTGTGTAGTGTGTCTCATGGAGTTGCCCTCATGGCAATGTCCCATGGAGGGTGTTCCTCAGGGTCCGTAGTAGTCGTTGGTGGAGAGTGTCCTCACGGAGGTGTTCTTCTGGAGTCATCCTCATGGCAATGGCTCCTTGGTGATGTGCCTCTTGGTGATTACCTTTTCCCCCTTTTATAATGAGTTGGGGGGAGTACCTCTGTTCTTCATGTCATGTATTACATGTTCCTGGTGTACCAGTTTCCCTGGTCTTGCAGCCAGCTCTTCAACTGCACTATGTCTGCAGCAATTCTTGGGATAATGGGCAATTCCTCACACCAATCCTGGGGGTGTTCTCTCAGCTCTTTCCCACTCATCCCTCAGGCAATGGACAGTGGAAGAGTCTTATCTCAACTCCTCCCACCCATCTCTGAGACAAAAGATAGGTGGAATCCCATCTCAGCTTCTCATACCAATCTTTGAGACAATGGACAGTGGAGTCTGATTTTGGATCAGTCTCTCACACCACCATGTGTCTCAAAGATTGTTCTGGATCCAGGTGGCTTTTAGAAAAGAGATAGTACAAAAAGGGGCCAAGAAATGAAAAGAGCAGTGGTTTAAACTATTTCTACAACTGACAGTTTCTGTGGATGTATTAATCTGATTTGTTTAGTTCCGTCAGGAGAGGCAGTAGTTACAAATTGCACATTTCTTACAACACTCCAAATTAATTGAATGAGACAAGGAATAATACAAGGTAAAAATAAAAAACATTGAAAAAGCCAAATAACAAACAAAATAAAATTTGTTTAACCCATGGGCCTCTAGGAAGCTAGGAAAAAGGGTCAAACTCCCATTCTTTACAGGTTTGGACAGGAACATGAGCCGATTTTTGGATTCCGGATGTGATTCATTTTACTACTTTACCATTATCAATTTTCAAACAACAATTAGCATCATTTAATTTGCTACAAACTCCCCCTTCCATGGCTAGCAGGTAGTCGAGAACCATGCAATGTTGAAATATTGCTGTCCACATTTTCCTGGCCTGATCTGCTAACAGATCAAAGGCATGGTTCATTCATAACCAAATAATGCAATTTAAGTTAAAAATAGGTTCTCGAGCACCACTGACCAATTTGTTAGGGTTACAGGTAGCTGGTCTGTAATGCTTTATAATTTGTTACAATATTTTATCAAAGCCTCCCAAGTAACTGAGCCACCCGGGGGCCCACCAATTTGTTCACTAGATTTTCCTGGAATTACAATATTTGCATTTTAATCACACATGCACTTCCTTGCTGGGTGGTGGTCTTGAGGGGTCTCTAGTGGTCGTCGATAGTCTTCCTCACTGTGTCCGCTGATTAACCTCTGTGCTTGTGCAAAAGACTCTTGTGAATTACTTAACAACTGTGTCCATGGTTTAGGTCAGTTTGTTCTGATTTGTTCATTACCTTGAAGAACTGGCCCGATCTTGATCTCAACAGACCCATGATGTATCATCTCTAGTGACTTGGTGCAGGAGTTGTCTGTTCCCAAGTTTCAACCAAATCTGTAGATATTTTGCTGTTCTGATCTATGTATGTGAAGCAGCTTGTATTTATAATTGTACAAATGCCTCCTTGGGAAGCTAACAGCAAGTCAAGGGCCAGACAGTTTTTCAACGTCACCTAGGATAGGCTGGATCCCTCAATCTGTAATGCCTGTATAGCATCTATAATTTTGCTTTCAATGTTTTTAATTACTGCAGATATATTTACAATCATCTTTTCTGATTCACTCACTCCCAACCAAGGGAGAAACCATCTAACAAAATTGTGAAATCCTGTGAAATCTTGTGGGACAATTGGCAATAGCATTATTAGTTGAGTTCTCTATGAGGTCATACAAAACATACAAAGCAAGTGAAAAATGTGGCACCAGATCAGGTCCCACAAAACAAGTAATTCACCTTAATTATTTTCAGTGAGCTGTCAAATATGTATCCACCCTCCACCTCTCCGCTCACAATCAAGGGGTGGAGCTAGTTAGTGGTGGGGGCACTGGGGCCTCCCATATTTTTCCTTTTCTTTAGGGCCCATGGGATTTATTTCGGGCCACTCTAACACCAGCTTTTCCAATTTATCAGTGGGTAATCCATCCATTAAATCTTTAGGAACACCCTTTCGCCACCCCAATGTCCACAACCCTTGCCTTTTATTAGGAATATTTCTACCTCCTGGGCAAGTAGGGGGTGTCCGGCGTTTCCCATTAGTCAGGCGAGGAGGGGTTTTTACCTCTGTTCGTCTCAGTCCCTTAGTATCAATTTTACTAGAAATATTGATGGGACTGTACTTTCTCCCATAATTAATCAATTCGTGGGCAACTTCCCCCCACGTCCATACTTTCTTTTCTGTCTTTCGATCAGGTGATAGCAGTCCTTCCAGGGCAGCAACGGCCCTTTCGCTTTGGGGTATTGCTTGTATCTTTCCCTGCAATTGGATCCCTATGGCTTTCAGGGAGTAGGGAAGACCCCGAATGAGGGGAGTCACATGTGCGGGATCGACCGGTATCATCATCGGGGACTCCTGTTTAAGTCTATGTTCCCGATCGTACATCATTTGCAGACATGTCGCTTTCTGTACATTTTCTACCAACTGGTCAACTGTCCCTGTGATGGCAAGGGGATCTCCCCTTTCCAAAGGGTTAAGTCATCCAGCCCAATAAGTTGCTCTTTGAGTTAAGGACCAGGGTGCGCGGTGGTTACTGGTGGTTGAAAATACTCCTGGCCCCCAATATCCCTCAGCTTCCTTCTCACTTAGTAAAATTTTATCTCCCCCAGACAGCGATACTCTCCAAACACATTCGGCTTCTGATTCTTTTGGAGCATGACCGAATTCCTTTTTAAGTTTAGCTAATTCCGTAGCAGTATACGGAACCTCTTTGGTGGTAATTTGTGGGAATTCGTCCTCTCCGCCGTCGTAAGTATATTCAATTTTTCTCAGGGGTCGGAGAGAAGCGAAGGAACATTTAATTTTTCTAACCTTAGTCTCGCCTCTTCCAGGTCACTGTGGGGGTATTCAATTGTTTTCTCGGACCCTGGAGAGGCGCTTTTCTCTGCCAGGAGTTGTTCTTTCAGGGCTAATTGCAAGTAGTTAGCCTGATTTTTCTCTTTGTCTAACTGTTCTTTGAAGCTAACTACCTGGTCCTGCAGGGATCGGACCAGGTCTTGTAAAGTTTGTATGAACCGAGATTCAGCTGTTTGTTGTTGTTCTCTAGCCTCTACTGCAGCAGCCAAGCTGGCGCCCAGTACGGCACAGACAATCGATTTACCCTTTCCGGGCCGGAGTTTTGCGTCCTTTTGCAGGGCGCTTATTCGGTCTGTTTTACACTTTGCAAATTATGCCAATTTTTCATGGCCCATTCTACCCCTGGCAGAGAGGGGCGAGCCTTATGTTTCTCTAAAAGACCATACAACACACCTCTGCCCTGAGGGGCAGCTTCACTGCTATTCATTTCTGAATGGGACAATCCTCTCAGGGAGGCAGCACGTCCCTTTCAACAAAACCCACCCCTTAAGTCCCTGAGAAGTACGCACGTAACACAAAGCAAGTGAAATGCAGCAACAGGTTGGTGTAGTCGTCTCAGGGAGGCAGCACGTACGTTTCAACAAAATCTACCCCTTACATCCCTGAGAGGTTGACCTGGGTTCAGGTGTAGCAGTCATTTTTTCAGCTCATCTGCCAGCTCCTTCAGCACTCTTGAGTGGAACCCATCTGGCCCCAGAGACTTGTGCGTGTCGAAGTGGAGCAGGAGGTCACTAACCATTTCTTCCTGGATTATGGGGACTTCAATCAGCTCCCCATCTCTGTCATCCAGCTCAGGGGACTGAGTACCCTGAGGATGGCTGGTTTGACTATTAAAGACTGAGGCAAAGGCGGCATTAAGCACCTCGGCCTTTTCCTCATTGTTGGTCACTAGGTTTCTCCCAGTATGCAGCAGAGGATGGAGGTTCTCCTTGGCCCTCCTGTTATTGCTAATATATTTGTAAAAAGTTTTTTTATTATCTTTTATGGCAGTGGCCAGATTAAGTTCCATCCGTGCCTTTGCCTTTCTAACTCTCTCGCTACATAACCTAACAACATCCTTGTACTTCTCATGGGGGGACAGTCCCTTCTTCTACAGGTGATGATAGACTCTCTTTTTTTTCCCTGAGTTCCAGCAGTATCTCCCTGTTCAGCCAGGCTGGTTTTATTCCCCAACGGTTTGATTTTTGGCATATGGGGACTGCCTGCTCCTGCACCTTGAAAATTTCATCCTTGAAGAGTGTCCAGCCTTCCTGGACCCCTTTGTCCTTCAGTAATGTTTCCCAAGGGATTCTCCCAACCAGCATCCTGAACAGGCCAAAGTCAGCCCTCCGGAAGTCTAAGGTGGAGGTTTTGCTGACCTTCTTCCTGACTTCACCAAGGATCGAAAAATCTATCATTTCACAATCACCTCCAACCATCACATCACCCACCATTCCTTCTCTGTTTGCAAACAGCAAATTCTAGCCAGGCATCTCTCCTAGTTGGCTCACTCACCAGCTGGGTCAGGAAGTTATCCTTCACATCCTCCATGAACCCCCTGGATTGTTTCCTCTCTGCTGTATTGTACTTTCAGCAGACGTCTGGTAGGTTGAAGTCCCCCCCGAAAACAAGGCCAAGCGATCATGAAACTTCTCCCAGTTGTTTGAAGAATGTGTCCTGGGTTCAGCTATAGCAGCCATTTTTCTCCTTCTTAGTAGCTGGTGCAGTGCTGTGTTTTTGACTTTCAGCCTGGGAACAATGCTGATAACACCGATGATTTTAGTTGTTGCTAAGTAATGTTTACTCCGACCAAGGACTTTCTCAGTCTCATGCTCTGCCAGGGAGGAGGGGAAGCCGGGAGGAAACAGAGACAGGACACCTGACCCAAACTAGTCAAAGGGGTATTCCATACCACAGCATGTCATGCCCAGTATATAAATTGAGGGGAGTTACCCGGAAGGCCCAGATAGCTGCTTGGGTTAGGCTGGGTATCGGTCGGCAGGTGGTGAGCAATTGCATCCTCTCCCCTCATTATTTCCCTTATCAGTATTGTTATTGGTTGTACCGGTAGTTGTTTTGTATTATACCTTAGTATAATCTCAACCCGTGGGAGTTACATTCTTTCGATGCTCCTCCCCATCCCTCCGGGAGCGGGGAGAGGAAGAAGGGGGGGAGTGAGCGGGCGGCTGTGTGGTTCTGAGTTACTGGCTGGGCTTAAACCCGGACAGTTCTTTGTGGCGCCCAACGTGGGGCCTGAAGGGTTGAGATAACGACAGATCTGGCCAGCGTCTGTCTAATCATATTTGTGATAAGCATTCATTGTTTCAGATTAATAGTCACTTGTCACAATGTTGATTTATTTGCTCTCAGAGCTGTTGCGCTTGATCTCAGAGTTTCAGCATGTTGTACCTTACTTACAGCCAGTATTTGCTGTTTTAGTGTTTATCGGCTGGGGGGCCTGGGCTAAGGTTACTGTTTCACTGTACTTCATGGTAATGACTTGTAATGCGATAGACTCATTGATCATGAAACTGGTCTGGCTTGCGTTCCCAGCATGGTCATCACCTCTATACTTTGGGAGGTACATAATGAAATTTTTTAGCAATTACCTATCTTTTTTTTCTCCTCGGGGGGTCAACCTACGAAGGAGGCATTCCCTTACACCCCCCTCGCTCCCCCACCAGGCTACTTAGAGCAGCATTTGAGAGTTCTGAAGGTTTTGGATGGCCTTTGAACATCCTTGAGACCTGCCTGCTGCTTGTGCTGGGGATCAGCATGTTGCACACGTATGGAGTGTGTTTTACCCATGGCCATCCCACCCTGGGAACGCCCTATTTCATCTGATCTCAAAAGTTAAGCAGTGTCCGGTTCAAGTCTGGTCTAGGGTTAGACGATGATATAGGAGGATGTCGTGGTGTGAGCCCAGCCGGTAACTCAGAACCACGCAGCCGCTCGCTCACTCCCCCCCTTCCTCCCCCCGCTCCCGGAGGGATGGGGAGGAGAATCGGAAGAATGTAACTCCCACGGGTTGAGATAAGAGCAGTCCCGCAACTAAGGTATAATACAAAACCACTACTGCTACCACCAATGATAATAATGATTAGTGAAATAACAAGGGGAGAGGATACAATTGCTCACCACCCGCCGACCAATACCCAGCCTGACCCGAGCAGTGATCTGGGCCTTCCGGGTAACTCCCCCCGGTTTATATACTGGGCATGATGTGCTGTGGTATGGAATACCCCTTTGGCTAGTTTGGGTCAGGTGTCCTGTCTCTGCTTCCTCCCGGCTTCCCCTCCTCCCTGGCAAAGCATGAGACTGAGAAAGTCCTTGGTTGGAATAAACATTACTTAGCAACAACTAAAAACATCGGTGTTATCAGCGTTGTTCCCAGGCTGAAAGTTAAAAAAACACGGCACTGCACCAGCTACTAAGAAGGAGAAAAATGACTGCTATAGCTGAACCCAGGACAGAGGACCACCAAGAGATTTTCCCTGAGGCTGGACAGTCATGAGTGGCAGGGTGTGTGGGACAGTATGGGCAAGTATCTAGGCCAGTGGGCCTCTCCAGTGCCTTGGAACTTCACCCCTGAACAAGCGTAAAATCCGGAAAAACTAGTAAATCACTTAAACGATGTGTGGTGTCTTCCTGGTTATACCAGAGCAGGACAAATCATGGCAACGTGGTGGGGCTTGGCCTACGCCTGCAGAGCCCTGCTCAATACTATCCAGCACCTTCAAAGGGAAAAAGATGTCTCTGGATCTGATGGCAAAGCCACAGACAGCACAGCTACTCCAACTCCAAGCACCGCAGCTACACCACCCCCATTTACAAGTACAGCAGCTGCTCAAACCCTGACCACAATAGACCATGCAGCTACACGAACTCCAGTGACAAGTACAGTAGCTACTCAAACCCCGACAGCAACAGACAACGCATCTGCTGGTGCTACTCAACCCCCAAGAACAGCAGCCGCACCAACCCTGACAACAGATACTGTAGCCACTCCAACCCCAGTGAAAGACACTGCAGCCACTCCAACCACAGTGATATAGACACTGCAGCTAAACCAAATGACCAATTAGTGCCAATATTGGTTGCCCCTGTGAGCAAGAGGAAAAGGAAATGAGAGGCACAAAGAGCAACCTGTGCAGTGAAGAAAGATGAAAACACAATGCACTTACTACAGGGGACAGCATCTGAACAAGAGTTATTACTACGTGAATCAGAGGAAGATGAAGAAGAAGAAGAGGTGACTTCTCGACCCCGGACCTCGACCAAGCTTCGGAATATGCGGAAAGATTTCACCCATGTGGGAGAGGATGGAAACCGTTTGATTACTGCCAAAGAGAAGTAACTTCTTGGCTGGAGAAGAAAGAGTTAAAGAAGAAACAAAGTACATTGTGCAATCAAGCAGAGCAACCCAGGTGGACAGAAGCAGGAGAACAGAAAGATAAGGAACTGGATATTTTGGGACTGTTTCTGAAACGAGGAAGACAGTTGAAAAAACAAAACTGAAAACCAGGAACTAAACATGATGTGATAAAATAGCTTGGCATAAAAGCTAGAGCAATAGGCACTAAAGGGATTCACTGCATGAAGATGCTCTGAGTTCGTGCCCTTCATACGCCACACAGCCGTCTTCCGGGGAGCACATTGTCACCTGGTTGCTCCGATGCTGGGACAATGGGGCCGACGGTCACGAACTAGAAGGTAGGGAAGCCAAGCAGCTGGGATCACTTGCTAGGGAAGGAGGAATTGACAAAGCGATTGCAAGAGAGAAGCGAGCCCTCAGTCTTTGGAGGCGGCTCCTGGCAGCTGTGAAGGAAAGGTTTCCCTACAAGGACGATATTACGAGTCGCTCAGCCAAATGGACCATGATAGAGAAAGGCATCCAGTCCCTGAGGGAATCAGCCATTATAGAGATGATCTATCGTAGGCTGGATGCCAGGAACACATCCGTAGATCCAGATGAAGTCAAATGCACACGACCCATGGGGCGGAAACTTACACGGAGTGCGCCATCATCATATGCCCACACATTGGCATCAATGACCTGGAATGACGGAATATCACCAACAGTGGATTGCCTGATTCGTCAACTCCGAGAGTTCGAAGACAATCTCACCCCTTCCATCATTTCAGCCGTGGAAAAACTGTCCCAGGAGTTCAAACAATTGAGAGACGATTTATCCGATCTATCCAGCTCCCCACGTGTACCAACCCATGTCTCAGCTATTAACAGAAGGCGCCCTACTGCTCGAGAAAGAAAATATAGGAGGTACACGCCACGGGCCACCCTATGGTTTTACCTGCGAGATCATGGAGAAGACATGAGAAAGTGGGATGGAAAACCTACCTCAGCTCTGGAGCAACGGGTGCGTGAACTGAAGAGGAGAACAATGGTCAAGGATGATCCTCCCAGGAAAGCTGCTGCTCCAGTCTCTGGTGAGCAGTTTCCCAGATGGAGTGGAAGAGCTGATTTTAGACCAGCTCCTGTGATAAGGAATACTAATCCCTTTCTACAAGACATAAGTGGACAATCTTATGATCACTATTAGAGGGGCCCTGCCTCCAGCCAGGTGGAGGAGAGGGATAATCGGGTTTACTGGACTGTGTGGATCAGATGGCCTGGCACATCAGTCCCACAGGAGTATAAGGCTCTAGTAGATACCGGTGCACAGTGCACCCTGATGCCATCAAGGTATCAAGGGGTGAAACCCATTTATATTTCTGGAGTGACAGGAGGATCCCAAGTGTTAACTATGCTGGAAGCTGAAATCAGCCTGACTGGCAGGAGGTGGCAAAAGCACCCCGTTGTAACTGGTCCAGGGGCTCCATGCATCCTTGGCATAGACTATCTCAGGAGAGGGTACTTCAAAGACCCAAAAGGGTATAGATGGGCTTTTGGTATCGCTGCCTTGGAGACAGAGGAAATTAAGCAGCTGTCCACCTTGCCTGGTCTCTCAGAGGATCCTTCTGTTGTGGGGTTGCTGAAGCTCAAAGAACAAGTGCCAATTGCGACCACAACAGTGCACCGGCGGCAATATCGCACCAACCGAGACTCCTTGATTCCCATCCATAAGCTGATCCGTAGACTAGAGAGCCAAGGAGTGATCAGGAGGACCCGCTCACCCTTTAATAGCCCCATATGGCCAGTGCAAAAGTCTAATGGAGAGTGGAGATTAACAGTAGACTATCGTGGCCTGAACGAAGTCACACCACCATTGAGTGCTGCCGTACCAGACATGCTAGAACTTCAATATAAACTGGAGTCAAAAGCAGCCAAGTGGGATGCCACAATTGATATTGCCAATGCATTTTTCTCAATCCCTTTGGCAGCAGAATGCAGGCCACAGTTTGCTTTCACTTGGAGGGGCATCCAGTATACTTGGAACCGACTGCCCCAGGGGTGGAAACACAGCCCTACCATCTGCCATGGATTGATCCAGACTGCACTGGAACAGGGGCAAGCTCCAGAACACCTGCAATACATTGATGACATCATCGTGTGGGGTGATACAGCGGAAGAAGTTTTAGAGAAAGGGAGGAAGATAATCCAAATCCTGCTGAAGGCCGGTTTTGCCATAAAACGGAGTAAGGTCAAGGGACCTGCACAGGAGATTCAATTTTTGGGAATAAAATGGCAAGATGGACATCGCCATGTCCCCACAGACGTGATCAACAAGATAACAGCAATGTCTCCACCAACTAACAAGAAAGAAACACAAGCTTTCTTAGGTGTTGTGGGGTTCTGGAGAATGCACATCCCAAATTACAGTCTGATTGTAAGCCCTCTCTACCACGTGACCCGGAAGAAGAATGATTTCAAATGGGGCCCTGAGCAACAACAAGCCTTTGAACAAATTAAATGAGAAATAGTTCATGCAGTAGCCGTTGGACCAGTTCAGGCCGGGCCAGATGTGAAAAATGTGCTCTATACCGCAGCTGGGGAGAATGGTCCTACCTGGAGCCTCTGGCAGAAAGCTCCAGGGGAGACTCGAGGTCGACCCCTTGGCTTTTGAAGTCGGGGATATAAAGGATCCGAGGCCAGCTATACTCCCACTGAAAAAGAGATACTGGCAGCCTATGAAGGGGTTCGAGCTGCCTCAGAAGTGATTGGTACTGAAGCACAGCTCCTCCTGGCACCCCGGTTGCCTGTGCTGGGCTGGATGTTCAAAGGCAAGGTCTCCTCTACACATCATGCAACTGATGCTACATGGAGTAAGTGGGCTGCACTAATTACACAACGAGCTCGAATAGGAAATCCCAGTCGTCCAGGAATTCTAGAAGTCATCATGGACTGGCCAGAGAGCAAAGATTTTGGGATGTCACCAGAAGAGGAGGTGACGCGTGCTGAAGAGGCCCCACCATATAATGAACTGTCAGAGAGTGAAAAGCAGTATGCTTTGTTTACTGATGGGTCCTGCCGTATTGTGGGAAAGCATCGGAGATGGAAGGCAGCTGTATGGAGTCCCCTATGACAAGTTGCAGAAACTGCTGAAGGAGAGGGTGAATCGAGTCAGTTTGCAGAGGTGAAAGCCATCCAGCTGGCCTTGGACATTGCTGAACGAGAAAAATGGCCAGTACTTTATCTCTATACTGACTCATGGATGGTGGCAAATGCCCTGTGGGGGTGGTTGCAGCAATGGAAGCAGAGCAACTGGCAACGCAGAAGTAAACCCGTCTGGGCTGCTGCATTGTGGCAAGATATCGCTGCTCAGGTGCAGAACCTGGTGGTGAAGGTACGCCACCTAGATGCTCATGTACCCAAGAGTCGGGCCACTGAGGAACACCAGAATAACCAGCAAGTGGATAAAGCTGCTAAGAGTGAAGTGGCTCAGATGGACTTGGATTGGCAACATAAGGGTGAACTATTTTTAGCCCGGTGGGCCCATGACACCTAAGGTCATCAAGGCAGAGATGCAACATATAGATGGGCTCGTGATCGAGGGGTGGACTCAAACATGGACACTATTGCCCAGGTTATTCACGAATGTGAAACATGTGCTGCAATTAAGCAAGCCAAGTGGTTAAAGCCTCTCTGGTATGGAGGATGATGGCTGAAGTACATGTATGGGGAGGCCTGGCAGATTGACTATATCACACTCCCACCAACCCGCCAGGGCAAGCGCTATGTGCTTACCATGGTGGAAGCAACCACCGGCTGGCTGGAAACATACGCTGTGTCCCATGCAACTGCCCAGAACACTATCCTGGGCCTTGAGAAACAAGTCTTGTGGCGACACGGCACCCCAGAGAGAATTGAGTCAGACAATGGGACTCATTTCCAGAACAACCTCATAGACACTTGGGCCAAAGAGCATGGCATTGAGTGGGTATATCACATCCCCTACCATGCACCAGCCTCTGGGAAAATTGAACGGTACAATGGGCTGTTAAAAACTACTCTGAGAGCAATGGGTGGTGGGACTTTCAAACACTGGGATACACATTTACCAAAAGCCACCTGGTTGGTCAACAGTAGGGGATCTGCCAACAGGGCTGGCCTAGCCCAATCAGAACTTTTACGTACTGTAGAGGGGGATAAAGTTCCTGTGGTGCCCAGAAAGAATTTGTTGGGGAAGACAGTCTGGGTTATTCCTGCTTCAGGTAAAAGCAAACCCACTCGTGGGGTTGCTTTTGCTCAGGGACCTGGATATACTTGGTGGGTAATGCGGGAAGATGGGGAAGTCAGATGTGTACCTCAAGGGGATTTGATTTTGGGGGAAAACAGTCAATGAACTCAATTGTACGCTGTTGCCTGCTCTATAACACTTTTATAGCCCACCAGCTAGATATCTTCAGGTCGCCAGCAAGTGACCCTGACTTCCCTCCAATCATCACCTCAACAAAGAATGAATTTTGAGGAAACCAGACAAGCTCAGCAGTGATCAGACGAGTTTGGCGGTATCATCAGCAGGCAACAATCTAACACTACACACCGTCCCTCCTGCCCTGAAAGACTATTACAAGAGATGGAGCCTGCCGTCATGGACTGGATGAGTTCAGCAATTTTACAGGGATTGGTCCATGGACTAGGGAATGATATCTTTCTCTGTGTGTGGGTGTGGGTGTATATATATGTGTATATATGGGACAGGGGCGATGGTGTGTTGAGAGATGTGGGATCTGAGCATGACGTGAATGGTATGGAATAAGGGGTGGATACTGTCCTGGGTTCAGCTATAGCAGTCATTTTTCTCCTTCTTAGTAGCTGGTGCAGTGCTGTGTTTTTTAACTTTCAGCCTGGGAACACCGCTGATAACACTGATGTTTTTAGTTGTTGCTGGGTGATGTTTATTCCGACCAGGGACTTTCTCAGTCTCATGCTCTGCCAGGGAGGAGGGGAAGCCGGGAGGAAGCAGAGACAGGACACCTGACCCAAACTAGCCAAAGGGGTATTCCATACCACAGCACGTCATGCCCAGTATAGAAACTGGGGGGAGTTACCCGGAAGGCCCAGATCACTGCTCGGGTCGGGCTGGGTATCGGTCGGCGGGTGGTGAGCAATTGTATCCTCTCCCCTTGTTATTTCATTAATCATTGTTATCATTGGTGGTAGCAGTAGTGGTTTTGTATTATACCTTAGTTGCGGGACTGCTCTTATCTCAACCCGTGGGAGTTACATTCTTCCGATTCTCCTCCCCATCCCTCCGGGAGTGGGGGGAGGAAGGGGGGGAGTGAGCGAGCTGCTGTGTGATTCTGAGTTACCGGCTGGGCTCAAACCACGACAGAGACCAAAAGGGAAGAATGTCTGCTATAGACAGTGACAGCATGGCATGCTGCATGTCGGTCAGAATCCTGTTCGATGCTATACTGCTCAGGGCCCACAACATTTAAAGGGGCATACAATTATCTATGCTATTCTCTCCTTACAGTGGTAGCTCTAATAAATAGTATTTTAAATTATACCTTACAGAATCTGAGTGCCTTTCTTACTGGGATCATAATGGACCAGCATGTCCTGGTGCAAAACCTGGACCCACCACAGGCCAAAAGAGAGCCAGTCAGAGAAGCTGGTGGTGCCTCTGTGAAAACAATTTTAAGAAATGGTAAAAAACACTACATAGGCAGTGAGGAGTGAGGGGAAAAAAAAAAAAGTGAGAGAAACAATCCTGCAGAAACCAAGGTCAGAGAAGAAGGAGGGGGAGGAGGTGCTTCAGGCACTGGAGCAGATATTTCCCTGCATCCCATGGAGAGGACCATGCTGTAGCAGATATCCACGCTGCAGCCCATGGAGGACCCCATGCCAGAGCAGGTGGATATGCTCTGAAGAAACTGCAGCACATGGAGATCCCATGCTGGAGCAGGTTCTCCTGACAGGAACCGTGACCTGTGAAGAGGACCCACACTGGAGATTTTCTTGAAGGACTACAGCCCATGGGATGGACCTGCACTGGGACAAGGGAAAAGTGTGAGGAGGACAGAGCAGCAGACACAAAGTGTTATGAACTGACCGCAACCCCCCATTTCCCATCCCCCCTGTGCTGCTGGGAGTGGTGGCAGGGTGGAGGTAGAAGAGCCAGTACTGGAAATTAAATGAAGCTGAGCCTGTGAAAAAAGGGGGTGTGGAGGGAAGGTGTTTTAACTTTTGTCTTTGTTTCTCACCATCCTATTTTTAATTGGCAAAAAAATTGAATTAATTTTTCCCAAGTTGAGTCTGTTTTGCCCATGGCGGTAACTGGTAAGTGATCTTCCTGTCTTTATCTTGACCCATGAGCTTTTCCATCTTATTTTCTTTCCCCCATTCTGTTGAGAAGGAGGGGTGACAGAGCATCTGGATGGGTGTTGGGCAGCCAGCCAAGGTCAACCCCCCACATCATTAGAAACTGGTCTTGCACATGTGAGAACGTGCACATAGGACAGTTGTTTTTTACATAGGATGGCTGCATCCAAAGAGTTACAGTCAATGGTTCAATGTCCAAGTGGAAATCAGTAATGAGTGGTGTCCCTCAAGGGTCTGTACTGGGACCAATACTATTTAATATCTTTATGAAAGACATAGTGGGATTGAGTGCATCTTCAGCAAGTTTGCAGATGACACAAAGCTGAGTGGTGCAGCTGATTCCCTAGAGGGAAGGTATGCCATCCAGAGGGACCTTGACAGGCTTGAGGAGTGGGACCATGCAAACCTCATGAAGCTCAACAAGGCCAAGTGCAAGGTCCTGCACCTGGGTCATGGCAATCCCCAATATCAATACAGACTGGGGGATGAATGGATCAAGAGCAGCCCTGTTGAGAATGACTTGGAGATATACTGGTGGGTGAAAAATTGAACATGAGCTGGCAATGTGTGCTTGCAGCCCAGAAAGCCAATCGTATCCTGGGCTGCATAAGAAGAGTGGCCAGCAGGTCAAGGGAGGTGATTCTCCCCCTCTACTCCACTCTTGTGAGACCTCACCTGGAGCACTGCATCCAGCTCTAGGGCCCCCAGTAGAAGACAGACATGGACCTGTTAGAGTAGGTCCAAAGGAGGGCCAAGAAAATGATCAGATGGTTGGAATACCACTCTGAAGAAAATGTGAGAAAGTTGGGGTTGTTCAGCCTGGAGAAGAGAAGGCTCCGAGGAGACCTTATTGCAGCATTTCAATATATAAAGGGGGCTTATATATAAAAGATAAAGACTTTTTACCAGGGCCTGTAGTGACAAGGACAAGTGTCACAGAACCAATAAATTGAGACCAAATGAAATTTATTGTTCAAACTCAATTAAATTTCCACCAACATCAACTACTGATTCGGGATGTCACATGGATTCGTCACCACACTGCTGATTCTTAAACTTTATGGCCAATGATCCAAAATGCGCAATCATTCACCTAAAAAGGGAGGGCTCTCAACCTCAAGGAGTTTCCTTGTATGGCATCCTGACCCAAGGGGAGAGTCCCTGACTGCAGGCCCGCAGCTCCGAAGAGGACCGACTCAAAATGGCTCTCCAGCGGGGCTTATTTTATACCCTAGTCGAATCTGACCTGTGGTCAAATATGGTCATGTAACCCCCCCATTGGCTCAGGACCCCAACTTCCTCACCTTTGTACCTGCTGACCACCATGACGTGGGTGTGACAAGAGCTGCGGAACTGTGGGAAGTTTTCCTAGGCTTTTGTAGCTGTGGTGGGAAGCTTTCGTGGGCTTTTGTCAGGTCTTTGCCAGGGCTTTGTCAGGGTGGGTGTACTTGCCACAGCAAGCGGTAACAGTGTTAAACTGAAAGAAGGTGGGTTTAGATTGGACATAAGGAAGAAATTCTTTACAGTGAGGGTGATGAGATAATGCAACAGGTTGCCCAGGGAAGTTGGGGATGCCCTGTCATTGGAAGTGTTCAAGGCCAGGTTGGATGGGGCTTTGAGCAACCTGGTGTAGTGTGAGGTGTCCCTGCCCATGGCAGGGGGGTTGGAACTAGAATGATCTTTAAGGTCCCTTCCAACCCTAACCATTCTAGACTGGTTTAAACCAGTTCTGGTTAACTGGTTTAAACCAGTTCTTGACTTTGGCTCCTTGTAAATGTTGTATCTTCCATAGCCATTTGTGTTCAATCTTATGCTAGAATCATCATGGTTTTGTATGGGTTGTGCTTTAATAGTGCCCATAAAAATATCCTGCTTGGATATTTTCTGGTCATTTCTTTTCTAAGCCATTATTGCTAATATGCTATCGCTAACTAGTACCTTTTGACTGGTAGAGGGGAGTTCCAAATGAGATAGTTAACTTCTTTTACCCTGAACTGGTTTTCTCATCATGAACACTGACATAGATTCTCTTAGAAGGGTTATCTTTTTAGCCAGAAATCACATGCCTCCAGAAGCTGAGGCTTGTGCTAATTTCTTAATACTACTTCAATTTCCTCATGTTCATATTATGCTGTGGTTTGTGTGGAGAGTGTGAAAATTAAAGCTTTCAGAGCATACTAAAGGAATTCTTTAAATGCTTGTTCTTGTTTCACCCATGCATTTATTTTTTTGTTTGTTTGTTTTGTTACACTTCGAGCGCAACAGCACTGACTGCAATGCTAGCAAGAAGTTTCAGTTGTTTCCTAGTCCCAAGTCCTGCTGTTCATGCAACTGCTTATATGTACTCAGTTGTGATGTTAAATAGTCTATTTACTGACCTTGTCTTTCAGAAATATCATGCATAGGATACCACACTCCTGTATGGTGGTGTCAAAGGTGGCAGAACTGATGTTAGGGCAGCATGATTAAAATGAGAACAAACCATGACCTCAGCTATTTTAGAGACTTAGGGCAACCATTTCATAGCCTTATTATCAAGGGTATTTTAAAATAAATCATTTGTTTGAGGAGACATGGCTATGTGTCATGTTAAGAGGGGTTTACCCCAATATGGGATTTTACCCCAGTAAGGAGGAAAATTTCACCCCCTCACCCATATGTTTGACAGGTTTGTTAATGTCCCAGGAAAGGTGAGACCCTTAGCCTGCCAGAGCCCTCTGCAGGTGCCCCACTGGACAGCACATAATATTGGAGGGTAATTCAACTGTCCTATTCAGGGATTCACAGTAACAGATTCACCTATTAAGTTAAATCTTAAATGTAATTTTTTTAAGTTAATTTTTTAAGTCTACAGAAACTCACACAATAGATCTCAGCTGAGAATTTTTACTATATAATTTTGTGACAGCTTAAGGTTTGAAGATTGCCATTGACAATATAATATACTAAGTGCAAGAACAAGTGTGAAAATAACATATACAAAACCAGCTAAAATCAATCATTAAATGTGCATAGAGTATAGCTCTTACCCAATAGGCATCCCTGTTGGGGGGAGAAGACAGGTTCAGCTCATTGACAGATCCCAGCAGTGGGAAGTGGAAGTGGAAGTGGAAGTGGAAGTGGAAGTGGAAGTGGAAGTGGAAGTGGAAGTGGAAGTGGAAGTGGAAGTGGAAGTGGAAGTGGAAGTGGAAGTGGAAGTGGAAGTGGAGTCTAATTTAATTCCATTCCACCATCCCCCTGCAATTTTGCCTATTTATATGATTTAATCCAAATTAGTAACTCCCCATAACCCTCCCACCATTTACTGATTGGTCAGCTAGTTTGCATAAGGTTACATAATTGATTGCTTTACTACACATGCTCATGGAAGGGTCTCCTGATCTGGGCAGGGGTCTTTTGACCTGTGGGTGTGATTTTTAGTATTAAAATGAGATTATAATCAGGATAGTTCATGGAAAGGACACCCTAATCATGTTTTGCTGACTCATGAAGCCATATTTTAATGAATGTCCAGGTGTTGATAGGATGTAGCAGACTTCAAGGGTAGTCTTTCCTGATTAAAAGTTTGTTAGTCTTGTTTTGTCAGTCCTGTTTTCCTTAGTCCACCTACATAAGGCCAAAGCCTTGCTAGCTATCAGTTCTCATCATAAATCATTGTTGTTTCTCAGGTCTCCTGACCCTTTAAGAGGCCCTTGTATCTATTCAGGTACTTTCATCGTAACACAAGTTTCAATTTCTTAACTAAATGTCTATGGAGGTTTAACTAAATGATTTATGGAGTTTGACTATGTGCCTATGGAGCTTGAGTGGCTCTAGTCATACATACTTTGTTACTGATTAATGTGAAAATCTCTTGCTTTACAATAGAAATATAGCTTCCTTGTTTGTCAGGTGCTAGGCAGTTTATCAGTACTTGGCGTCTTCAAGTTCCTGCACCTGCAGGGAGTGTAACATAGCCTGGCCACGGTGTCTTCACTCGGCTCCACTCTCTGTTCAGTTTATCTTAGCGCATGTTAAGGTTGCAGGTTTACTAGGGGAACTATTGTAGGGTAGATACTGTGCATTCCATCCTGGAAGTAACAGCTGCTATTTCCTCAGTATTGTAATATCTTTGAGGATCTGAGGGGTGAGGTGGTGTCTCTAATTTCATAGAATCATTTAGGTCAGTAAAGACCTTTAAGATCATAGAGTCCAAGCTTTAGTCCAGGACTGCCAAGTCCACTATTAAACGATGTCACTAAGGGCATCATCTACAAGTTTTTTGAACACCTCCAATGACGGTAATTCTGCTGCTTCCCTGGGCAGCCTGTTCCAATACCTGATCACCCTTTCGGTGAATAAATTGTTCCTACTATCCAATCTAAACCTCCCCTGGTGCAGCTTGAGGCCATTAGCTCTTGTCCTATCACTTGTTACTTGGGAAAAGAAACGAGCTACCTCCTTTCAGGTAGTTGTAGAGAGCAATAAGGTCCCCCCTGAGCCTTCTCTTCTCCAGACTAAACAACCCCAGTTCCCTCAGCCATTCCTCATAGGACTTGTGCTCTAGGCCCTTCATCAGCTTCGTTGCCCTTCTCTGGACCTGCTCCAGCACCTCAATGTCGTTTGTGTAGTGAGGGACCGAGAAGTGAACACAGTATTTGAGGTGTGGCCTCACCAGTGCTGAGTACAGGGGGATGATCACTTCCCTAGTCCTGCTGGCCACGCTATTTCCGATACAGGCTAGGATGCTGTTGGCCTTCTTGGCTGCCTGGGCACAAGCTGGCTCATGGTCAGCTGGCTGTCAATCAGCACTCCCAGGTCCTTTTCCGCCGGGCAGCTTTCCAGCCACTCTTCTCCAAGCCTGTAGCATTGCATGGGTTTGTTGTGGCCCAAGTGCAGGACCTGGCACTTTGCCTTGTTGTCCTCATGACACATGATCTGAGCATGACGTGAATGCTATGGAATAAGGGGTGGATACTGTCCTGGGTTCAGCTGTAACAGTTTTCTCCTTTCTAGTAGCTGGTGCAGTGCTGTGTTTTGACTTTAGGCTAGGAACAGTGCTGATAACACACCGATGTTTTTAGTTGTTGCTAAGTAATGTTTACTCTGATCAAAGACTTTTCAATCTCATGCACTGCCAATGAGGAGGGGCACAAGAAGCCAGGAGGAAGCAGAGACAGGACACCTGACCCAAACTAGCCAAAGGGCTATTCCATACCACAGCACGTCATGCTCCGTATATAAACTGGGGGGAGTTACCCGGAAGGCCCAGATTGCTGTTCAGTTTGGGCTGGGTATTGGTCAGCGGGTAGCGAGCAATTGTATTGCGCATCACTTGTGTTTATTGTTATTTTTTTTTCCTTTCCCCTTTTGGTTTTATATTCTCTCCCCTTGTTATTTCCCCTATCATTAATATTATTGGTGGCAGTAGTAGCAGTTTTATATTATACTTTAGTTATTGGACTGTTCTTATCTCAACCTGTGGGATTTATGTTCTTTTGATTCTCCTCCACATCCCTCCGGGAGCGGGGGGGAAGAAGCGGGGGGAGTGAGTGAGAGGCTGCGTGGTTCTGAGTTACTGGCTGGGCTGAAACACGACACTTGTTGAAACTCATACAGTTGGCCACAGCCCACTGATCCAGCCTGTCCAGATCCCTCTGCAGAGCCTTCCTATCCTCCAGCAGATCGACACTCCCACCCAACCTAGTGTCATCTGCAAATTTACTGAATGTGCACTCGATCCCCTCATCCGGATCATCAATAAAGATAGTAAACAATACTGGCCCTAATACCGAGCCCTGAGGGACACCACTAGTGACTGGTTGCCAGCTAGATGTGAAACCATTTACCACTACTCTCTGGGCTCTGTCATCCAGCCAGTTTTCAACCCAGCAAAGAATACACCTATTCAGGCCATGAGCAGACAGCTTCTCAAGGAGAATGCTGTGGGAGACAGTGTCCAATGCTTTAATAAAGACCATATTGACAATGTCTATGGCCTTTCCCTCATCAACCAGGCGGGTCACCTTGTCACAGAAGGAGATCAGATTGGTGAAGCAGGACCTGCCCTTCATGAACCCGTGCTGACTGGGTCTGGTCCTCCTGTTTTCCTGTGCATGCTGTGTGATCGCACTTAGGATGCTATGCTCCATAACCTTCCCCAGCACTGAGGTCAGGCCGTCAGGCCTGTAGTTTCCAGGGTCCTCCTTCCTGCCCTTTTTGTAGAGAGGCATCACATTGGCCAACCTCCAGTCCTCTGGGACTTGCCCACTAGACCAGGACTGCAGATAAATGATGGAGAGTGGCTTGGTGAGCTCCTCTGCCAGCTCCTTCAGCACTCTTGAGTGGAACCCATCTGGCCCCAGAGACTTGTGTATGTCTAAGTGGAGCAGGAGGTCAGTAACCATTTCTTCCTGGATTATGGGGACTTCAATCAGCTCCCCATCTCTGTCATCCAGCTCAGGGGACTGAGTACCCTGAGGATGGCTAGTGTGACTATTAAAGACTGAGGCAAAGGAGGCATTAAGTACCTCGGCCTTTTCCTCATTTTTGGTCACTAGGTTTCTCCCAGTATGCAGCAGAGGATGGAGGTTCTCCTTGGCCCTCCTGTTATTGCTAATATATTTGTAAAAAGTTTTTTTATTATCTTTTATGGCAGTGGCCAGATTAAGTTCCATCTGTGCATTTGCCTTTCTAACTCTCTCGCTACATAACCTAACAACATCCTTGTACTTCTCATGGGGGGACAGTCCCTTCTTCCACAGGTGATAGACTCTCTTTTTTTTCCCTGAGTTCCAGCAGTATCTCCCTGTTCAGCCAGGCTGGTTTTATTCCCCAACGGTTTGATTTTTGGCATATGGGGACTGCCTGCTCCTGCACCTTGAAAATTTCATCCTTGAAGAGTGTCCAGCCTTCCTGGACCCCTTTGTCCTTCAGTAATGTTTCCCAAGGGATTCTCCCAACCAGCATCCTGAACAGGCCAAAGTCAGCCCTCCGGAAGTCTAAGGTAGAGGTTTTGCTGACCTTCTTTGTGACTTCACCAATGTCGTGGTTTAAGCCCAGCTGGTAACTCAAAACCACGCAGACTCTCACTTACTTCCTCGCTTCTTCCTCCTCCTGCTCCTGGAGAGATGGGAAGGAGAATCAAAAGAGCCCCTGGATCATTCACAATGGGGTGCTTCTGCCGCTTCCTCCCAGTCAGGCTGATTTCAGCCTCCAGCAGAGCCAACTCTTGGGATCCTCCTGTCACTCCAGAAATATAAATGGGTTTCACCCCTTGATACTTGGATGGCATCAGGGTACACTGTGCACCGGTATTTACTAGAGCCTTATACTCCTGTGGGACTGATGTGCCAGGCCATCTGATCCACACAGTCCAGTAAACCCGATTGTCCCTCTCCTCCACCTGGCTGGAGGCAGTGCCCCTCTAATAGTGATCATAAGATTGTCCACTTATGTCTTGTAGAAAGGGATTAGTATTCCTTATCACAGGAGCTGGAGTAAAATCAGCTCTTCCACTCCATCTGGGAAACTGCTCACCAGAGACTGGAGCAGCAACTTTCCTGGGAGGATCATCCTTGACCGTTGTTCTCCTCTTCAGTTCATGCACCTGTTCCTCCAGAATTGAGGTAGGTTTTCCATCCCACTTTCTCATGTCTCCTCCGTGATGCCACAGATAAAAAAATAGGGCAGCCAGTGGTGTTTGTTTACTTCCTATATCTTCTCTCTCGAGAAGTAGAGCGCCTTCTGTTAATAGGTGAGACATGGGTTGGTACATGTGGGGAGCTGGATAGATCAGATAGATTGTCTCTCAATTGTTTGAACTCCTGGGACAGTTTTTCCATAGCTGAAATGATGGAAGGGATGAGATTGTCTTCGAACTCTCGGAGTTGACGAGTCACTTCATCCACTCTTGGTGGTGCTATGTCATTCCAGGTCATTGATGCCAATGAGTGGGCATATGATGATGGTGCACTCCGTGTAAGTTTCCACCACATGGGTCATATACATTCAACTTCATCTGGATCTACGGATGCATTCCTGGCATCCGGCCTACGATAGATCATCTCTATAATGGCTGATTCCCTCAGGGACTGGATGACTCTCTCTATCATGGTCCAGTTGGCTGAGCGACTCATAACATTGTCTTTGTAGGGAAACCTTTCCTTCACAGCTGCCAAGAGCCGCCTCCAAAGGCTGGGGGCTCGCTTCTCTTTTGCAATCGCTTTGTCAATTCCTCCTTCCTTAGCAAGTGATCCCAGCTGCTTGGCTTCCCTACCTTCTAGTTCGTGACCATCGGCCCCATTGTCCCAGCATCGCAGAAAACAGGTGACCATGTGCTCCACTGGAAGATGGATGAATTCTTTTCGTATATTCCGCAGCTCGGTTGAGGTCGGGGGTTGAGAAGTTACCTCTTCTTCTTGTTCCTCTGATTCACGTAGTAATAACTCTTGTTCAGATGCTGTCCCCTGTAGTAAGTGCATTGGGTCTTCATCTTTCTTCACTGCAGGGGTTGCTCTTTGTGCCTCTCATTTGCTTTTCCCCTTGCTCACAGGGGCAACAGATATTGGCAAAAATTGGCCATTTGGTTTAGCTGCAGTGTCTTTCACTGAGGTTGGAGTGGCTGCAGTATCTGTTGTCAGGGTTGGTGCAGCTGCTGTGCTTGGGGGTTGAGTAACATCAACAGCTGCGTTGTCTCTTGGGGGTTGAGTAGCTTCTGTGCTTGTCTCTGGGGTTGGTGTAGCTGCTGTACTTGGAGTTGGAGTAGCTGCGTTGTCTGTGGCTTTGCCATCAGATCCAGAGACATCTTTTTCCCCTTGAAGGTGCTGGATAGTGTTGAGCAGGGCTCTGTAGGCGTAGGCCAAGCCCCAGCACGTTGCCATGATTTGTCCTTCTCTGGTATAACCAGGAAGACAGCACACCTCATTTAAGTGTTTTACTAGTTTTTCCGGATGTTGCGCTTGTTCAGGGGTGAAGTTCCAAAGCACTGGAGGGGCCCACTGGCCTAGATACTTAACCATACTGTACCACACACCCTGCCACTCATGACTGTCCAAGCCTCAGGGAAAATCTCTTGGTGGTCCACCTGTATTGTCGTCTAACCCTAGACCAGATTTGAACCCGATACTGCTTAACTTTTGAGATCAGACAAAATAGGGTGTTCCCAGGGTGGGATGGCCGTGGGTAAAACACACTCCGTATGTGTGCCAACATGCTGATCCCCAGCACAAGCAGCAGGCAGGTCTCAAGGGTATTCAAAGGCCATCCAAAACCTTCAGAACTCTCAAATGCTGCTCTAAGTAGCCTGGTGGGGGAGCGGGGCGTGTAAGGGAATGCCTCCTTTGTAGGTTGAGCCCGCGAGGAGAAAAAAAATGATACGTAATTGATAAAAAATTTCATTATGTACCTCCCAAAGTATAGAGGTGATGACCACTCTGGGAACACAAGCCAGACCAGTTTCATGATCAGTTAGTCTATTGTATTTCAAATCATTACCATGAAGTACAGTGAAACAATAACCTTAGCCCAGGCCCCCCAGCCGATAAACACTAAAACAGCAAATACTGGCTCTAAGTAAGGTAGGACATGCTGAAACTCTGAGATCAAGCACAACAACTCTGAGAGCCAATAAATCAACATTGTGACGAGTGACTATTAATCTGAAAAAATGAATGCTTATCACAAATATGATTAGACACACTCTGGTTAGATCTGTCGGTATCTCAACCCTTCGGGCCCCACGTTGGGCGCCACAAAGAACAGCCGTGGTTTAAGCCCAGCCGGTAACTCAGAACCATGCAGCCGCTCGCTCACTCCCCCCCTTCCTCCTCCCCCCACTCCTGGAGGGATGGGGAGGAGAATCACAAGAGTCTAACTCCCACGGGTTGAGATAAGAACAGTCCAGTAACTAAGGTATAATACAAAACCACTACTACTACCACCAATAATAATAGTGATAAGGGAAACAACAAGGGGAGAGGATACAATTGCTCACCACCCGCCGACCGATACCCAGCCTGACCCGAGCAGCGATCTGGGCCTTCGGGTAACTCCCCCCAGTTTATATACTGGGTATTATGTACTGTGGTATGGAATACCCCTTTGGCCAGTTTGGGTCAGGTGTCCTGTCTCTGCTTCCTCCCAGCTACCCCTCCTCCCTGGCAGGGCATGACACTGAGAAAGTCCTTTATCAGAGTAAACATTACTTAGCAACAACTAAAATCATCAGTGTTATCAATCAGCACTGTTCCCAGGCTGAAAGTCAAAAACATAGCACTGCAGCAACTACTAAGAAGGACAAAAAATTATAGCTACTTCTGAACCAAGGACAACCAAGGATCGAAAATTCTTTCATTGCTCAATCACCTCCAACCATCACATCACCCACCATTCCTTCTCTGTTTGCAAACAGCAAATTCTAGCCAGGCATCTCTCCTAGTTGGCACACTCACCAGCTGGGTCAGGAAGTTATCCTTCACATCCTCCATGAACCCCCTGGATTGTTTCCTCTCTGCTGTATTGTACTTTCAGCAGACGTCTGGTAGGTTGAAGTCCCCCCCGAAAACAAGGCCAAGCGATCATGAAACTTCTCCCAGTTGTTTGAAGAATGTGTCCTGGGTTCAGCTATAGCAGCCATTTTTCTCCTTCTTAGTAGCTGGTGCAGTGCTGTGTTTTTGACTTTCAGCCTGGGAACAATGCTGATAACACCGATGATTTTAGTTGTTGCTAAGTAATGTTTACTCCGACCAAGGACTTTCTCAGTCTCATGCTCTGCCAGGGAGGAGGGGAAGCCGGGAGGAAGCAGAGACAGGACACCTGACCCAAACTAGTCAAAGGGGTATTCCATACCACAGCATGTCATGCCCAGTATATAAATTGAGGGGAGTTACCCGGAAGGCCCAGATAGCTGCTTGGGTTAGGCTGGGTATCGGTCGGCAGGTGGTGAGCAATTGCATCCTCTCCCCTCATTATTTCCCTTATCAGTATTGTTATTGGTTGTACCGGTAGTTGTTTTGTATTATACCTTAGTATAATCTCAACCCGTGGGAGTTACATCCCCATCCCTCCGGGAGCGGGGAGAGGAAGAAGGGGGGGAGTGAGCGGGCGGCTGTGTGGTTCTGAGTTACTGGCTGGGCTTAAACCACGGCTGTTCTTTGTGGCGCCCAACGTGGGGCCTGAAGGGTTGAGATAACGACAGATCTGGCCAGCGTCTGTCTAATCATATTTGTGATAAGCATTCATTGTTTCAGATTAATAGTCACTTGTCACAATGTTGATTTATTTGCTCTCAGAGCTGTTGCGCTTGATCTCAGAGTTTCAGCATGTTGTACCTTACTTAGAGCCAGTATTTGCTGTTTTAGTGTTTATCGGCTGGGGGGCCTGGGCTAAGGTTACTGTTTCACTGTACTTCATGGTAATGACTTGTAATGCAATAGACTCATTGATCATGAAACTGGTCTGGCTTGCGTTCCCAGCGTGGTCATCACCTCTATACTTTGGGAGGTACATAAAGAAATTTTTTAGCAATTACCTATCTTTTTTTTCTCCTCGGGGGGTCAACCTACAAAGGAGGCATTCCCTTACACGCCCCGCTCCCCCACCAGGCTACTTAGAGCAGCATTTGAGAGTTCTGAAGGTTTTGGATGGCCTTTGAATACCCTTGAGACCTGCCTGCTGCTTGTGCTGGGGATCAGCATGTTGGCACACATACGGAGTGTGTTTTACCCACGGCCATCCCACCCTGGGAACACCCTATTTTGTCATATCTCGAAAGTTAACCAGGCTCGGGTTCGGGTCTTTTCTAGGGTTAGACGATGATATAGGAGGACCACCAAGAGATTTTCCCTGAGGCTGGACAGTCATGAGTGGCAGGGTATGTGGGACAGTATGGGCAAGTATCTAGGCCAGCGGGCCTCTCCAGTGCTTTGGAACTTTCACCACTGAACAAGTGAAACATCCAGAAAAACTAGTAAAGCACTTAAACGAGGTGTGCTGTCTTCCTGGTTATACCAGAGAAGGACAAATCATGGCAACGTGCTGGGGCTTGGCCTACGCCTACAGAGCCCTGCTCAACACTATCCAGCAACTTCAAAGGGAAAAAGATGTCTCTGGATCTGATGGCAAAGCCACAGACAACGCAGCTACTCCAACTCCAAGCACCGCAGCTACACTACCCCCACTGACAAGTACAGCAGCTACTCAAGCCCTGACCACAACAGACAATGCAGCTACTCCAACTCCAAGCACCACAGCTATACCAGCTCCAGTGACAAGTACAGCAGCAAACTAAAACTCCGACAGCAAGAGACAACGCAGCTGTTGGTGCTACTGTACCCCCAAGCACAGCAGCTGCACCAACCCCAGTGAAAGACACTGGAGTCATTCCAACCCTAGTGGCAGAAGCTGCAGCCACTCCAACCACAGTGGTAGACACTGCAGATAAACCAAATAGCCAATTTTTACCAATATCGGTTGCACCTGTAAGCAAGGGGAAAAGCAAATGAGAGGCACAAAGAGCAACCTGTGCAGCGAAGAAAGATGAAGACCCAATGCACTTACTACAGGGGACAGCATCTGAACAAGAGTTATTACTACGTGAATCAGAGGAACAAGAAGAAGAGGTGACTTGTCAACCCCGGACCTCGACCAAGCTGCGGAATATGTGAAAAGATGTGAGCTGTCTTCGAGGGGAGCACATGGTCACCTGGTTGCTCCGATGCTGGGACAATGAGGCCGATGGTCATGAAGTAGAAAGTAGGGAAGCCAAGCAGCTGGGATCACTTGCTAGGGAAGGAGGAATTGACAAAGCGATTGCAAGAGAGAATCATAGAATCATAGAATCATAGAATCATAGAATCGTAAGGGTTGGAAAGGACCTTAAGATCATCCAGTTCCAACCCCCCTGCCATGGGCAGGGACACCTTGCCCTAAACCACGTGGTTCAAGGCTCTGTCCAACCTGGCCTTGAACACCGCGAGCCCCCAGCCTTTGGAGGCAGCTCTTGGCAGCTGTGAAGGAAAGGTTTCCCTACAAGGACGATGTTATGAGTCGCTCAGCCAAGTGGACCACGATAGAGAGAGGCATCCAGTCCCTGAGGGAATCAGCCGTTCTAGAGATTATCTATCGTAGACCGGATGCCAGGAACACATCTGTAGATCCAGATGAAGTCGAATGTACACGACCCATGTGGCAGAACCTTACACGGAGTGCACCATCATCATATGCCCACTCATTGGCATCCATGACCTGGAATGAGGCAGCACCACCAAGAGTGGATGAAGTGACTCGTCATCTCCAAGAATTCGAAGACAATCTCACCCCTTCCATCATTTCAGCTGTGGAAAAACTGTCCCAGGAGTTCAAACAATTGAGAGACGATTTATCCGATCTATCCAGCTCCCCACGCGTACCAACCCATGTCTCAGCTATTAACAAAAAGCGCCCTACTGCTCGAGAGACAAGATATAGGAAGTACACACCACGGGCCACCCTATGGTTTTACCTGCGGGATCACGGAGAAGACATGGAAATGGGATGGAAAACCTACCTCAGTTCTGGAGCAATGGGTGCGTGAATCGAAGAGAAGAACAACTGTCAAGGATGATCCTCCCATGAAAGTTGCTGCTCCAGTCTCTGGTGAGCAGTTTCCCAGATGGAGTGGAAGAGCTGATTTTACTGCAACTCCTGTTATAAGGAATACTAATCCCTTTCTACAAGACATAAGAGGACAATCTTATGACCACTATTAGAGGGGCCCTGCCTCCAGCCAGGTGGAGGAGAGGGATAATCGGGTTTACTGGACTGTGTGGATCAGATGGCCTGGCACATCAGTCCCACAGGAGTATAAGGCTCTAGTAGATACCGGTGCACAGTGCACCCTGATGCCATCAAGGTATCAAGGGGTGAAACCCATTTATATTTCTGGAGTGACAGGAGGATCCCAAGAGTTGACTGTACTGGAGGCTGAAATCAGGCTGACTGGGAAGAAGTGGCAGAACTAACCCATTGTGACTGGTCCAGGGGCTCCATGCATCCTTGGCATGGACTGTCTCAGGAGAGGGTACTTCAAAGACCCAAAAGGGTACCGATGGGCTTTTGGTATCTCTGCCTTGGAGACGGAGGAAATAAAGCAGCTGTCCACCTTGCCTGGTCTCTCAGAGGATCCTTCTGTTGTGGGGTTGCTGAAGGTCGAAGAACACAAGTGCCAATTGCAACCACAACAGTGTGCCCGTGGCAATATCGCACCAACTGAGACTCCCTGATTCCCATCCATAAGCTGATCCGTAGACTGGAGAGCCAAGGAGTGGTCAGCAGGACCCGCTCACCCTTTAATAGCCCCATACGGCCAGTGCGAAAGTCAAACGGAGAGTGGAGACTAACAGCAGACTATCGTGGCCTGAATGAAGTCACACCACCATTGAGTGCTGCCGTACCAGACATGCTAGAACTTCAATCTGAACTGGAGTCAAAGGCAGCCTAGTAGTATGCCACAAGTGATATCGTCAACGTGTTTTTCTCAATTCCTTTGGCAGCAGAGTGGAGGGGCGTGCAGTACACTTGGAATCGACTACCCCAGAGGTGGCAACACAGCCTTACCATCTGCCATGGATTGATCCAGACTGCACTGGAACAGGGGCAAGCTCCAGAACACCTGCAATACATCGATGACATCATGCCCTGCCAGGGAGGAGGGGAAGCCGGGAGGAAGCAGAGACAGGACATGTCACCCAAACTAGCCAAAGGGGTATTCCATACCACAGCACATCATGCCCAGTATATAAACTGAGGGGAGTTACCCGGAAGGCCCAGATAGCTGCTTGGGTTAGGCTGGGTATCGGTCGGCAGGTGGTGAAATATTGCATCCTTTCCCCTTGTTATTTCCCTTATCATTATTGTTATTGGTGTTAGCAGTAGTGGTTTTGTATTATACCTTAGTTACTGGACTGTTCTTATCTCAACCCGTGGGAGTTACATTCTTTTGATTCTCCTCCCCATCCCTCCGGGAGCAGGGGGAGAAAGAAGGGGGGGAGTGAGTGAACGGCTGTGTGGTTCTGAGTTACAGGCTGGGCTTAAACCATGACAAGAATACTTCACCCATAGCTTCATCCTGGTTAGGTCATCTATAACAGACTCCTACCAGGATATCTGCTTGGTTGGCCTTCCCTCTGATCTTCACCCACCAACATTCAACTTTCTATCTTATAACATTAAGTTCCAGGCAGTCAATGCACTCCCTGACATACGGTGCAACCCCACCACTTCTCTTTCCTTGCCTATCCCTTCCAAAGAGCCTGTAGCCATCCACTGCAGCACTCCAATCATTTGAATCATCCCACCACGTTTCTGTGATGGCAACTATGTCATGATTTTCCTGCTGCACAATGGCTTCCAGCTCCTCCTGTTTGTTGCCCATGCTTGCAGGCATTGGCATAGATGCATGTAAGTTACCCTGTGGATCTGGCTTCCAACAGTGGCATGCTACTCCCTGGCTCATTTCTAGTGAGCCCGGTTTTATCCCCTTCCCCCTTCGAACCTAGTTTAAAGCCCTCTCTATGAACTCTGCTAGCTGCTAACTCCTGGGCTAGGATCCCCCATTATTCCACATATTGCTCTGGGCACCATCTTATAAAAATTTCTGTGACAAGAGAAGGGCTTGTTAGAGGAAAAAATATCATGCCAGATCCAACAGCTTGAGAAAGGTGAGGCTGTTGCTGCTCCATGTCCCCAGGTCCAACCAGTAGCAAGGCTGAAGATGTATTCCCATCAGACACGCACACACACAGAGCACACATATAAGCTACATATATACATGGCTGGCGGCACAGATCACAGACACTCTTAGCACCCACACAAACACTGACAGCACCAATGGCCTCATCCTGCTCCCCTCTTGGCCTGGACAAGATGGATGTCCACCAGTGAGAATATATGTACTCATATGTACAAGGTGGATCCCTCCAGCAGCTGGGCTCAGACACTTAGTCTACACAGCAGCTGGCCCCTGGATCACAGTCTCCCCAGTTGCTGGCACTTGGACATAGGAGCACCCAAGGCCGCAGCCCTACTCTAGTTGCTGGTATAGATGTCACAAATAAACAGCTAATCAGGACTTCCCATGACCCCATAGCAGGCCTGCCTGTGTTCTTACCCCTAGAGCTACACAAGCACTCTCACACCCAGAGTTGGCCAGGACAAATCTGGTCCCATAGCTGACCTTCCTGTGCTCTCACCTTTAGAGATACGCAGGCATTCTCACACTCAGAGCTGGCCCATAGAGATACACTCACCCCCTTGCTCCCAGGGCACTTCACCTATTCACCAGCTAGTCCAGCTTAATCTTTGCGAGTGATCATACACTCGTGCACCCTCACTTGCTCCATTCGCTGGCACCATGGACACATGGACACAAACAGTGGTCTGACTCCAATTGCTGGCATTCAGACCTCCATACACACATATGCACATAGAATACAGAGCTCTCACCCAGGAAAGAGTTAGAAAGGAATTTAATAAGTAGATCAGGGTCTGGGCATAGCCAGGGTAGTGTACTGACGAGCCCACTATTTACACCCAACTAGCCCTTTTATCCCTTTCCCCCTCTATTTTCCCACTCTTGTTCCTCCCCAAATCACCTAAACCCCTCCCTTGTTCTGCCTTTGGTTCCTCTCCTAAACATCCCATAATAACTCATATGCCGTCCCAAACTGCGCTTCCCTCGCATCTCATAATGTGTCCCACCCCTAGGCAGCACCCACATCTAGTACAAAAGATGATCTTGAGAGCTGCTCCCAATGTCTCATTGAGATGGGTTTCACAGCTGGTCAGCAGGGCTGATGGTTCTGCTGGGACAGCCCTGGGAGGGTTCTGGACAAGGTGTTTGTTCCTTTGGAGTCCCTGATTTGGGTTCCTGACTACCATTGTGTGTCCCTGTGCTCCTCTGGGCTTGTGCAGCCTCTGATGGGCTGAAGGCACCTGCGATTGGCCTGGGAGTATTCTGGCAGGGTATTATTTGGGCTCCCACTCCTGCCATTGTCTCTTTGAGCTTCTCTATGGGTGTGCAGATGAGCTTTATCACATAACCTAACAATGCTGAAGCTATAGACTCCAGATTTAATAATTTTTCCACATCTGCAGTGTTTGAATATGGAAATATGAGGGTTGCAAAGAAACAGTTGTCCAGTTTCTAGCTTCCACATATATTTATGTAGTTTGTTACTGTTGCTTTTGGCTTCTTGAGCCCTAAATATACAAGGCAGGCAGCAGGTCCCCCTTACAATGTAGCATATACCTGTGAAAGTAAAGATTTTGGCAAAGTCTTTTGTGGTCAAATTGGAAAGAGAATTTAGATAACTGACAGACAAGACTCACCTGCTTAGATGCACAGACCTTGAAACTATATATGGCAAATCTATAGTGTTGGCATGTGCCTTTTGTTGTGTTAAATGGTAAAACATTTTGGCAGAAAATAAACCCCCTTGTGTTCCAGCTGGTCCTCAGATATTAGAGGGGCTGGGTGCAGCTAGGCTTATATTGAGTGATGCCCAATTTACCACTATCAGTCCAGTCGCATTCAATATATTGAATAATCATGATTCCGGATGCACTAATAGTGCACTGCACCTTCAGTCTAATCGTGCTCATGAACTAGCACGGCCACACTGAAGGATCTGGTCACGTTCAATGAGAGATTTACAATTATCTACTTAGTGCAGTTTATTAAAGCAACAGATTCGGGTTCTTATGGATTGCCGGTGATAAATACACTGTCTGCAAAAGCACGTGCAAATAATAAAGTATACAACCGCGCGACAACGTTATGAATAATACAGCCTGGCTTTAAACTATAAAAGTAAAAAGTAACTCTATATAGAGATTCCTAATTTTCCCGGGGAAGCACTGGATACAGTGCAAGTCTTACCCAAAGGCGTCCCTATGGGGGGGAAGAAAGGTCCAGCCCCTCAACCGGTCCCAGGAGTCAAGGGTAATCTGCTGATGGAATCTTCCTCGACTCGTCCACGATGATGTGTTCCCTAACGCCCCCCACTTTTTGGGCCATTTTTATACTATTTTTCACTTTCAAGGTGGAGCTTGAGTGACTCTAGTCATACATACCTTTATTCTTATTGGTGTAAAATTCTCTCGCTTCTCTTTTAAAGGTATATACCACAAGAAATTCAAAGAGCATGCTCAAAGAGGGGTGGTCTCACTTTGGAGGCAGGTAGCATTGGAGGTGGAGGTGTGTTTTCGTATTAAAATGCATTATAATGAAGCAAAGTTCACACAAAGGACAGCATTTTGTCAAAAGATGACAGACTGTTGGCTCAGGGTAGCAAGTATGCAGCTTATCAGTTCTAAGTATCACCTAGTTCCCATCTCTGCTGGTGTTGGGACAGAGTTTGGCCACAGAATCTCCACTCTGCTCCATCCTCCGTCAAGCAATGTTGCCACGGGAACCGCTGTGGAGTGAATTCCTGGCATACCACGTGCAGCTGCATCTTACCCTGAAAGTCTGTTTTTCCTTTATGTGTGAACAATGCTACATTTTTAAATATAAGTTTAATTTCTAAATCATATTCAGTAATTATTCCACATATTCCACCCCGTGACTGTAGTCACTCAAATTTCACGATACTTAGAAGGAATTGGGAATATCCCATATACTCTTTGGGTGAGGATTGTCAAGTATATATATATATCTTGTGGGGATATCAAACAAGTTAAGTGTTTCATCATAACCCAAAGTTTAACATATAAAGCAATTGTCAAAGCAAAACATAATATAGTGAGCATTAGCAAGATCGCAACAGGGTGGAGCATCCTGTTGAGAATCCCTGTGGCGGTTGGTGACCATCCAAAAAGAGTGTCCCACCATTCATGTCTTCCGTCTTTCTTGACTCTTTCTAGCACTTGATGGACTTCTTCCACATCGTGGTGGACGGTAATTAGAGTTCTTTGTCCACTCTCTTTGGCCTGGGTCAACAACTGCTTCAAGTCATCATGGCATAGCAGCTTTTTCACTAATGTAAGGTTCATTCCGATAGGAGTGAGTAGTAGATCATTAGTCAATGTATAGTCCGATTGCAACAATTGGTGAGATGTGACAGGAGCTGAATAATTAAAGTCGCATCCAATAATGTTAGTAAAGTTACAAACACAAAGGTTTGAGTGGTTATTTATATCTATAACAATGTCATCTATCAGTACAGAATTACAAAGAGTTCTCATACAAGCACATCCTTTTCCAACATATATAAGCACAGATTTTGGAATTTCATTGGGATGTATCTCAAAATGACAAACATTTTGTTCAGTGTCAAGACAAATGTCTTGCACTTTAATGGTATTACTCTCACAAATAAATCCTTGTTGGCTTCGTGTCATGCATGCATCAACGTCAACAGTTTGCCATTTATTTCTGTATTGTGCCCATACTCTATGTTCTATTGGATAAAGTATAGTCCCGTGGTGATGCAACCCCAGCGCAATGATTGGGTATATAGTGTATACCGAAGCATTGCATATCGTTAAGACAAAAGCAGTGACTTTACTCTCAGTGGGATCGTAAGTGAAATTAACCAGGTACCACCAAGACTGAAATTTCCTCTCAAATTCAATTGCATTATCCCATATTATTTTCCAAATTTCAGGGGGCAAGGTGCCTTCTTCGCCTTCCCTTATAATTGCAGCTGTCATTGATTGCATCCACAGTTGGGCTTGGATACAACTGAGAGCCAGAGAAACATTGTCTTGGGCTACACCAAGTGCATTTATGATCAGTTGGTGGTCTTTTTCACTCATTTCTTCCCATTGAGGTAATATATTCGATAAAAGCCATTGGTGATTTCCCAAAGCTAGAAGAGAGGACTGCAAAGGATATTTCAACTTGTTTAGATCACTGGTCATTGTGACTAGTTTATTGGCAAGTACCTCAGTGTCTATGCTATTTAAGACTCCTAGTCCAGTTCCTAAGATACCGGTCACATCTCTCTTTGGTTGTCTTGAGGGGGTGAGGGTTCGTCCATTTAACCATGCTGACCACCCTGCATGAGATGTACCCAGGAATGGTGAGCAGGTGGTTTTGATCTGCATTGATAGTTCCACTCGCTTGAGGGAATATGATGGGTTAAACAGTATTTGTTGTTGTGTGAACAATGTTACATTTTAAAATATAAGTTTAATTTCTAAATTATATTTAGTAATTATTCCACAGCCTTTTTACCATACTGTAGCCTCTGGATAACTTTATTCCTAGAGCCAAGCACAGACCCTAAAGTCATGATATGCACTGTGTTTAAGACTCAGTGGATTGTTAACCTGCTGGCAAAACATATTCTAGGAATGTGCCACACTGAACATCCTGTTTCTTGTTGCCTTCTTAGCCAAAGTGGAAGCAGACTGTATTGCTGCTTAGTCTTTCTATGTGTGTGTATAAATGTGAAGATTTGTGTATCTAGATTACATAGAAAACATGCATAATAGGGAAGGTACAGATCAGAAGATCAGATCACCCTGGAAAGGTTAGTTTTTGAGTACCTGTCTTTGCAATCTTAGTGTTCAGCTGTTGTCCCATATGTGGGCCCATTACCTGGTGTGCAGTGCCAATTCACACACCGAGTCGAGGTATTTCTAGTCTTGCATTCTAGTTTGCACAAAATAGGGAGCTAGTTGGTAACCCACAAATGCCTAGCTCCCCAATTGTCAAAACTTTACACTATACATTTTAACAAGCAAAGACATCAGCCTTCATTGGTTATGTTACAGAACTCTTTCATTTCTTAGTACTCAGTTTCCTATTTGTTAAGCAACTCTCTCACTTATGATATTTAGTCTGCATGCTCAATCTCTACTTCTCTTGGGGTCAGGCGGGGAGGTGTGTGTGTGTGGTGTGGTGTGTGTGTTCTTGAGTCGGTGGTCAATGAGTTGGTGGTCGCGATATCTCCCCCCACCGGAATTACCTTTCCCCCAGTTAGTGCTTAGTTTTGCTGCCACTCAGCTCATCCATCTTGTGGCAGTACTTCCTTCTTGGAGTTCCTCCTTTAAACAAAGGGTTTGCTGGTGCTTGACAGAGTGCTTAGCAGAGCATACAAAAATGCTTATTACATGAACTATTAATAAATCATTTGTTTTAAAATGTTTTAATTTTTTTTTTAAAACAAGCTACTAACTGCCACAGCCTGCCAACACCCTTATTTACACAGGAATAAACCCTGCACAACCCACCAACAGCTTTTCTCCACCAACAACCTCCACACACAGGACTTGACTTAACAACCCTAGTCCTCTATCCACAGCACAAAAAGGCACCAGAACAATCTCCCAACATTGAACTCACACACGCAACCCACCGACTTCCCTTCCAACCCTAATGATCCTGTGATTCTGTGATTTCTGTACTAGATTGCCTAGGACCCAAATACTCCCCCATCCACATGTATAGACTTCAGAAACAGCTCCCATCCTCTCCAAGACACACTCACATTTTAAGAGACCAGAAAATGGATGTCCAATTCCTATCAGTACCAACATTCTCTAGACTGTAAAGATGAGTTGAAGTTTTTCAAAATAATGAGATTAATAAATAAGAAAGACTTACATTCTGAACAATTTTTATGCTTTCAGATTTCAGTGTTTAAAGCCATATCATATTCCAAAGTTTTCTCCAGAAACATATAGGTTGTTTGGTTTTTTTTAACACCCTCCTTCAAATAATCAATCACATTTCTGTAAGTTGGAGCATTAAAAAGTCCACCAGTTACAATGAAACTGGAGCTGGGAATGCTGGTGACAAGAGGACAAAGAGGGAGATGTTAGAAGGGTCATGCAGGAAATGAAATGTCTGTCCCTGTTTATCACATCATTTGCGATAGTGATGAGTGTCCCTGTATGTGGAAATGTGCGGGTTTGGGGAGGATTGTTCTGGGGTGCTTGTCTTTGCATGGGGAGAAGGTACAAGTTTGGGGGAAGCAGTGCCAGGGGTGCCTATCCCTGTGTGTCAAGAAGGGTAAATGGGGCAGGGCAAAAGCATGCATTGCACAAGGGCTATTTCTGGGTAAATTCACCCCTCACCCAATCACTCCCATCTTGATAAAAAGATAGCATACAAGGATGCTACCTGAAAAAAAGGTGTGAATGCATGAGGGAGCAATACTGGACTGGGAATCCTACAGGGGCCACCCTAGCGAGAAATGCAGAGTACAGCAGAGAGATCCTCCACCCCGAGTTTAGGGGGGAACCGGAAAGACACTGCTCCCCTTTCATCACACGCATAACAGAGTG
Organism: Strigops habroptila; assembly: GCF_004027225.2. Lineage (NCBI taxonomy): Eukaryota > Metazoa > Chordata > Aves > Psittaciformes > Psittacidae > Strigops > Strigops habroptila. The sequence continues at coordinate 1,141,323 of NC_044301.2, read as the reverse complement.
GGATAGGAGGAATGGAAACGCGAAACCAATCCCATAGCTCGACAGAGGCAAGGGTATAGACCTGAGCGTATGTACACACACTGCGCGTGCGCTACATGCATGACATGCTCACTCGGCTATTTCCTTTTCTTTGTTTTAAACTGAGTCGGAATAGTGGGGGGGGGAAGAGGGGAAGAGAGGAAGGGAGAGAGCGGGGAGGGGAGGGGGAGGGGGAGGGGGAGGGGGAGGAGGAGGAGGAGGAGGAGGAGGAGGAGGAGGAGGAGGAGGAGGAGGAGGAGGAGGAGGAGGAGGAGGAGGAGGAGGAGAAGAAGAAGAAGAAGAAGAAGAAGAAGAAGAAGAAGAGAGAGAGACAGAGAGGGGGGAGGGGGAAGAGAAAAAGTATTTTTTTACTTCTCTCTCCTTTTTTTTTTTTTTTTTGGCGGGGATAGGGAAAAAATAAAAGGGGAACTAGAAGGAAAAGGGGACAGGAATCAACCCTCTGAAGATAAAAGATTCCTGCTCCTCCCCCTTCTCTTAGTGGCCGTTGCTCCTCTTCTGTTGCAGTTGCTGCCATTTGTTGACAGGTCAGTCTGCCACCCTCGGTGCGGGGATGGGGGCGGGCGGCGGACACGACACCGGTTCAGGTGCGGGCAGGCCGTGCTTGAATTTTTTGTAATGCAGAAAATGCACGTTATTGTTTCGGTGGGTTCGATGGTATTTTAATAGATAGTGGTTTGGGGGTTGTTTGGAGTTTTTTTGTGTATGTGTGTTTATTTGTTTTTGTTGTTTTGTTTTGTTCCCCCCCCCCCCCCAAACCCCCTTCCTTTTTCGTGTTTAAGGGTAGCTTTTGATAGATAGTGGTTTGGGGGTTGTTTGGGGTTTTTTTTGTGTGTGTGTGTGTATTTGTGTTTTTGTTGTTTTGTTTTGTTCTCCCCTCTAAACCCCCTTCCTTTTTCGTGTTTAAGGGTAGCTTTTGCCTACCAAGGGGAAAGGTGCCTTTTCCTTTAAAAAAACCCCACAACCTTCTTCCCCCTTCCCCCCTCCCTTTTCCTGTTTTCACCCCTCCCTTTCCTATTCCAACTATTAAACTTCCTGGCTTCTGGAGGAGTGGTAACGCTTCTTTCTTTTCGGGTGCCTGATCAGTGTGCCTCTGCATCCTGCCATCAGACTTGTCCTCGGATTTGCATGGAGACCTCGCATTACTGCGGGTTGGTTTTAGGTGTGTAGCTCAGCAGGGTGATCAGGAGCGTTTGTGGAGAGGTGGTGGGGTTTGGGTGAGAGTTGTCCGAGTCGCGTTCAGAGAGCTCCCTCCACCTCTATTAATGGTTCTGCATTGATTAAACCCCCACTGTTGGGGGGGAGGGGGAATCTGTCTTTAGTCAGAACAGAGTAGGCGTATTGCTTGCTAAATTACCTCATTCGATGCTGTGTATAGCTTAGGTTTTCAAGTCCTGTGAGAAGTAGGAATTGAAGTAGCACTGGTATTTTAAAAAAGGGATGCTTGTGGCTTACATTATTGCCACCCTTCCCCCCGAGTAGTTATTGAATGGTGTAGTCTTCTACTACCAATTTCTGTTTCTTTTCTACAAATGTTGAATTTGTCAGTGAGTTGTGGTGCTACGGAATAATGGGGCAGTCAGTCTCTTGTTGAGAAAGTAATTGATTTTGCTTCAGAATATCCTATGAAGAAACTGCAGGAGACTTAATACTTTAATGCTGTGCTTGTATAATACTTGGATGCTCTCTGCTAGTTCACATATTTTTGTCTCGGGAAGCGTTTTATGCTCCATAACTCTGTGTATGCATAGTCTCAAATCTCAACCCCACCCCCGGACGTGAAATAGGGGTGGCTGAGAAACCTAGATCTAGAAATGGTGGTTAATTACTCATGTGTACTCTAGAAGGTTTCTTTAGAAGTTTTTTCCTTTGGTATTTTTCGGGAGTCCTACATAATTGTCTACCTATGTTTCTTAGAATTAAAGTTGTGGATGAGAAGGTGAAAATAAATAAAAAAACCCCCAGATGCTATTTAAACACAACATTCATTCTAACTTTGAAATATGTGCATAATGTTAATTCTGGACTAAATTAATATTAGGCCAAAATGTTAGACTCTCCATGAAGCTACTTCAGGAATATATTGAAAATATTTGCATGGAAACTTTAAGCTAGAAATGATCTGTAAAGTGGATGTATGTTTTGAAAAACACTGCAAATATATTAAGATCTTGCAAGAATGTAAGTGTAGAATATTCCTGTTTGGTTTGGGTTTTTTATGTGTGTATATAGAACTCAATACTTTTATATTGGGATAGTGGTCTGACTGGTACGTAGTTTGAGACAGAGATATTAAATTGAAGCCTTTATCGGAGGTATTTGGTGATGCAACAGATTTCAGAATGTTGATATTCTTGAATGTACTATGGTTTAAACGGTTTCATTTTTGATTTTACTAGTAAAAAGGGTTGAGTAACAGTTCAAACCACCCCCTTGTGCTCTGATAAGTACCCTGTCAGGTTTGAAGGGAGGACAGAGAAAAATGATTTAGGAATGTCAGATTAGAATGTCTAATTGAAATAAGTTAACAGCTAGAAAGACGCTGTCTAATTCCAGAATCTATTACTTGGTACAGGACTTATATTAAAGTCCTGTCTCTAGAGTAAATTAATAATTTTAATAAAAGACAGATTTGGGGAAGATAAAAGTCAGGGGTCACAGACTTTTTTCTAAATGTACTTGCTATGCTTAAGTAGTTAATGAAATCAAAGGGTGGAGAGGGTGGGGTTGCACTGCATTGAATCCAGCCCTTGCTATTGTGATATGTATTTTTGTGTTTTATCATTGATTGAAACAGATGCTGTATGCAGCAGTTCTTACTGTAGTCTGTTTTGAAGAGCTGAGGAAAAACTTGCTGCTCTTCAAATTTGGTTTCTGTTAAGAGGGGGCAGGTAAATATAACCTTGCCACTTGCTAAACGTGTTAAGTGCTCACCAATCCTAGAACATATTGTCCAAAAATGCAGGTGCCTGCTGCTTTGTGCATGCTGCCCTGCTCCCTGAGGTTTTACTAATCTTACTAATTTGTTTCTTTAAATTCTGATTCATTCTTTCTACTTTCCCACTAGACTGGGGCCTCCAAGGGGTATGCAAATCCCACTTTATCCCCATTACCTTGGATAAATTTAGTACAGTTTCGGCAATGAAATGTGAACCCTGATCAGAATACATTCCTATAGGGACCCCAAATGTTGGAATGATTTCTTCTAACAAAATTTTTACTTCTTCTCTGGCCTTATTGGTGTGACGAGGGAAAACCTCTGGCCAACCAGAAAACATTTCTACTACATATCTACTAGTACCTATATACATATATATATATGCGTGCCTGTTTTGCTGTGGCAATTCTGTAAAGTCCACTTGCCAATAGTCTCCTGGACAATTGCCTTTCTTTTTGTTATTCCAGGTGGGGGTCTCTTAGCATGGTAAGAATTATTTTGTAAACAAAAGTTCATACTTTACAACATGTTTTATAATTCCAGCCATTCACACACTCAGAACTTGGAGTTTTAAAGCCTCAGTCATTGATGCTGTTCCCCCGTGAGTTGCCTGGTGTTTTTCTTCAGCTGTTTTTCTCATATAAAAGGCTGAGGAATTATTACTTGCCTGTTTGGTGTAACCCACCATCTTTCATTATTCTACTTGGTTCCTAGTAGACTTACCAAGTTCTCATCCTCTGTTTGATAACTTAGAACTTCATTATCCAAGCACCAATACTTATGAGGCAATATTAATAAGAGGTCCCTGCCTGCAGCTTCTTTGGCTGCTTTGTCAGCAACGTGATTACCAGTATTCATCAAATTGATGTGCCTTGCAATGCATTATTGCTACCTTTCAGGGTAGCTGGACCCCTTTTAACAGTTCCTGTATTATTTGTTCATGTTTTATAGGGGGTCCCTGAGAATTTAACAATCCCCTTTCCTTCCATATGGCCCCATGGGCATGAACAGTTCCAAAAGCAAACTTTGAGTCTGTCCATATGTTAATAGCCTGATATTTTAACATTCTGATTGGGGAAAGCCAATGACTGCTTTTCTGTTCCAGGATGGTTGTTACCATGTGAGGTACAAATACAGTCTGGTTGTGTTTGTTGTTTTTTTTTGGGTTTTTTTGTGTTTGTGGGTTGGTTTGTTGGTGGTTTTTTTTTTTTGTGTTTGTGGTTTTTTTCGTTTGTGGGGTTTTTTGGGTGTTTTTTTTTTTTTGTTGTTGTTTGTTTGTTTGGTTCTTTTTTTTTTTTTTTTTTGTCCCAAAGTTAGCTTTCTCGCTTTCTGGATCAGAAGGGCTGTTGCTGCTGCAACTGATGTACATCTTATATTAAATCTAGGTTGAAGTTCCACAAGTAACTTATATTCAATAAAATTTTATATTAAGAGACTCTAGTCCTGTCCTTGCTTCCAATTTTATAGGATGTTGTTTCTGTCTTACTGGTTTGACATTTGGTTTCAGATGAATAGTTACTGGTTCTGCATTTTATGATCATCCTGGTACTCTGGCAGTCCATACCAGCGGGGTGACTGTGTTCTCTGCTTCCTCTGGTATAGCTGGCTCGGTGGCTGGTTTCTGTAACATAAAAATTTGGGCCTCCACAGCCTTTTCACCAGGAATATGTATCTGAATATTTCCTTCTTTAAATGTAATTTGTGCGTGTAATTTACTTGGTATATCCCTACCTAATAACGGCACAGGGCACTCAGGCATGTAAAGAAATTGACGGGTTAACATCCGTTTGCCAATTTTAAAGGTTGAAAGAAAGGCTGGTTTTCTTGCCGCCCTGTGGTGCCAATGACTGAAGCTTTTTGCTTAATTGCCCTTTATGAGTATTTATAACAGACTAGGTAGCTCCTGCATCTACAAGGAATTTTGCCTTATCATTCCTCAACCTAACTGCAACCAGGGGCTCTGTTGGGGAGGGTTTTGAATCTTCCCCCAGTCCTCCTCAGTCTAAAGTAATCATTTTCACTGCCTTTCCTGACAGTCCACTAAATCTTTGGTATTTATTTTGACTCTGAGGTCATTCTCTCTTCCAGTGCCTCCCCTGTTTGCAAATTGCGCATTGATCGCTCTCTAAGCGAACCCATGGAGTCTGTTCACAAACATTTCCATGTAATCCTTCCTTCGTTCTGACAATTTTCTTTCCTCCTTCTTTTCCTTTTTTCCCCTCTCTCTTTCAATGACTTCTCTGTTACTGTGCATTCTCTAGGCTGTTTCCAGTAGTTTATTGAGAGACTGAGAATCGGTCCCTTCCAATTTTTGCAGCTTGTGTTTAGCATATGGATTTGATCATCCAATAAAAATATAACTGTTCTGCATCATCTTCTTTCTTTTTCAGGGTCCAAATCAGCATACTTCCTAGCCGTTGCCATAAGTCTTTCAAAAAAGGCAGACAGAGATTGCCCTTTCCCCCGTACTATTTTATATAATTTCGACCAATTCTTTGCTTTAGGAATCCCATGTTTCATTCCAAAGAAAATCAACCGTTGATACCTGGTTAATAGATTCCACTCAGACGGAACATTAGGATCCCACTTAGGGTCTGTGGAGGGAAAGTGGTCGTCCACTGACCCCTGCTGGGCCACCTGAGCATGGATCATGGATCCTTTCTGCCTCATCCCTTGCTTTTGCCAGCACTGTACTTTGCTCATCATATAGAATCATAGAATCATAGAATAGTAAGGGTTGGAAAGGACCTTAAGATAATCTAGTTCCAACCCCCCTGCCACGGGCAGGGACACCTTGCCCTAAACCATGTGGTCCAAGGCTCTGTCCAACCTGGCCTTGAACACCGCCAGGGATGGAGCATCCACAACCTCCCTGGGCAGCCCATTCCAGTGCTTCACCACCCTCACTGTAAAGAACTTCTTCCTTATATCTGATCTAAACTTCCCCTGTTTAAGTTTGAACCCATTACCCCTTGTCCTACCACTACAGTCCCTAAGGAAGAGTCCCTCCCCAGCATCCTTATAGACCCCCTTCAGATACTGGAAGGCTGCTATGAGGTCTCCACGCAGCCTTCTCTTCTCCAGGCTGAACAGCCCTAACTCTCTCAGCCTGTCTTCATACGGGAGGTGCTCCAGCCCTCTTATCATCCTCGTGGCCCTCCTCTGGACTTGCTCCAACAGCTCCATGTCCTTTTTATGTTGAGGACACCAGAACTGTACGCAGTACTCCAAGTGAGGTCTCACAAGAGCAGAGTAGAGGGGCAGGATCACCTCCTTTGACCTGCTGGTCACGCTTCTTTTGATGCAGCCCAGGATACGGTTGGCTTTCTGGGCTGCAAGCGCACACTGCCGGCTCATGTTAAGCTTCTCGTCAACCAACACCCCCAAGTCCTTCTCTGCAGGGCTGCTCTGAATCTCTTCTCCGCCCAACCTGTAGCAGTGCCTGGGATTGCCCTGACCCAGGCGTATGACCTTGCGCTTGGCTTGGTTAAACTTCATAAGGTTGGCATCGGCCTACCTCACAAGCGTGTCAAGGTCCCTCTGGATGGCATCCCTTCCTTCCAGCATTTCAACCGAACCACACAGCTTGGTGTCATCGGCAAACTTGCTGAGGGCGCACTCCATCCCACTGTCCATGTCGCCGACAAAGATGTTGAACAGGACCGGTCCCAGCACCGATCCCTGAGGGACACCACTCGTTACAGGTTTCCAACTGGACATCGAGCCATTTACCACAACTCTTTGCGTGTGGCCATCGAGCCAGTTCTTTATCCACCGAGTGGTCCATCTATCAAATTTAGAGACAAGGATGTCGTGCGGGACAGTGTCGAACGCTTTGCACAAGTCCAGGTAGATGACGTCAACTGCTTTGCCCCTGTCCATCAGTTCCATGGCTCCATCATAGAAGGCCACCAGATTGGTCAGGCAGGATTTCCCCTTAGTGAAGCCATGTTGGCTGTCACCAACCACCTCGTTGTTTTTCATGTGCCTTAGCACGCTTTCCAGGAGAAACTGTTCCAAGATTTTGCCAGGCACAGAGGTGAGACTGACTGGTCTGTAGTTCCCTGGGTCTTCCACCTTCCCCTTCTTGAAAATGGGGGTTATTTTACCCTTCTTCCAGTCATCGGAAACTTCACCTGACTGCCAGGATTTTTCAAATATGATGGACAGTGGTTTAGCAACTTCATTCACCAGCTCCTTCAGGACACGTGGATGGATTTCATCAGGTCCCATGGACTTGTGCACGTTCAGGTTCTTAAGATGGTCTTGAACCTGATCCTCTCCTGCAGTGGGCCTAAGGTCTTCATTCTCACAGTCCCTGCATTTGCTTTCCAAGACTTTCATGTTGTGGTCAGAACATTTGCTGGTGAAGACTGAGGCAAAGAAGTCATTAAGAACCTCAGCCTTCTCCAAATCCAGGGTAGCCAGTTCTCCTGATAGCTTCCGGAGAGGGCCCACATTGTCCCTAGTCTGTCTTTTATTTGCTACGCATCTATAGAATCCTTTCCTGTTATCTTTTACATCCCTTGCCAAACTTAATTCTAGCTGGGCCTTAGCTTTCCTAACCTGATTCCTAGCTTCCCGGGCAATGCTCCTATATTTTTCCCAGGCCGCCTGTCCTCGCTTCCACCTTCTATAAGCTTCTTTTTTCCTTCTAAGTTTCCTCAGCAGCTCCTTGTCCATCCATGGAGGTCTCCTGGCCCTCCTGCTGCACTTTCTTCTAGTCGGGATGCAACACTCTTGAGCACGTAGCAGGTGATCCTTGAATATCGACCAGCAGTCTTGGGCCCCCCTGCCCTCTAGGACTGTATCCCATGAAACCTTACTAAGGAGGTTCCTGAAGAGGCTGAAGTCTGCTTTCTTGAAGTCCAGGGCAGTGAGCTTGCTGCACACTCTTCTCACCGTCCTGAGGATCTCAAACTCAACCATCTCGTGATCACTACAGCCAAGGCTGCCCTGGAGCGTCACATTTCCAACCAGTCCCTCCCTATTGGTGAGCACGAGGTCAAGCATGGCACCTCTCCTTGTCAGCTCCTCTATTGCTTGAAAGAGGAAGTTGTCTTCCACACAATCGAGGAACCTCCTGGATTGCTTATGCCAGGCCGTACCGTCCCTCCAACAGATGTCAGGATGGTTGAAGTCCCCCATGAGGACCAGGGCCTGCGAGCGTGAGGCTGCTCCTATCTGTCTGTAGAGCGCTTCATCCACAGAGTCCTCTTGATCAGGTGGCCTGTAACAGATCCCCACTGTAATGTCCCCCATTGCTGTTTTCCCTTTGATCCTGACCCACAAACACTCTGTTGCCTCATCACCTGCCCCCAGGCAGAGTTCCATACTCTCCAGCCTATCACTGACATAGATAGCAACGCCCCCTACCCATCTGCCTGGCCTGTCTTTTCTAAACAGCCTGTAACCTTCCATTCCGACACTCCAGTCATAGGAGCCATCCCACCATGTTTCTGTGATACCAATGACATCATATTCCCGTAGCCTTGCACACATCTCTAATTCCTCTTGTTTGTTCCCCATACTACGGGCGTTTGTATAGAGGCACCTTAGCTGAGCTCCAAATGCAGCCGACTCAATGGCTGGGGCAGCTGGAACATCTCTACATCGCTCCAAGCACTTATTACAGGTGCTGACAACTGACCAGGGGTGTTGGGATGGATCAATGCTCCCCTCCCCCAACACATCTAGTTTAAAGCTTTCTTGACCAGCCTGGCAAACCTCCTACCAAAACAGCTCTTCCCCTTCTTTGTGAGACCAGCTCCACTAGCCTCCAGTAGATCTGGCCTCCCAAATGGAGCCCCATGTTCTAAATAGCCAAACCCCTGACTATGGCACCACCATTCTAACCATTTATTAACCTGCCAAACGCGCCTAGCTTTTTTAAGGTCCTCCCCTTTGTCCTGGAGAATTGATGAAAAAACTGTCTGAGCTCCAGAGCCCCTAACCACCTCTCCCAGGGCTCTGTAGTCCTTCTTAATGTTCTCCAGGCTACTGCTATCTATATGTCTAGCACCCACATGGACCACTAGAAGGGGGTAATAGTCAGCAGGACTCACTAGACCAGGCAGCCTCTCAGCAACATCCCTGATCCGAGCCCCTGGCAGGCACCACGCCTCCCTCGAGACTGGATCAGGCCGGCAGATGAGTGCCTCTGTGCCTTTCAAAGTAGAGTCCCCTACTAATATGACCCTCCGCTTTTTCCTGGAGGCACCAGTAGCGATCCTCTTTACTGGTGCATCAGCAGGATGCTCATTAGGTGCAGTGGGTGCTTTCTCGTTAGCCCCCTGCAGAGCTGTGAAGCGGTTCTGGGTGGGGACATCAGATTTAGGAGGAAGCCCCTTGTCGTTAATTGTCCTCTTCCTCCTTTTTTTGTTAGTTTTTCTCATAACTAATTCCCAGCTTCCTGGGTTGCTGCCCTCCTTCTTTCCTATATGAGCAATGCTAGATGTTTACAGCCCCTGTACAGTTTGGGCCTGGAGCAAGCAGCCCAGCTTCCTCTCAGCTTCCCTGGCATCTTTTAGCTCTCCAACAGCCTTCCGCAGCTCAGCCACCTGCTGCAGGAGCACCTCCACCAGGGCGCACCGAGTGCAGCCCTGTCCATTGTGCACCCTCGCCTCAAGAGACCAGTCGAGGCACTTTCTACACTACGAGCTCTGCGCCGCAGCCTCCCCTCTCATCGGCTCTGTCTGGGTGCCTACGCTGGCCACCGCCGGGGCAGAGCTCCCAGAGCAGGCCCTGCTCCTGAGGCGAGTGCTCACCATCCTGCTCGCTGCCTGCGCCAACTGCCACGCAAACTGCCGCGCCACACCCTGACTGACGCGCCACGCCCTGTTCGCCGCGCTCCTGGTCGCTCGCGCTCCCTGGGATGGGTTTTTACCCACTGAGGGCTGGTGCCGTCACTTCTGGCTCCGCCCCCTGTAAGTCAGCTGCTTGCGTGAGCTGAGCTGCCGGCTCCTGGGCAAGTCCTGTCTAGGACTTGAGGCTCCCTCGGTCGCTCTTGCCACTCCGAACTGAGGCTCCTGGACACTGTGCTTCCCCCCACTCCGGTGTTAAAGGTGTCCTCTCTGGAGATACTCACCTCGGCAATTCAAGATACTCACCTCGGCAATGCTACCAAAGTATCCAGTATTACTTGTAAATCATTCCAATCTGGGTCTTGCATTCTAATAATTATCTCATCTCCATCACTTTAGATACTTTCTCAGGATCTTCCCTATAGGTCCCGGCTAACTCTTTCCAGGCTGGTAAATCTGACACAGAAAACGGCACCTTGGTAGTTACCGGTCCCTCCGCCCCTATTCCCTGTTGTAAGGGAGCTTGTATGCTTAGGGGAGCATCTCTCCTTGTTAGCCTTGATGTGGGGCTAAAGCTCTTACCTCCAGCACCGTGACTTTCCTCCCCATCTGAATCTGAATCTGTCCTCCATCCCTGTTCCCAACCAATAATTCCACATACTCTTCTTCCTGTCTATATTTAAGACACTGCTTACCAGTACTACATGCAGAACATCATCTCTTGAATGGTTTTTTATTATCCTTTTCCAATGCTAATACCATAGGATCTTTAGGTATATGCATACACACCTTTCGCAAATCCAAATTATTCCACAAATCAAAGAATAAATCGACATACGGTAATTCATCCCACTTTGCCTCCCTTCGGCAAAACAGCATCAATTGCAAAATCGTATTATAATTAACAGTTCCATTAACAAGCTATTTCTCCTGACCTTTGAACTTGTACATTGGCCACCAATGTATGCATCAAGGGGTCACTCCCAAACTTATTCCAGTACCTTAGGATACAACCTAAAGGAGAATGCTTTGAAATCCCTTCCATTCAGGATTGCCCTGCACCGCCCAGTACTTTATTACGGTACTGGGTGCATAGGGGATGACTCCACCTATCAGTCACACCAAGAAGAGACAGTTTCCAGCTTATATACCTTTATTATATACATATTCATTATAATTCTGTGAAATGGCCACCCAATTCTCATTACTCATTGCATATGGTAATTTAAGTAATAAGGCCCTGGCCCAGGCAATGTGAATTTTGAAGAGTGGTCTCTGGGGGTTGTGGTGGTCATTTGGGGAGAAATACCCCCACTCGTTTTACCCTTTTATGGCAATCTGTCATTTAAGGACATTGGAAAGTGTGTTTAGTCTTGCCGGTTAACTACATGTTCTTGTTTGGGCAAATTTATGACCCCGAGTGGCTCCTTTAGCTGTCCTCTCTTGCAGCTGTTTACCTATTTCTCAGGCCTTATCGACAGGAGGAAGACCCACATTGATTTGAAAGAAGACATCTGGTCCTCTCGTTCCACGCCTTCCTTATCCTGAGGTTCCTTGTAGCCTCATCCATGACTATGTCTCTATACACAATGAAATACTTGTTTAATTTGGTATCAATAGAATGGTTGGGGTTGCAAGGGACCTTAAAGATCATCTAGTTCCAACCCCTCCCTGCCGCAGGCAGGGACACCTTTCAGTAGACCAGGTTGCTCAAAGTCCCATCCAGCCTGGCCTTCAACACTTAGAGGGATGGGGCATCTATACCCCCTCTGCATGGGGACGGATGATGAGCTAACAGAGAGCTTGTGGGTCAGGGTCAAAGGGAGAACTGCGATGGGGGACATTACTGTGAAGATCTGCTACAGTCTGCATGATCAAGAGGACTCTGTTGATGAAGCTCTCTATAGGCAGATAGGAGCAGCCTCATGCATGCAGGCCCTTGTCCTCATGGGGGACTTCAACCACCCTGATATCTGTTGGAGGGGTGGTACGGCCCGGCACAAGCAATCCAGGAGGTTCCTCGATTGTGTGGAAGACAACTTCCTCTTTCAAGTAATAAAGGAGCCAACAAGGAGAGGTGCCATGCTAGACCTCGTGCTCACCAGCAGGGAGGGACTGGTGGGGAATGTGATGCTCCAAGGCAGCCTTGGCTGCAGTGATCATGAGATGGTAAAGTTTGAGATCCTCAGGACAGTGAGAAGAGCATGCAGCAAGCTCACTGCCCTGGACTTCAAGAAAGCAGACTTTGACCTCTTCAGGAACCTGCTCAGTAAGGTTTCATGGGATACAGCCCTAGAGGGCAGGGGGGCCCAAGACTGCTGGTCGATATTCAAGGATCACCTGCTCCAAGCTCGGGAGTGTTGTGTCCCGACAAGAAGGAAGTGCGGCAGGAGGGCCAGGAGATGTCCATGAATGGATAAGGAACTGCTGAGAAAACTCAGAAGGACAAAAGAAGCTTATAGAAGGTGAAAATGAGGACAGGCGGCCTGGGAAGAATACAGGGACATTGTCCGGGAAGCTAGGGATCAGGTCAGGAAAGCCTAAGGCCCAGGTAGAATTGAGCCTGGCAAGGGATGTCAAGGGTAACAGGAAGGGCTTCTATAGGTATGTTGCTGCAAAAAGAAAGACTAGGGATAATGTGGGCCCTTTCCGGAAGGAAACGTGAGAACTGCCTACCCTGGATTTGGAGAAGGCTGAGGTTCTCAATGACTTCTTTGCCTCAGTCTTCACCAGCAAGTGCTCTGACCGCACCGCCCAAGTCTTGGAAGTCAGATGCAGGGACTGTGAGAATGAAGACCTTAGGCCCACCGTAGGAGAGGATCAGTCTCGAGATCATGGGACCTGATGAAATCCATCCACAGGTCCTGAAGGAGCTGGTGAATGAAGTTGCTAAGCCACTGTCCATCGTACTTGCAAAATCATGGCAGTCAGGTGAAGTTCCTGATGACTGGAAAAAGGGAAATAACCCCAATTTTCAAGAAGGGGAAAATGGAAGACCCGGGAAACTACAGACCAGTCAGTCTCACCTCTGTGCCTGGCAAAATCTTGGAGCAGCTTCTCCTGGAAAGCGTGCTAAGGCACATGAAAAACAACGAGGTGGTTGGTGACAGCCAACATGGCTTCACTAGGGGGAAATCCTGCCTGACCAATTTGGTGGCCTTCTATGATGGGGCTACACAACTGATGGATGGGGCAAAGCAGTTGACGTCATCTACCTGGACTTGCGCAAAGCATTTGGACACTGTCCCACACAATGTCCTTGTCTCTGAACTGGAGGGACATAAATTTGATGGATGGACCACTCAATGGATAAGGAAGGGGCTGGATGTCTGCACGCAAAGAGTTGTGGTCAAGGGCTCAGTGTCCCATTGGAGATGAGTAACAAGTGGTGTCCCTCAGGGGTTGGTGTTGGGACCGATCCTGTTCAACATCTTTGTCAGCGACATGGACAGCGGGATTGAGCGTGCCCTCAGCAAGTTTGCCGATGACACTAAGTTATGTGGTTCGGTTGATATGCTGGAGGGAAAGGATGCCATCCAGAGGGACCTTGACACACTTGAGAGGTGGGCCAATGCCAACCTCACGAAGTTCAACCAAGCCAAATGCAAGGTCCTACACCTGGGTCGGAGCAATCCCAGGCACAGCTACAGGTTGGGCAGAGAAGAGATTCAGAGTAGCCCTGCAGAGAAGGACTTGGGGGTGTTGGTCAACGAGAAACTTAACATGAGCCAGCAGCGTGTGCTTGCAGCCCAGAAAGCCAACCGCATCCTGGGCTGCATCAAAAGGAACGAAACCAGCAGGTCAAAGGAGGTGATCCTGCCCTTCTACTCTGCTCTTGGGAGACCTCACTTGCAGCACTGTGTGCAGTTCTGGTGTCCTCAGCATAAGAAGGACATGGAGCTGTTGGAGCAAGGCCAGAGGAGAGCCATGAGGATGGTAAGGGGGCTGGAGCACCTCCCGTATGAAGACAGGCTGAGAAAGTTGGGGCTGTTCAGCCTGGAGAAGAGAAGCTGCGTGGAGACCTTCTAGCAGTCTTCCAATATCTGAAGGGGGCCTACAAGGATGCTGGGGAGGGATTCTTCATCAGGGACTGTAGCGATAGGACATGGGGTAATGGGTTCAAACGTAAACAGGGGAAGTTCAGGTTAGATATAAGGAAGAAGCTCTATACTGTGAGGGTGGTGAGGCACTGGAACAGGTTGCCCAGGGAGGTTGTGGATGCTCCATCCCTGGCGGTGTTCAAGGCCAGGTTAGAGAGGGCTTTGGGTGACATGGTCTAGGGTGAGGTGTCCCTGCCCCAGGCAGGGGGATTGGAACTAGATGATCTTAAGATCCTTTCCAACCCTAACTATTCTACATTTCTATGATTCTATGAGTGTGACCATCCAGCCAATTCCTTACCCACTGAGTGGTCCATCCATCAAATCCAATTTAGAGACAAGTATGTAGTGCGGGACAGTGTGAAATGCCTTGCACAAGGTGAAAAAGGGATGAGTAACTGACATCGTCATGACCAGCAATTCCATCTTATCACAAGCCACTATTATAAAGTACAACAAAATGAGAACCTTAGCCCAGGCCCCAAAGGTGATAAACACCATGTCCTGGTTTCAGCTGTAACAGTTATTTTTCTCTTTCCTAGTAGGTGGTGCAGTGCTGTGGTTTTGCTTTAGTCTGAGAACAATGCTGATAACACACCAATGTTTTTAGTTGTTGCTAAGTAATGCTTACCCTGATCAAGGACTTTTCAGTCTCTCATGCTCTGCCACTGAGGATAGCATTGCTGGTTGTGAAACTTATCCAGTATGTGTAGTCAGCATTGCCGTCACCTCTATACTTTGTGAGCCATCTAATGGGAATTATTTATAATTACATGGGTTTTTTTTCCCCCTCAGAAGGCAAACCTATGGATGTGACATCCTCCCACACCTTCCACACACACGCCCCCGGCTATTTATGGTAGCATTTGAGAATTTTCAAGATTTTGAATATCCTTGAAACCAACCTGGTCTTTTTTCTGGGAACCAGCATGTTACTGTATATGGTTTAGGTCTTAAGGTTAAACAACTATCTAAGAATACCACCAAGAGATCTTCTCCGAGGCTGGACAGTCATGAGTGGCAGGGTGTGTGGGATCGTGTGGACAAGTGCCTAGGCCAGTGGGCACCTCCAGTGCTTTGGAACTTCACCCCTGAACAAGTGCAAAATCCAGAAAAACTAGTAAAACACTTAGAAATGGTTTGCTTTCATCCTGGCAATACGAGAGAGGTACAAATCACCGCAACGTGCTGAGACCTGGCCTATGTCTACAGAGCTCTGCTCAACACTATCCAGTGCCCTCAAGGGGAAATGGATGTCTCTGGATCTGATGGCAAAGCAACAGACACTGTGGCTACTCCATCAGCCATGACAAGCACAGCAGCTACTCCGACCCCAGTGACAATCACAGCAGCTACTCCAACTCTGACAACAAACATTGCAACCACTCCAACCCAAGTGAAAGACACTGCAGCCACTCCAACCCAGATAGCAGTTACTGCAGCTGAACCAAAGGACCAATCCGTGCCAGTATCACTTGCCCCTATATGCAAGAGGAAATGGAAATGAAAAACTACTCATTTAGTGAAGGAAGATGAAGAAGGGCCAATACCAGGACTAGAGAGGGCAATACCAGATCTAAAACATTGGTGTGTTATTAACTTTTCTCTCAGACTTAAGCTAAAATACAGCACTGTACCAGCTAGTACGAATGAAAATCTGTTACAGCTAAAACCAGGACAATGAGCTTCTCCAACGTGAGTCCTTCCCACAGGCTGTTGTTCTTCATAAACTGCTCCAGCATGGGTCCTTTCTGTGGGGTCACAAGTCCTGCTCACAAACCCATTGCAGCATGGGCTCCTCTCTCCATGGGTCCGCAGGTCCTGTCAAGAGCCTGCTCTAGCATGGGCTTCTCACAGGGTCGCTGCCTCCTTTGGGTATCCACGTGTTCTGGTGTGGGGTCTTCCACAGGGTGCAGGTGGATATCTGCTCCACCATGGAGCTCTATGTGCTGCAGGGGGACAGCCTGACTCACCATGGAAAAAGTGGCTGGAAATCTGCTCGGCAGAGAAGGACCTGGGGGTGCTGATTGACGGCCAGCTGAACACAAGCCAGCAGTGTGCCCAGGTGGCCAAGAAGGCTAACAGCATCCTAGTTTGTATCAGAAATAGTGTGGCCAGCAGGACTAGGGAAGTGATCATCCCCCTGTACTCAGCACCGGTGAGGCCGCACCTCGAATCCTGTGTTCGGTTCTGGGCCCCTCACTACAAGAGAGATATTGAGTGCTGGAGCGGGTTCAGAGAAGGGCAACAAAGCTGGTGAAGGGCCTAGAGCACAAGTCTCGTGAGGAACGGCTGAGGGAACTGGGGTTGTTTAGTCTGAAGAAGAGAAGGCTCAGGGGGGACCTTATTGCTTTCTATAACTGCCTGAAAGGTTGTAGCGAGGTGGGGGTTGGTCTCTTTTTCCCAAGTAATAAGTACAAGAGGTAATGGCCTCAAGCTGTGCCAGGGGAGGTTTAGATTGGATATTAGGAAAAAATTCTTCACAGAGAGGGTAATCAGGCATTGGAACAGGCTGCCCAGGGAAATGGTGGAATCACCTCATTGGAGGTGTTCAAAAAACATATAGATGAGGCCCTTAGTGACACGGTTTAGTGGAGGACTTGGCAGTCCTGGGGTAAAGGTTGGACTTAATGATCTTAAAGGTCTTTTCCAACCTAGTTTATTCTATGATTCTATGACCATGGTGTCCTGGGTTCAGCTGTAACAGTTATTTTTCTCCTTCCTAGTAGCTGGTGCAGTGCTATGTTTTTGACTTTGGTCTGAGAACAATGCTGATAACACACCAATGATTTTAGTTGTTGCTAAGTAATGCTTACTCTGATCAAGGACTTTTCAGTCTCTCATGCTCTGCCAGTGAGGAGGGGCACGGGAAGCCAGGAGGAAGCAGAGACAGGACACCTGACCCAAACTAGCCAAAGGGGTATTCCATACCACAGCACATCATGTCCAGTGTATATCAACTGGGGGGAGTTACCCAGAAGGCTCAGATTGCTGTTCGGGTCAGGCTGGGTATAGGTCAGCAGGTGGTGAGCAATTGTCTTGTGCATTGCTTGTGTTTATTGTTTTCTTTTCCTTTTCCCCCTTTAGTTTTATATTCTCTCCCCTTGTTATTTCCCTTATCATTATTATTATTGGTGGTAGTAGTGGTAGTTTTGTATTATGCTGTAGTTACTGGACTGTTCTTATCTCAACCCGTGGGAGTAACATTCTTTCGATTCTCCTCCTGTCCTGGGTTCAGCTATAGCAGTCATTTTTCTCCTTCTTAGTAGCTGCTGCAGTGCTGTGTTTTTTAACTTTCAGCCTGGGAACAACGCTCATAACACCGATGTTTTTAGTTGTTGCTAAGTAATGTTTATTCCAACCAAGGACTTTCTCAGTCTTATGCTTTGCCAGGGAGGAGGGGAAGCCGGGAGGAAGCAGAGACAGGACACCTGACCCAAACTAGCCAAAGGGGTATTCCATACCACAGCATGTCGTGCCCAGTATATAAACCGGGGGGAGTTACCTGGAAGGCCCAGATCACTGCTCGGGTCGGGCTGGGTATCGGTCGGCGGGTGGTGAGCAATTGTATCCTCTCCCCTTGTTATTTCACTAATCATTATTATCATTGGTGGTAGCAGAAGTGGGTTTGTATTATACCTTAGTTGCGGGACTGCTCTTATCTCAACCCGTGGGAGTTACATTCTTCCGATTCTCCTCCCCATCCCTCCGGGAGCGGGGGGAGGAAGGGGGGGAGTGAGCGAGCGGCTGTGTGGTTCTGAGTTACCGGCTGGGCTCAAACCACGACACCTCCCCATCCCCCTGGGAGCCGGGAGCGGGGGGTGGTGGGAAGAAGAGGGGAGTGAGTGAGAGGGTGCGTGGTTCTGAGTTATTGGCTGGGCTTAAACCACAACACCATCATCTTCACCACAGGCTGCAGGGGAGTCTTTGCTCAGGTGCCTGGGGCACCTCCTCCCCCTCCTTCTTCACTGGCTTTGGTGTCTGCAGAATTGTTTCTCTTACAGATTCTCACTCCTCTCTGTAGCTGAAGTTGGCATTGCACAGGGTTTTTTCCCCCCTTCTTAAATATGTTATCACAGGGGCACTAGCACCATTGCTAACTGACTTCTTTCTAGTCTACTTACTCAGTCCATACCTCACCAATTTGCCTACAAGGATACTATGAGAGATCATTTCAAAGGCCTTGCTAAATTCAAGGTAAGCAATATTCACTTTTCTCCCCCTGTCCATACAACCCATCATGTCATTGTAGAAATCTATCAATCAGGTTGGTGAAGCACAATTTGCCTTTGGTAAATCCATGCTGGCTGTTCCAAATCACCTTTTTTTCGTTAATGTACCTGGACATGGCTTCCAGGAGGATTTGCTACATAACCCTCTCAGGGAGTGAGGTGAGGCTAACTGACCTGTTGACCCCTCGAGCCTCCTTATTGTCCGTCTTGAAGATGGGTGTGATCTTTCCCTTCTTCCAGTCATCAGGAACCAGTCAAGGAAGAATCTTTTCAAAATTTTGAATATTTAAAAACTTTATTTTGAAGAAAAAAATCCTTTTAATTTTGAGGTATTTTGTTAATTCCAGCAAAACTTCCTTGCTCCAAGTAAGTTTGAACTTACTCTCCATTTAGGTGGCTGGAGTGAGTGAGGGTCTCGACATCAGTAGTTGGAGGGGCCATGGATCAAAGGAGCATGTGTCTGGAGTGACAGCTATTGGGGGAATGGGTATGAGTGAATATGGGACCAGCAACTGGAGTTAGACTGGGGGTGTACACACCCCCGGGCTTGTGGTGCCAGCAATTAGAGCAAGTGGGATTCTCAGTGCCAGCACCTGGAGTGGGTGAAGGTCTTGGAATCAGCCACTGGGCTGGGACTGTGGGTCATAGGGCCTGTTTGTGTCCTGGGTGCCAGCTACTTGGGGAGACCAGGGTGAGTGAAGTGAATGAGGATCACAGCATCAGCAGCCGAAGTGGGGACAGCAGGTCGCAGGGCTTGTGTCTAGGTGCCAGCTGCTGGGAGGGGGTGGAATGTTTGCATTTTACCTTAACCTTTTGTGCATGTGTATGTGTCTCTAATTTGCTAGCAAAATTCAAGCTGGACTAGCCATTAAGTACGAGGCCCAGGATCTTGGCAGGGGTATCAGACTGGCTAAGGGCCAGCGCCCATATTGGAGAGATCTGAGAGCGTGGGGGTGCCTGTGAAATGACTGTGGGAGTGCATGCACCTGTTTGCTAGCAAGTATCAAACTAGACTAGCTGGCAAGTAGGAGACCCATATAGTGGGTAAGAGGGCTCAGGATCTGAGCATGGGTATTAGATGGACAGAGGGGCCGTGTTGATATTTGAGTAATCTCTGAATGTATGTGTGCTTGTGAATCTAGAGTGAGAGTACATGTGTTTTCACTACTCAACTTTAATCCTGATCAGCCAGAGAGGAGGAGGGAAACTTGCCTAGCTGTACTTATGTTTTATATGAGTTCTGGTACTGTTATATGTGGGTGTTGTTAAAGGCAGTACCCTGTCTGTTAGTTTGTGTAGCTGGCCATGTTAGTGTCCTCTGTGAGAGTGTGCGTGCACTCTCTGAATGCAAGCTATGAGGCCCTGATACTGAACAAGCCTTGGGCTGATGGGCCAGGATGTTGGGAGACAGATCAGCCAGGATGTTGGGAAACAGGAAAAGCATGGCATGCCCGGGCATGTTGAGAAGGTACTGAATGAGGGAATAAAAGGGGCTTGATTGTAATAAAGTTTGTCTCAGTATCCTCACCGACCTGAGTCCGTGCTTTCAATATGCCACAAATGGCACCCACCGTGGGGCACGAAGACTAGCTGTCGATCCGGTGGCGTAGCTCAGCCAAACTACAGGATTAAACGCTGAAAGGAAGCATATCCAGAGCGCTCTATTACCTATCGCTGGACGAAGGTAAGCGGCTGAGAACTATGGGGACTGCTTTAACAAAAGAACAAAGAAGTGTTTTACAAGTCTTTACTAATATTCTTAAGAAGTATGGGAAGAAAATAGATGAGGAAGAATTGAAACATGCTCTTCTATGGGCATCAAAAGCTGACCCATTTATTAATTCCACTAATATTCATACTGCGGAGATTTGGGACAAAATTGGTGTTTATCTGTGGGACCGTGCCACGAAAAATGATAAGGTTGCCGCCACTTTACTGACCCCTTGGCGAGCTATTTTTGAAACTTTAAAAGCTCATGTCGACTCACAATCAAAGGAAGTAGAAGTGGCACTTTTGGCTCCCCCTCCACCCCCCTCTTTGGCGGACTCTGCCATAAGACCAAAAACTCAGCCTGTTGCTGCTGCTCCTGCAGTTCTGCCTCCTGATAATTCCCATGATAACCCAGATGACTCTTTTGACCCAGGGATTACTGATCCGGAAAAGGAGCCTGATTTATATCCCCCAGACCCTCATGATAAATGGGCAGCTATAAAGGGAGAAGCAAGACGAGCGGGGGATGCGGATGTATTGCGTGCTTTCCCTGTGGTGTGTATGCCTGATCAAGATCCGCAATGGGAAGGTCTCTCGTATGCTCTTATCAAAGATATCAGGCGAACAGTGACAGACCACGGACTTGGGGCCCCATATACAACCCATTTGATACAGTCTTTCTGTGATACTCATGTATTTACCTCAAATGATTTTAAAACGTTATTTTGTTTGATAATGACAGACATGCAATACACTATGTGGGAGAGGATAGAAACTATTTGATCGCTGCCAAAGAGAAGTAACTACTTGGCTGGAGAAGAAAGAGTTAAAGAAGAAGCAAAGTACACTTTGTGATTAAGCAGAGCAGCCCAGCTGGACAGGAGCTGGAGAACAGAAAGATAAGGAACTGGTTATTTTGGGACTGTTTGTGAAATGAGGAAGAAAGTTGAAAAAACTAAACTGTAAACTAGGAACTAAACATGATGTGATAAAATAGCTTGGTATATAAGAGTTAGAGCAATAGGCTAAAGATAGCTTTTGCTAGAATGGTATAAAAGCTAGAGCAGTAGGCAATAAAGTGATTCGCTGCATGGAAAAAAAAAAAGTTAAAACTGATAATGGACCTGGATATACAGCCAAACCTACCTTAATACTTTTCCAACAACAGATATCCCACACTCCCCCATGGGCCAAGATGTACAAAACAAAAAGGGGGGAGTGGGGGATACACACCCTATGAATGTTCTTTAGTTTCTGAACCTCAAGAAATTGATTTGTTAGGTTCTGTTAAAATGGATGAATGTTTGTATTTTAATTATACAGGTCAGAATCAATCATTAATTCAAACTGTTAACTCTTCTTTGTCTGTCTATCAAAATGCTCCTCTAATAGTCCTATATCGCTTCCCCGAGGCGTCTTTCTAATCTGCGGAGATCGAGCATGGCCTGGCATCCCTTCTCACCTACGAGGAGGCCCTTGTAGTTTAGGCAGATTAACAATGTTAACCCCAAATATTTCTATGATACTGAATTATACTAAATTCCACCATTTCTGCAGGTTAAAAAGATCTGCTCATGCTTTTACTCCCGACTGCAAAGACACGGCTACATTCTGGAGTCCTGCAAAGATAATCTCAGCGGCCTTTTTTGCACCAGGAGTAGCTGCTGCACGAGCTCTTGCAACTCTAAACAAATTAGGATGTTGGCTTGCAAAGCAAACAAATGCCACATCTAATGCTCTTTCCAGTCTCCTCCTTGATACAGATTCTGTAAGACATGCAACCTTACAAAATCGGGCTGCCATAGATTTTCTTCTTCTTGCCCATGGTCATGGGTGTGAGGACTTTGAAGGTCTACGTTGCATGAACCTTTCAGACCACTCTGAATTGGTTCACAGAAGTATACAAACTCTTAAAGAACTCACAGGAAAACTTCAGGTTGAGGATGACTGGAACCCTTTTTCAGGTTTATTTGCTGGAATAAGAGCATGGGTAAAAAAATTGATTGTATTAGGAGGTCTTGTTTTGTTAGTGTTTATTAGCTTGTTAATTTGTATTCCTTGTTTAATGAAACTTATGCAATGTCTTATTGATCGAGCCCTCAAACAGGTATTGATAGTAGATGTACAAAACAAAAAAGGGGGAGATGTGGGAGGTGAAGGTGACAGGATCTGCATGATGAGCTTGAGCAACACTCTGAATGCAAGCTATG
The DNA here is from genome assembly GCF_004027225.2 of Strigops habroptila. Lineage (NCBI taxonomy): Eukaryota > Metazoa > Chordata > Aves > Psittaciformes > Psittacidae > Strigops > Strigops habroptila. Next base: position 1,119,294 of record NC_044301.2, on the reverse strand, counting down.
AGGCCCTGATACTGAACAAGCCTTGGGCTGATGGGCCAGGATGTTGAGAGACAGATAAGCCAGGATGTTGGGAAACAGGAAAAGCGTGGCATGCCCGGGCATGTTGAGAAGGTACCGAATGAGGGAATAAAAGGGGCTTGATTGTAATAAAGTTTGTCTCAGTATCCTCACCGACCTGAGTCCATGCTTTCAATACGCCACAGTAGCATATGGTGATATAGGACCAGTTTGGCTTTTTGATTTTCTCTTCTCAAGAAGTGCCACTCTTTCCTTCCATCTGAATTACAACATTGCTGTGTTCCCTCCAAGTAAAGGGAGATATTTGATAATCCCTTTTAGAAAACATCTTCATTTATCATAAGCTTGTGCTGTGCTGTCGTGGTTTAAGACCAGCGGGTAACTCAGAGCCATGCAGCCACTCACTCACTCCCCCCCCTTCTTCCCCCCCTCTCCCAGAGGGATGGGGAGGAGAATCGAAAGAATGTAAATCCCACGGGTTGAGATAAGAACAGTCCAATAACTAAAGTATAATATAAAACTGCTACTACTGCCACCAATAATAATAATGATAGGGGAAATAACAAGGGGCGAGAATATAAAACCAAAAGGGGAAAGGGAAAAAAAAATAACAATAAACACAAGTGATGCACAGTACAATTGCTCACCACCTGCTGAGCAATACCCAGCCCGACCAGAGCAGCGATCTGGGCCTTCTGGGTGACTCCCCCCAGTTTATATACTAGGCATGATGTGCTGTGGTATGGAATACCTCTTTGGCTAGTTTGGGTCAGGTGTCCTGTCTCTGCTTCCTCCCAGCTTCTTGTGCCCCTCCTCATTGACAGAGCATGTGACTGAGAAAGTCCTTGATCAGAGTAAGCATTACTTAGCAACAACTAAAAACATTGGTGTGTTATCAGCATTGTTCTCAGACTAAAGTCGAAAACACAGCACTGCACCAGCTACTAGGAAGGAGAAAAACAGCTGTTACAGCTGAACCCAGGACATGTGTTTTTAGAATGCTCAGGTGATAAACCTGTAATTCAGTTTCTTCAACCACTGTATAAATTAGGATATTTTTTGCTGAAGGAATGGATTCTCTTACAGCAGGTGCATCCTGAAGTCCATTCTCCTCTACAGCCAAGGGATTTTCTCTTCTTTGTGTGAAGTTTTTTGTTGTTGGTGCCAACAAAAAAGCATTTAATGCCACTCTGCTTTCAGTGTGGCAATGTTTAACATTTCTTTGAATTTTCTCTGAATGCAATAAAAAAAAAGTACCCAAAGGAGGTGCTGAGAGATTGTTAGTTGCATTACATTCTGGTTTTCATCTGTTGCTGTCATGAAGTTTCATTTTACTATAGTGTTTATCTTTTCCTTAAGCAATATAAAAGCAAAATTAATAATTGCAGGCTATGCCTTTGTTTTTGATGGGGGAAGATACAGCAGTATTCATTGCTTGTCTTCATAACATCTGGCTATTTCCTGTGTGAATTAACCTTTAAAAAATTGCCGCCTTCTGTCAAGCTAAAATGTTTGTGTGCTTATCATCTGTTTCGAAAGTGATGGAAAAATATTTTTTCCTTTTATGTTGGAAAATATATGAAGATTTTTTGAGATATGACAGATTTCCATCTGAATATTTTTTGAAAATTCAGTGAAATGGAGAGCAGATACTTTTAAATAGATTTTGAGAATAATACTGTTTGATGGGAATCTTCAAACCCAAATCTTCTTTTAAACAGGCCAATCATTTTCTTTTGTCATTCTCATCTGTGCAGATGTGGTGGATTGACCCAAGCTAGCAGCTAAGCACCACACAGCTGCTTGCTCACTTCCCCCCACCAGTGGGACAGGGGAGAGAATAGAAGAGCAAAACCAAGAGAACTCATGTTTTGAGATAAAGATAATATAATAAGCTAAGGAAAGAGGAAGAAGAAAGAAAAAAATGGAAAAAAAGATGATGCAAAGTCAATCACTCACCACCTCCTACAAGTAGACCAATGCCTAGACAGTCCCTGAGTAATGGCTACTTACCCAAAGCTCCCCTCCCCTCCGATTTTATTGGTGCTGCATGACGTTATACAGCATGGAAGATCCCTTTGGTCAGTTCAGGTCAACCTTTCTGGTTGTGTCCCTTCCCAGCTTTTTGCACATCCCAACCTGCGTGCTGTGGGGCAGAATGAGAAATGGAGAAGGCCTTCACGTTGTGTAAGCACTGTTCAGCAACAGCTAAAACATTGGTGTGTTATCAACACTGTTTTGGTAACAAATCCAAAACAGCACTGTATTGCCATAGCTCTCTTCCTTTTGAATAAGCTCTGCTAATCATGATGGGCTCCAAGCTGTTTGTGGATGACACTGTGGGTGTTCTGATTGTCAGAGGCAGCTTTGGAGGGATTGCAGGTGCCAGCCAGCTGAAGTGCTGGTGTTTAGCAGGATACAGGCTGCTATGAAGAAAATTAATTCCATCCTAGCCAGACCCAGTACAGCAGATAATTTTGGGGCTTTAGTATTTTTGCCACCACATGGTATCAGGACTGCTTGAATTTTGAGCTATTTTTACTTTTCTGTGGTAAGCTTGTCCTTTCATAGAGGATGGGTGTTTCCTGAAGTTGCTTTTTGTTCTAATTCTGGCAGGCTTTCCTTTTTTCTCTTTACTAAAAATGAATGTTTCTTTTGAGTTACTTTGAATTAATACACGTAGGTAGTGTTAGGTGAACTTAGTAGGTTAAGATTTCTACGTGGTAGCTGGATTTTAAGGAGTTTTGGATGATAACTTTCAGATTTTTTTTCTGTCTTTTCAGGCCTCTGGATGGCAGACTGAAAAGTAATGCAGTTTTAAGAGGTATGTTTCATGTAGCCCAAAATATTCCTGACTAGCATATATGCTAATGATAAAGCCACTCCTTTGAGGAGGGGTTGCTTTGTTTGTCCTCTGTTTCTGAGAGTCTACTCTAATAAGTTTTCCAGATCTCTGAAAGCTGCTTTTTCAAACTGTTTCATTAGTGGCATAACTTTACTGAAGAGGACTGTAACATATTGCTTACCCTTCTGGTTGATAATTTTAACAAGACATTACCTTAGTAGAGAAAGTATAGCATGAATGAGGATACTTGACTGACATATCTCTACTCCCACCTCCTCCCACTGTGGATTTTCTTTAAATTGGGAGTGTACTCCAAATACTTTTGTAGTTTCCTCTACTCCATCCCTTGGTTGAATACTTGGGCTATCAGGCACCAATACTGTTGCTAGCCTCAGTGTGGTATAACATAACATTATTTAGAACCAAAAAGAAGAAATACTAGTCTCTGCTCAAACCATAATTTTGGCATATTTGCTGGATATTTGGATCTGATTTTTGTTTTGGTTTTCACGTTCCATCTATTCAGAGGTCTGCCTCTTTTACTCCTCTTCAATGTTGATATGTTGTGTCTGAATAATTCAGTGCTTTACAGCTGCTAGTAAAAGCACTCTCCTAGGAATTAAATTTGCTAGTTCTTATCAATTTCAGGATTCATTCAAGAAATTCTAGGGAATCTGTTCCCTTTCTTACAATTTGGAACAGATTTTAGAAAAATTGCCTTTTTCTCATTCTTACAGAAAACTAGGTCTCATTCAATCTTTTTAGCACTCTCATTTTTCTAATTTTTCAAAATGAAACCTTTCCTTGTCTTCAAGATTGAGCCAGGTCTCTGAAACTTTAGAATGTCTACTTCTTTAAGTAGTCACAAAGTAGATTTTTTTTTGTTGTTGTTCTGTCTAAAGAATGGTTCCTAGTTAAAAGTACTTTTTGGGGTTAAAACCAGCTCTTCAGCTCATCACAGAACCGCTTGTTTCACTGGCTTGTAAGCTCTCTTTGCAAGGGTCCTAAAGAATGATCTAAGCTGCAAAAGGCTGATTTCTCACGTTTCCTGCTTGCTTTTTCAGTAACTGGGACACAAATTAATTTTAAAGAGGTATCCTCTATCTGAGAAGAGCTTTATAATTTAAAACCCATGAAATTAGAGTGGAGAGTAGCTTCCTCTCTTCCAGTAATGGATTTGAGGGTAGGGGATCATGTTATGACAATTGGTTCTCACTTACTGCTGGGTTAAGAGTACGATGTTTCTGATCAAATGCTGTTATACAGTAGATAAAGAATTTCAGACTGTTATTTACAGTACTTCTCAGTTTGTTTAAGACTTTCTACTGTAGCAGATTGAACAAGGAACTGAGTAGCAGAGCTAATGAAGCTTTGTGTCCTACAGATTTGTCTTGATTGGTTGTGACCGATTTTTTTTTAAAACAAGTTATGCTAAGATTTTTCTGTAACTCTCTACTAATTGCTACAAAACAATATTTTGGATAAAGGTTTGGTGGCAGCTGAAGTTTTGCTGTGTTCAGTGGTGTGAAACACACATTCAAAAGCTGAGGGTAAAATTGCAAATATTCAAGTCCTGGTTCCTCCTGCTTGGCTGTTTGCTTTTATTTAAGAACATAAATATCTATGAGATTTCTGTCTGTGAACTTGACAACAATCATATGAAAGATTCAGAAGTTCTTGAGCATGCATCTTGTATGCACTGACTAGTCACATAAGCATTGTTACTGAAGGAAGCCAAGCTAAAAACATCTTCAGTTAATATATAAGTTTGTATATAGGATGCCATCCAGAGGGACTTTGACAAGCTTGAAAAGTGGGCTCACATAAACCTCATGAAGTTCAACAAGACCAAGTGCAAGGTCCTGCACCTGGGTCGGGGCAACCCCCAGGATTAATACAGGCTGGGGGATGAAGGGATTGAGAGTACCCCTGAGGAGAAGGACTTGGGGGTACTGGTGGATGAAAGATTGGATATGAGCTGGCAATGTGCGCTTGCAGCCCAGAAGGCCAATTGTGTCTTGGGCTGCATCTAAAGAAGCGTGGCCAGCACGTCAAGGGAGATGATTCTCCCCCTCTACTCTGCTCTAGTGAGACCCCCCCTGGAGTACTGTGTCCAGCTCTGGAGTCCTCAGTACAGGAAAGATATGGACCTGTTGGAGAGGGTCCAGAGGAGGGCCACAAAGATGATCAGAGGTCTGGAGCACCTTGTCCTTGAGGAAAGGCTGAGAGAGTTTGGGTTGTTTAGCCTGGAGAAGAGAAGACTCCAGGGAGACCTCATTGCAGCCTTTCAGTACTTAAAAAGGGCCTGTAAGAAAGATGGGGAGAGACTTTTTAGCAGGGCCTCTTGTGACCAAAACAGCATTGTACCTGATGGATCCTGCCAACTGCACCAAGTGTTATGAGCGAAAAGCAGGTTCCGATCCCTCAGGGATGAGGCACAACGCTCAGCAAAGTGAAAGCTATCTTTAATGAAAGCATAGTGTTACCATGGTGAGAGCTCTGGGACACTGATGCTAATCTAATAGGGACCCAATGCAGTGGAGCCCTGCTAAGAAGTGAAGCACAACAGGGGTGGATAATAATACTTGCATAATATCCATTGCATATTGTATGTGCAATGTCCTATTTTACTCATTAGCAAACTTACTGATGTAATGCAGGTGCTGTTGTCCGAATTCTGAGATGCGCAGCTAGCCTTCATGGGTGGGTATGTGCAGATGAGGGGGAAGCAAACTATCCCAGGTTACCGTAATGAGAGAAGATGTGCTTGGGACTCTACATACTCGGATGGGGGAGACAAACTATCCTAGGTTACTGTAACAAAGTCTTCTTGTGCCCTACAATCTCTATACTTGTCGTGTGTACCCTGCCCCTGCTTCTACCTCTTGTATGCTTCCTTTTTATATCTGAGTTCAGTCAGGAGCTCCTTGCTCATCCATGCAGGCCTCCTGCCAGCTTTCCTGGCTTTCCTACTTGTTGGAATGGACTTTTCTTGAGTTATATGGTTACAGGAAAAATACATTTGTGGTGATTTTATAAAACCTGGTTTATTTTATATGATGTAAATGACTTGAACATTTGTTGGGTGGTAGGTCATGGAGTGCTAGTACTTTCTCACCAGAACAGTCCCGTGGTTCAACTAACCCAGTACTCCATCTGAGGTGATAGATGTTAACAGATGCCATACAGGAATGTGCAAGAAATCTTGTGTTAAACATCTACTCACATGGGTAGTTTCTTCCTAAGCACTGTAGCTTTGTATCTTGAATCATCAGTGTTTAACTTTCATAAATACATTAGTGTGGTGGGTTGACCCTGGTCAACACCCACCCAGCCTCTTGCTCACTCCCCTCTCCCACAGGACAGGGAGTAAATAGAGGGATCAAGATAATGACAGTTTAATAAGGAAAGACAAAGCTGTGTGTGCAAGCAAAGCAAAAAGAGGTATTAATTCGCTATTTCCCATCAGCAGGCAGATGTTTAGCCGCTTCACAGGAAGAAGGGCCTCAGCACACATAATGGTTGCTTGGGAAGACATATGCCATAACCACAAATTCCCCCAATTCCTCCTCCTTTCTCTGAGCATTTAGTGCTGAGTATGATGTCATATGGTATGGAATATCCCTTTGTTCAGTTGGAGTCAGCTGTTATCAATACTGGTTTAGCTACGAATACAAAGGACAGCACCATGCAGGCTGCTATGAAGAAAGTTAACTCTATCTCAGTACAATTAGTCAGGATTAAAAATTAGTTAATGGGAGATGATCTAATTCAGTTTGTAATATGTACTTTCCTCTTATGTGATACAGATCTGAGAAATCCCTAAATACATGTTTACTAAGGATTTATTGTTTGCTCTTGATTTTAATTTCTCATTTAAGGTGGTAATTTGATTCCACTAATTTCTTCTTTATGTATCTCAGGAGTTGTACTGGGTTTAAATGTCAAGATTTTGGTAGCAGGGGGGCTACAGGGGTGTGGCCTCTGTGAGAAGAGATCAGGAACTATCCCCATGTTGGACAGAGACTGCTTCAGACATCTCCAAAACAGACCCACCACTGGCTAAAGCTGAGCCAGTCAGCAAAGTTGGTGGCGCCTCTGTGATAACATATCTAAGTAAGGGCAAAAAATGCTGCACAGCAGCTGTGAGGGAGAGGAGTGAGAAAAATGTGAGAGAAATAACCCTGCAGACACCAAGGTCAGTGAAGAAGGAGGGAGAGGAGGTGCTCCAGGTGCAGGAACAGAAATTCCCCTGCAGCCTGTGGAGAAGACCATGGTGAAGCACATTGTCCCCCTGCAGTCCATGGAGGACCACGTTGGAGCAGATATCCAGCCTGCAGCCTGTGGAGGACCCCACGGTGGAGCAGGCTTCTGGCAGGAACTGTGGTCCATTGGGGACTCATGCTGGAGCAGAAGAAGAGTGTGAATAAGAAGGAGAGGCAGAGATGAAACGTTATGAACTGACTGCAATCCCCTTTCTCCATCCCCCTGTGCTGCTCAGGACAGATGGGAGGAGATAGACCTGGAAAAAAGCAGGAATGGGAGAAAGGTGGTTTTAGTTTTGTTCTTATTTCTCACTATCCTACTCTGTTATTGTCAATAAATTAATTTATTTTCCCCAAGTTGAGTCTGTTTTGCCTGTGATCATGGAATCACAGAATGGTTGAGGTTGGAAGGGACAACCAGGGGTCATCTAGTCCAACCTCCCTGCTCAAGCAGGGTTACCTAGAGCATATTACTAGCAATGATATCTGCCAGCTCCCTCGGCACTCATGGGTTCATCCCATTGGGGCCCATGGACTTGTGGATGTCAAGTTTGTCTGATCTTTAACCCAGTCCTCCTCAACCAAGGGAAAGACTTCCTTTCTCCAGACCTGCTCCCTGGTCTCCTGGGTCAGGGATTCCTGAGGGCTGGCCTTGGCATTGAAGACTGAAGCAAAGAAGGCATTCAGCATCTCTGCCTTCTTTGTGTCCTCTGTCACCAGGGTCCATTCTCCATTCATTAGCAGGCCCACATTTTACTTAGATTTCCTCTTATTAATGATGTATTTGAAGAAGCCCTTCTTGTCCTTGACATCCTTAGCCAGATACAATTTCAAATGGGCCTTGGCTCTCCTTGTCACATTTCTGCATACTCTGACAACATCCCTATATTCATCTCAAGCAGCTTGTCCCTGCTTCCACCTCCTGTATGTCTCCTGCTTGTCTTTGAGTTTTGACAGGACTTCCTTGTTCATTCACACAAGTCTCCTACCCCCTTTGCTCAATTTCTTGTCCATGGGGAATGAGCCTGGAGGAAGTGATTCTTGAATATTAACCAGCTCTCTTAGACCCCTCTTCCCTCTAGAGCCCGTTCCCATGGGATTCTTCCAAGAAAGTCCCTGAAGAGGCCAAAGTTAGCTTTCATGAAGTCGAGGGTTTCAATCTTACTTATTGCCCTCTTTCTTCCTTGCATGATATTGAACTCTATGATCTCATGGTCACTGGAGCCCAGGCTGCATCCAACTTTCACATCACCAACCATTCCTTCCTTGTTTGTTAGTATAAGGTCCAGCAACACGCCTTTCCACATTGGTTCCTCCATCACCTGTATCAGAAAGTTATCATCAGTGCTTTCCAGGAACTTCCTGGATTGTTTGTTCCTCGCTGTGTTGTGCCTCCAACAGATGTTAAGGTGGTTGAATTCCCCCATGAGAACCAGGGCCTGTGATTGTGAGGCTACTTCTAGCTGTCTGTAAAAGGCCTCATCTACTTCATCCTCCTGATCAGGTGATCTGTAGCAAACACAACAGTATCACCCTTGCTGGTCTGCCCTTTAATCCTGACCCATAAGCTCTCAACTCGTTCATCATCCACCCTGAGACAGAGCTCCAGACATTCCAGGTGTCCTTGCACATAAAGGGCAACTCCACCACCTTGTCTCCCTGGCCTGTCTTTCCTAAAAAACGTGTCAACATTCCAGTCATGAGCTATCCCATGATGTCTCTGTAATTGCAATGAGATCAAAGCCCTGTGACTGCACATAGATTTCTAGTTCTTCCTGCTTGTTTCCCATACCGCATGCATTGCTATACAAGCACTTTGGAGAGGTATTCAAGCATGTCAATTTCCCAGGAGGGGTGCAAGAGTAATGTCCTGTAGGCACTTCCTTGGCTGAACGCACTTGCTGGAGGTATGCCAGATCAAGCCATGTTTTGCTCTGTGTGTGGTCTCAATAACGCACCCCTTCACCCACCTTTCCTAGTTTAAAGTTCTCCTTACCAGGTTAGCCAATTCCTTGATCCTTCTGTAAGCAAAGGATGATGTGGAGCTTGAGTTGTGTATGGCTCAAGCCCACAGGATGCAGGCTAAACTGAAACCTGATGCTGGGAATTTACGAACCTTAAAATTTCATTGCCTGTCTGTGGCGTATCAAAAGGCACGGACTCAGGTCGGTGAGGATACTGAGACAAACTTTATTACAATCAAACCCCTTTTATACCCTCATTCGGTACTTTCCTAACATGCCTGGGCATGCCACGCTTAATCTCATTGGATTCTGTGAAAATCCCATAGGTTAAACACGCGTACAATAGTCCAATCACAATGCTGATCACGCTCTGTTCACGTGGCGACAGTTCAGCCTCCTTGCTTCACATCTGGCCTTCGATTAAAATTCTTTGTTACACTCTCTGTTTTTCAACATCCTGGCTTATCTGTTTCCCAAGGCTTATTTGGTATCAGGGCCTCATAGCTTATATTCAGAGTGTTGCTCAAGCTCATCATGCAGATCCTGTTGCCTTCACCTCCCACACCTGTCAGAGATTCATCTTGTGCTGGAACTTGTATGTCAGGACCTCTGCATGTGTAGTAAATCTGTTCTCTCCTTTTAACAGCTTCATGTTGGCAGTATGGATCAGGCCTTCTAGAGAAACCTCTTATTGTGGCTTACGTCATATTTTGAAGTTGAAGTGACTAATGCCCTGGAAAAAGTTGTCTCTGTACCTCTACTTCCTGCTAATAGATACCAGTGTGTTCTTGTCATGGTTTAAGCCCAGCCAATAACTCGGAACCACGCAGCTGCTCGCTCACTCCCCCCCTTCTTTCCCCCTGCTCCTGGAGGGATGGGGAGGAGAATCAAAAGAATGTAACTCCCATGGGTTGAGATAAGAACAGTCTAGTAACTACGGTATAATACAAAACTACTGCTGCTACCACTACTAATAATGATAAGGGAAATAACAAGGGGAGAGAGTATAAAACTAAAAAGGGAAGGGAAAAATACAACAATAAACCCAAGTGATGCACAATACAATTGCTCACTACCCACTGACCAATACCCAGCCCGACCTGAGCAGCAGTCTGGGCCTTCTGGGTAACTCCCCCCAGTTTCTATACTGGGCATGACATGCTGTGGTATGGAATACCCCTTCGGCTACTTTGGGTCTGGTGTCCTGTCTCTGCTTCCTCCTGGCTTCCCGTGCCCCTCCTCACTGGCAGAGCATGAGACTGAAAAGTCCTTGATCAGAGTAAGCATTACTTAGCAACAACTAAAAACATCATTGTGTTATCGGCATTGTTCTCAGACTGAAGTCGAAAACACAGCACTGCACCAGCTACTAAGTAGAAAAATAACTGTTCCAGCTGAACTCAAGACAGTTATATAAACAACTACTGAGTTTTCTGGTGTGCTTCTTGCAAGTTCTGTTAAACTGTCGCCAGGTTTATTTGCTCCTTAGGTGTAATCAGAGAATTCTACTAGATGCATGTTTTTCTTTACCAAAAAATATCAGATTTTTATTCCTCATTCATTAAATGAATGTTTGTCTAGATGTGTGTGTTGTCTTTGCTATCCTTTGTTTCTCTAACAAAAATGGCTTTAATTAGGCTACCTATTTTGTAGCTTTTTTTTTTTGTCTTTATTCTTTAGTTATTTTGCATCTTATTATATTTTGTCCTACCTGAGCTTTTACTGGTTGATGCCTCATTTGGCATTGCTTGACTACACTACAGCGGGGGAAAAAATATCCAGTGTTCTCCAGGGGAGAAATTATTTCTTTATTTCAGTTTTTACCATAATACCTTTAGCTTCTCATTCTGGTTAATGCTCGGATTCACTCCTTGGTAATTCATGTACACCTATAGTTTTGGCTGAATTCCTGCCTAGTCAAATAACTAGAGTTATATTTATTTTTTGTGCCTGGGTATTTGCCATTTTAGGTATACTTTTAGCCTTCCAAACTCTTTTTACCTATTAAAAATTATGCTTTCCATTGCCTTCAGAAGGGTTCACTTCCTGTTTGGCTAGTGTTTCAAATGACAGTTAAAGCCATCTCCTAAATATTTCTGAAGAATGGCCATAAGTAGCTGTTCTCCTGTGCTATAGAAATGCGTGTAGTTCATAGTTTGGAGATCTCATTTGCTATATTGAAACTGTTAAATATGTGGCTGCTTTTGCATGGAAACCTAGCTATAAAATAAGATTTAGAAAAGAAGTAATTGAGTTCCCTGGTATAGGTTCTGATATATCTGATATATTGTGCAAACAAATCAGGTTTTCATTCTTCTTTGACAGCTAGTTACTAGGTTAATGAAATCTCAAACACCCTAAACCAAATTTGGGTTCTGTATCTTTTACTACTTAGCCCTGAGACCTAGAAGTCTTCAGTTACTCATATATCACACAGTGTAGATTTTATAGTGCTTGAGAGAAAATGCACTTCAGTAGTTTATAATTGAATGCAATTACCTTTTTCGATGCTGATGTCTTTCACATTAGTTTGATAGTTTATCTTCTGATAGTTTACCACCTAATCTATTTACTTTAATCCTTTTCTATGTTTAACAAACTTAGGGTCCAGGCTACCATCTTGTCATATTTCTGTCTGAAGCTTTGCATACTGTGAAAACTGTTCCACTATTGAAATTCTGAAAAGTTTTCCAAAACAAACTCAGTTAAAACAAGTATTTGTGATCTGTGCCTACTCAGTCAGTTTACTGGAGAGCAAGGTTATTTGGTAACAGTGTAATCTGTTAATCTGCAGTGTGGGAACCAAATGTAACAGATTGTAAACCAGTTTAATCTCCTGTTTTAACTATATCTAATGTTGTCATCTTATGCTACCAGTGCAGGTTTTATTTTGATATATATGTATAAGCAGTCGGTTTCTTTATCGTATTTAAAACTGCCCATGTAAGGGTTTTTTGAGATATCAGAATGTATCTGCTTCCTGGGTCACTTATCCTCTCTTGTATTTTAAACAAAAGGAATGAGAAATGTTGCATATATTCTGAGGATAAACAGGACATAAATCTAAGTATTCATTTGCAATTAGGGGGAGGGAAAGTTTAGGTAGCTTGAATCTTAATCCTTTGTCTGTATATTTATAAGAATTATATGTTTGAGAGTTAAAGGTTACTTAGTTTCCTAGCACAGTTTGAAATTACTTTTTTTTTTTAAATTTTCGTTACTGTTCTTTTTGAGATTCCATAGGCAGAAAAAGATATTTAAAAGGTAGCAGTATATTTGTTATTTAAAGCATGCATTTTGTAGTCTGTTTCTGTTTACTCTGCCGGTGATGGGCAATGTTGCAAAAAAACCCCAAAAAAGCTACTTAATTTTTAAATTCTGAATGCCTTCCTTTTAATGGCGGCTGTAGCATCCTTTAATTTGGAAGGGGGGAAAGCTCTGTATTTCACATTTCTTAGTACAACAGGGTGTAGCTCTACTGATGGGACAAAAAGTTTAGTTTGTCATGTTTTCTCTATTTAATTTGATTTTTAATGTTTAAGAAACCTGGTTTATTTTAATTTTCAGCTCCCTTTTTCAGATATGGATTCAAAATCATGCTCTAACCATAAGAAGATGTGAGGCTGACAATTAGTGTGGTTAACCCAATTTGTCAAATCAGACCTATTCCTTTTGATTTTGCACTTTGCCAATTACAGGAGTATCATTTATCTTCACTTTCAGATGACTTAATTACTAGCTTGACTGAAATTACTTAGATGAGTAAAATAGGATTTGGTCTTAAATCTGTATCCCTTGTTGTATTGGATGTAAGTGGCAAGGGGGGCAGGCCACAGGGGTGTGGCCTCTTTGGGAAGAGGTCAGGGACTGCCCTGTGCTGGACACAGCTGGCTTGGCAGTGGACCCACCACAGGCCAAAGCTGAGCCCATCAGCAAAGTTTGTGTCACCTCTGTGAAAACATATTTAAGAAAGAGCAGAAAACACTGGACAGAGAGAGGAGGAGGGAACAAAAAGAGGGGAACAAAAAGAGAGAAACAACAGAGACAACACCGAGGTAAGAGAAAGGAGGAGGAGGTGCTCTATGGTGCTGGAGCAGATATTCCCTGCAGCCTGTGGAGAATCCACGCCAGAGAAGATGGATATTCCTAAAGAAACTGCTGCCTGTGGAGAACCCACAACAGAGCAGAGGAAAAGTGTATGAAGGAAGAAGCAGCAGAGAGAAACCATTATGCACTGATCGTAACCCCACACCTCTATCCCCCCTCTGCAACTTGGGGAAGGGGAGTGGGGGGAAGGTGTCTGGAGTGAAGATGGGCATGGGAAAGGGGGGGAGGAAAGGAGTTGGTTTAATGTTTGTCTTTTTGTTTCCTACTACCCGACTTAGTAATTACATTTTTATTTTAGTTGGCATAACTTAATTTTCCCCAAGTCAAGTCTGTTTTGCCTATGATCATAATTGGTAAGCAATTTCCCTATTTTTATCTTGAACCACGAGCTTTCTTGTTCCTGTTCTTCCTACTTTCTCTCCCTTTTCTGCTGAGAAGGGGGAGTGAGCAAGCAGCTGGGTGCGAGTTTGACAGTTAGCCAAGGCTAACCCACCACACTTGGTCAGTGTTAATAATGTACTAGGACTCTTCTACTCTGAAACCTTGACATGTAAATTAGTGTAGATTTCAATTATTTAATCATTCATTTTTATAATCTTTTAAAAGTTTAGTACTCAAAATATATGCATATATATACAAGAGCCTGAAACTATCTACATGAGCATATCTTTATGGTGAATTATAATTACTCATTTATTCCAAAACTACTTTTACTTCATCAGTAAATCTGAGTTGCTATGTAATGTGTGGGTGATTTTTTTTTTTTTTTTTTTTTACAGATACCAAAGATGATGACTAGAAAGATTAAGCTTTGGGACATTAATGTCCATATAACCTGTCATTTATGCAATGGATACCTGATTGATGCCACTACTGTAACAGAATGCTTACATACATGTAAGTAGGAATATAATGCTGTGAGTAAGCTAAAACTGTTTCTTTACTTGATGTGCTAGATGTTTTAACAGTTTTAGCTTAAGTTTAAAGTTTTACTGTGTATCAGCTAGAATTATGCAAGCTCTGCTATGCAATTATATTTTTTCAACAAAAATATATTGTTTTGTGAGACAAATAAGAAGAACAAACTTGAAACCATATATAGTAAATGGTAATGTATATGTTAAGGAATGTAGTTTTTCTGCTGAATATTAGAAGAGATATGGCATGCTTTACAGAGATGATATGATGTTTCAGATTTCCCAGAGATAATTTTTTCCAATACATCTGATTTCTAGATGCTGTTCATCAGCTTTAATGTATTTGCATTTCTTGGTTTTCTTATCACTCCTTTTTTAGCTCATTCTTCCGTCACTTCTCCATTTGCTACAAATATCAAGTTCCTTGGTGTTCTGTTTCAAGTAAAGCATTTAGAACCTTAATTAGGCTTTTGCTATGTTTTGTTCCAAATTCTGTAATGCTGCCATTAAATATTAAAATTAGTCTTGCTAGAGGGTCGCTTTTTCATTGTTCTAAAATGCGTTTATTTATTCATTTATCTGCAACCCTAAAACATGCACTGCAAGCAGGTGTGCTCAGTTCACATAGGCCATGCGGTTTCTCAGGAATGCATTCTTAGACCAAACCTATGGAGTGTCTTGTGGAATGTCCCTTATTATAAATTTATGTTTTCAGAAACTTTGTTGCTTTTGGTTTCATCCTTAGACTTATGGTATTAATTCTGAGGGGAGACATACCCTCGTAGTATGGGTGGAAGGGTGGAGACCAGCTTTTTAAAGAATACCTATAGGGAAAGTAGAGTTTTCCCACTTTGTTTCTTCATTTCACAGAATCACAGAATTGTTAGGGTTAGAAGGGACCTCTGGAGATCATCCAGTCCAAACCCCTTTCCAAGGTAGGGCCACCTAGAGCAGGTTACACAGGAACACATCCAGGTAAGTTTTGAATGTCTCCACAGAGGGAGACTCCACGACCCTCCTGGGCAGCCTGTTCCTGTGCTCTGCCACCCTCAATGTAAAGAAGTTCTTCCTCATGTTGAGGTGAAACTTCTCGTGTTTTAGTTTATGGCCAGTGCTCCTCATCCTGTCGCTGGGCACCACTGAAAAGAGTCTGGCACCATCCTCCTGGCACCCGCCTTTGAGATATTTATACGTATTAAGGAGGTCCCCTCTCAGTTTTTTCCAGACTAAACAGGCCCAGCTCCCTCACTCTCCTCATAAGATGCTTCTGACCCCTAATCATCTTCCTGGCCCTCCGCTGGACCCTCTCCAGTAGCTCCTTGTCTTTCTTGCACTGAGGAGCCCAGAACTGGACACAATACTCCAGATGTGGCCTCACCAGGGTTGAGTAGAAGCAGAGGATCCCCTCTCTCGATCTACTGGCCACACTCCTCCCGATGCACCCCACGATACTATTGGCCCTCCTGGCCGCAAGGGCACACTGCCGGCTCATAGTCAACTTATCATCCACCAGTACTCCCAGGTCCTTCTCAGCAGAACTGCTCTCCAGTAGGTCGGCCCCCAACCTGTACTGGTACTTGGGGTTCTTCCTCCCCCAGGTGCTCCCTGCTCATCCATGCCCCCTTTGCCTGATTTTTCTTCATGGGGGTATAACCCTACACTTGCCCTTGTTGAACCTCATTAGGTTTCTCTCTGCCCAATTCTCCAACCTATCAAGGTTTCGCTGAATGGCAGCACAGCCTTCAGGCGTATCAGCCACTCCCCCCAGCTTTGTATCATCAGCAAACTTGCTGAGGGTGCACTCTAGCCCTTCATCCAGGTCATTGATAATCAAGGTGAATAAGACCGGACCCAGTATTGATCCCTGAGGAACACCACTGACTACAGGCCTCCAACTGGATTCTATGCCACTGATCACGACTCTCTGAGCTCTGCCATTCAGCCAGTTTTTGATCCACCTCACTGTCCATTCACCTAACCCACATTTCCTAAGCTTGCCTACGAGGATGTTATGGGAGACAGTGTCAAAAGCCTTGCTGAAGTCGAGGTAGATAACATCCACTGTTCTTCCCTCATTAACCCATCCTGCCGTGTCATCATAGAAGGCTATCAGATTGGTCAAGCAAGATTTACTCTTGGTGAATCCATGCTGACTACTCCTGAAGACCTTCTTCTCTTCTATATGCTTGGTGATGACCTCCAGAATGACCGGTTCCATCACCTTTCCAGGAATGGAGGTGAGGCTGACTGGCTGGTAGTTTCCTGTGTCCTCCTTTGTACCCTTTTTGAAGGGCATCTCTTGTGTTCTCCATGATTTTTCAAAGATGATGGAGAGCGGCAGAGCAACAACATGTGCCAGCTCCTTCAGCACCCATGGGTGCATCCCATCAGGGCCTATGGATTTATGGGTGTTAAGTCTGTCTAGCCTATCCCTAACCCAACCCTCTATGACCAGGGGAAAGCCTTCCTTTCTCTGGCCTTCATCTCTAACCTCCGAGGTCTGGGACTCCTGAGGGCCGTCCTTAGCAGTAAAGACTGAGGCAAAGGCGGCATTCAGTAATTCTGCCTTCTCTGTGTCTTCTGTTACCAGGACACCCATCTGATTCAGCAGCAGCCCCACATTTCCCCTTATCTTCCTTTTGCTGCTGATATACTTGTAGAAACCCTTCTTGTTGTCCTTGATGTCCGTTGGTAGACTCAAATCCAAGTGGGCCTTGGCCTTCCTTGGCGCATCCCTGCATACCCTAACGATGTTCCTATAATCCTCCCACTTGGCCTGTCCCTTTTCCCACATCCCATACATTTCTTTCTTGCATTTGAGATTGTGGGAAAATAGGGGAAATTAGAGACCACCTCCCCCCAGTCCCCCAAAGTTGTGTTATAACACTAAGGAAACCTTAGGGTAAAATGCAGCTGATATTTCCAAGGTGGGATGCGGTTGGCATGCACGGAATCTACCTGGTGATAGTTCCCCAGGCAGCCCTGCAACCTTCGCATATGCTAAGAGAAACTGAACGGAGGGTGGAGTGGAGCGAAGGCCCCACGGCCAGGCTCTATTGTACTCCCTGCAGGAGTGGGAACTTGAAGGCACCATGTACTGATAAACCGCACAGCAGCTGCCAAACAAGGAAACTAGATTTGTATTTTTAAAAGCAAGAGAATTTTATACCAATCAGTAACAAAACCATGTATGACTAGAGTCACTCCAGCTCCATAGGCATGTAGTTAAAAAATTGAAACTTGTGTTACTATGGAAAGCCTGGACAGATACAAGGGCCTCCTACAAGGTCAGGATGAACAACGCTGACAAACAAAGAACCCATAGTGGGAGAGGAGGCTTTGCCCTTGTGTAGGCGGATTAAGAAACAGGGCTAACGAATTCGTAATCAGGAAAGACTATCCTTGGAGCCTGGTACATCCTGGAAGCACATGGGCATCATTGACATACGGCTTCATGTGTCAGCAGAACATGACTAGGGTTATGGGGAGTTACCAACCTGAATCGAATTGTATAAATATGTGAAATTAGGAAAGGGAAAGGAGGGAAGACTCCATTGTAACTTCTGGGATCATTCGATGGGCTGAACCTGTCTTCTCCCCCATAGGGACGCCTATTGGGTAAGAAGTTTATCTTATGCACGCTAAATGACTAACTCACACTAGCTGTTATGAGTGATTATAGTCTGGCTGTGTATTGCTTCAAGCTTGTTTTTGCAGACAGTCCCTATCACTGGCAATCTCTGAACCTTATCCTGTCACAAACTTGTATTTTGTATAATTCAAATCTTCATCCGAAGTCTGTTTTGTCTAAGTCTCCAGAGACTTGAATATTTGAAATAAGGGATTTGACTCGGTGACACTGTCGGTAGGGGTCCCTGAATAGGTTAGTCGAATCACCCTCCAATTTGGTGGGCTGTCCAATACGCAGACAGGCTGGTCAGGCACAAGGGTCTTGTCTTTCTTGGGAAACTGGCAGGCCGAACGGGATGCTGGATGGGCTGGTCAGGCACAAGGGTCTCGTCTTGGGAAAATGGCAGGCTGGTCAAATATAAAGGGTTCGAGGAAACCCCCCTTGTAATGTGACAGTATTGGCGTGCGGGACAAATCTGGACAGGAAGGTGCAAGCTCCCTAACATATCTTGTCCACTGGCCTAAGGCGACCACCCGTTTCACGACAGAGATTCACTAGGAGCTCCCTGCTCGTCCATGCCCCCTTTGCCTGATTTTTCATCATGGAGATATACTGGCCTTGAGCTTGGAGGAAGTGGTGCTTAAATATTAGCCAGCTCTCTTGGACTCCCTTCTCTTCTAGAGCCCTATCCCATGGGATTCCTCTAAGTAGCTCTTTGAAGAGGCTGAATTTAGCTCTCCGGAAGTTTAGGGTTCTAGTCCTGCTTACTGCTTTGCTTCCCCCATACAGGATCCTGAGTTCCACCATCTCATGATCGCTACAGCCAAGGCTTCCCCTGACCTTTACGTCTTGAACCAGTTCCTCCTGGTTTGTTAGTACAAACCTTTCTAGTTTGTGACTGTCATGGTTTAACCCCACCTGGCAAGTAAGTACCACACAGCTGATGGCTCACTCCCCCTGCCACCCCCAACTGGGATGGGGAGGAGAATCGAGAAAAGAAAGTAAAACAAAAAAATAAAGCCCACGGGTTGAGATAAGAACAGTTTAATAATTAAAATAAAGTACAATATAATACAAATAATACTACTAATAATGAAAAAGGAAATAAGGAGAGAGATCTAAAACTAAAGGGGGGGGGGAACAAAAACCAAAACCCGAAAAACCAGCAGAACAAGAGTGACGCACAATGCAGTTGCTCATCACCCGCTGGCTGATACCCAGCCCGTCCCTGAGCAGCGATCGTCCCCTTCCAGGTAACTCCCCCCAGTTTATATACTGGGCATGACGTGCTGTGGTATGGAATGCCCCTTTGGCTAGTTTGGGTCAGGTGTCCTGTCTCTGCTTCCTCCCGGCTTCTTGTGCCCCTCCTCACTGGCAGAGCATGAGAGACTGAAAAGTCCTTGATCAGGGTAAGCATTACTTAGCAACAACTAAAACCATCGATGTGTTATCAGCGCTGTTCTGAGACTGAAGCCAAAACACAGCACTGTACTAGCTACTAGGAAGAAAATGAACCAAAAATGAACCCAGCCGAAACAAGGGCAGTGAACAACTGAGCTGACCTATGCTGAGTTTAGTTTAGGAGGGGTTCATATCTCCTTATTCAGAACTGGAGGATCTACTGATGGCAAGTGAGAAGTTTTAGTGCTTTTAGAAGATGGGTTTGGTTCTTTTGTTTACTTGGTTCAAGCAGGTTATGGCCTCACACCCTTACAACTGGATCTGCTAGTACATACCACTGGAGCAGACCGCAATGCAAGATCTGAACTTAGCGGGCAAAATTACTAGGACTGGTCCAATAATAACTTCTACCAGCAACATAAATTTAATCTTAAATATGGAAACGCAATATATAAGGAAAGCAAGCGTAGTGACCTTTTTGGCTTTAACTGCTGTTTATTTAAACATACCATCATGTCTAAGAGGTAGATGGCGCTATAGCTACAGTTCTCTTGCTTTATACCATAAGGGCTGTTGTAAGGCTGCTTAAAATTAAAAGAATCACTGTTTAAGGAAAAGATTTTTAAGCTTTCTTAATAAAAATATATACAATTTAGGTAACTTTTTTATTTCTGAAGTTTGAGCTGGAGTTCGTTTAGAACTTCAGGTCAGGAAAACACTTAATACTGTAATGTATTATTATTAGTGAAATAACAATAGTACCGGTTAAAATGAGGGAGTTATTTTTCTTTGAATCAAATATATGGCTGTGTAAAGATTTAGAAACAGTTCCAAAAGCATGCTGCTCTGTAGTATGCATTTTAAAAGTTTTAATCTCTGTACTAAAGACCTTTCCTTGTTTCATTTTCTGATTGAAGTCAATTGTAGTGTATTTTGTGAAAGTGAAAAGTTAAATTGCATTTGAATAAAATGATTCAAAGCATCTGACTTGAGGAAAAAGAAATTACTTTTTTGCCAAAGGTTTATTATCATAGCATGTTTTTCTTCTACATGCATCCATGATAAACAGCAGATTGGCTAAGTATCTTAATGGCATGCAGTGTCTGTAACATCCCTTATGAAAGCTGAAGACTACGAGTATATATGCTACTGACCTATTTGAAATGCTGTTCTAGTAACTTTGGGAATGGGACTGTGTTCCAAATCTAAGCATGTTTTGTTAGGAAGAGTCCAACTAGATATAAATTTCTTACCATATCTACAATGCATCACTTCTCTGAACTGAGAACAGTCATGAAAATGTTCATTAAAATTGGTCTCTTCTCCAGGATGAAAAACCCCAACTCTCTCGGACTTTCTTCATAGGAGAGGTGTTCCAGCCCTCTGATCATTTTCGTGGCCCTCCTCTGGACAGGCTCTAGCAGGTCCATGTCTTTCTTGTACTGGGGTCCCCGGAGCTGGACTCAGTACACCAGGTGGGGTCTCGTGAGAGTGGAGTAGAGGGGGAATCACCTCCCTTGACCTGCAGGCCACGCTTCTTTTCATGTAGCCCAGGATGCAATTTGCTTTCTGGGCTGCAAGTACACATTGCCAGCTCATGTCCAATTTTTAGTCCACCAGAATTGCTATGTGCCCTTCTCTGCAGGGCTGCTTTCAATCCATTCATCCTCCAGCCTGTATTGATATTGGGGATTGCACTGACCCAGGTGCAGGACCTTACACTTGGCCTTGTTGAACTTCATGAGGTTGGCAGGGGCCCACTCCTCAAGCCTGTCAAGGTCACTCTGGATGGCATACCTTCTCTCTAGAAAATCAACTGCGCCATTCAGCTTGGTGTTGTCTGCAAGCTTGCTGAGGGTGCATTCAATCCCACTGTTTATGTCACTGATGAAAATATTGAATAGTACTGGACCCTGAGGGATCCCGCTTGTTTCTGATTTCCACTTGAACATTGATCCACTGACTGTAACTCTTCGGATGTGGCCATCTAGCCAATTCCTTACCCATCTAACAGTCCATCCATCAAACCCATATCTCTCCAATTTTGCAGCAAGAATGTTGTGGGGGACTATATCAAAGGCCTTACAGAAGTCCAGGTAGATGCCATCCATAGAATCATAGAATCGTAGAATCGCAGAATGGTTAGGGTTGGAAAGGACCTGAAGATCATCTAGTTCCAACCCCCTGCCATGGGCAGGGACACCTCGCACTAGACCATGTTGCCCAAGGCCCTGTCCAACCTGGCCTTGAACACTGCCAGGGATGGAGCACTCACCACTTCTTTGGGCAACCCATTCCAGTGCCTCACCACCCTCACAGTAAAAAACTTCTTCCTCACATCTAACCTGAACTTCCCCTGTTTCACTTTAAACCCATTGCCCCTTGTCCTATCACTACAGTCCCTGATGAAGAGTCCCTCTCCAGTGTCCTCGTAGGCCCCCTTCAGATACTGGAAGGCTGCTATGAGGTCTCCGTGCAGCTTTCTCTTCTCCAGTGTCCTGGGTTCAGCTGTAACAGTTATTTTTCTTCTTGGTAGCTGGTGCAGTGCTGCGTTTTGGCTTTAGTCTGAGGACAATGCCGGTAACACACCGATGTTTTAGTTGTTGCTAAGTAATGCTTACCCAGATCAATGATTTTTCAGCCTCTCATGCTCTGCCAGTGAGGAGGGGCACGGGAAGCCGGGAGGAAGCAGAGACAGGACACCTGACCCAAACTAGCCAAAGGGTATTCCATACCACAGCACATCATGCCCAGTATATGAACCGGGGGAGTCACCCGGAAAGCCCAGATCGCTGCTCGGGTCAGGCTGGGTGACTGCCGTGACTTTCCAAATATGACAGAGAGTGGCTTGGCAACTACGTCAGCCACTTCTCTCAGGACCCTGGGGTGCATCTCATCGGGTCCCATGGACTTGTGTATGTTCAGGTTCCTCGGGTGGTCTCGAACCTGAACTTCTCCTACGAAGTGAGGGACTTCTTTCCCCCAGTCCCTGCCTTGATATTCAGGGGTTTGAGAGATGTGGGAAGAGAGGTTACCATTGAAAACTGAGGCACAAAAACTGTTGAGTACCTCAGCCTTCTCCATGTTGGTTGTCACTATTTCCCATGTCTTATTTATCAGGGTGTGTAATTTTCTCTAATTTTCTTTTCTGGCCAACATACCCATAGAAGCCATTTTTGTTATTCTTTGCATCCTTTGCCAAATTCAGATCCAACTGCACCTTAGCTTTCCTGGTCCCATGCCTACACATCTGGGCAGCATCACTACATTCTTCCCAGGATACATGTCCCTGGTTCCACTGCCTACGGATTTCCTTCTTACACTTTAGTCTTACCAGGATGTCTTTACTCAGCCATGTCATAGAATCATAGAATCATAGAATGGTTAGGGTTGGAAAGGACCTGAAGATCATCTAGTTCCAACCCCCCTGCCATGAGCAGGGACACCTCGCACTAAACCATGTGGCCCAAGGCCCTGTCCAACCTGGCCTTGAACACCGCCAGGGATGGAGCATTCACAACTTCCTTGGGCAACCCATTCCAGTGCCTCACCACCCTCACAGTAAAGAACTTCTTCCTTATATCTGATCTAAACTTCCCCTGTTTAAGTTTGAAGCCATTACCCCTTCTCGTACCACTACAGTCCCTAAGGAAGAGTCCCTCCCCAGCATCCTTATAGGCCCCCTTCAGATACTGGAAGGCTGCTATGAGGTCTCCACGCAGCCTTCTCTCCTCCAGGCTGAACAGCCCCAACTTCCTCAGCCTGTCTTCATATGGGAGGTGCTCTAGCCCTCTTATCATCCTCGTGGCCCATGTCAGTCTCTTGCCTTCCTTGCCTGATTTCTTACATGTGGGAATTGAGAGCACTTGTGCTCTAAGAAAAATGTCCTTGAAGAGCTGCCAGCTCTGTTCAGCTCCTTTGTCCTTGAGGGCAGTTTCCCAGGTCACATCCACTAATTCCTTAAACAACTGAATGTTTGCTCTCCTAAGACTCTGGCCCATATCCCTCAAGATTGTGAATCTCACCAGGGCATGATCACTGCAGCCCAGGCTGCCACCTGTCTTGACCTCTCTAATTATTTCCTCTCTGTTGGTGAGCAACAGGTCCAGGAACCCTTCTCCTCTGGCTGGGCTTTCTTCTATCACCTGGATTAAGAAATTATCCTTGATGCACGCCAGGAGTCTACTGGACTGCCTACATCTTGCTGTGCTGCTTTTCCAGCAGATGTCAGGGTGACTGAAGTCCCCCAGCAGGATCAGAGCCTGCAAGCGTGATGCTTCCTGTAGTTGAAGTAAGAACGCTTCATCAACAGTATCAACCCTTAGGCTACACCACTCATGACTGGCCTGCAGGTGGATTTCATGCTGCTGATCACAACCCTTTGAGTCTGGCAGTCATTTTTCTGTTCACTTATCTCGTTCCTACCTCAGTAGTTCGTCTGTGAGGCTTTTATGGGAGACAAATCCCTGATTAATTCCACACTTATTTGCCCCTGTAGGGGGAGATCTGAGAAACATGAATCCATTTATATGTCAGGGAGCAGTTAGGGCCAGCTGCTCCCTACAGGAATGGGGAAGCTGTGCACAAATAACAGCTAGCAAGGCTGGGGGCTTGCCAGCCAGGCCCCAGCCCTACAGTACCCAAGCAAGGCAGACCCAGACATCATAGCCAGGTTCAACCAAGAGCTCAGATCATCAGGGAAGTTCATGGTGATGAGGCCCTTAGGGTCTTGAGTGTGGGGTCACCAAGGCATGGGCTATGCAAATGTTATGCTGTACGGTTTTAAACCAGTACTTAATCCGTCACTGTTCCTTAAAGCTACTAATACCAACTGTAATTTTCCAGCCCATTGGTTTGGGTATTGTCGTACAGTTTTCTTTAGACTATTTTTACAAGTCTGATTCATTATTTCTACCATTCCGGATTATCGTGGGTGGTAGGATGTATGCAGTCTTTGTTTAATTCCCAGGTTACTCATTAAGGCTTGAGTTCTTTCACTTACAAAAGTCCATCCTGATCTGATCCTTTCTCTGTGGATGTTCCATACCTACAGATAATTTCCTTAAATGGAAGGTTTACAGTTACAGAGTCTGTGTTCCTTTTAGAGGACAAAGTTTCAACCCATCCTGAAAAGATATCTCTGATGACAAGGTGTCATGGATTAACCCAGCCAACAGCTAAACACCACAGGCACTCCCTCATCCCCGCCCAGTGGGATGGGGGAGAGAATTGGAAGGATAAAAGTGTGAAAACTCGTGCATTGAGATAAAGACAATAATTAAAAAAGGAGGGGGACGCACACACACCCCACAAAAAGAGAGGGGAACTCCCCATCCCCCCAACCCAAGAAAAACAAATTAATTAACAGTTAATTTGCATAAGGTTACATCATTTTCATCAAAAGGACACCCTAGTCATGTTTTGCTGATGCATGAAGCCATATGTCAATGATGTCCATGTGCTTCCAGGATGTACCAGGCTTCAAGGATAGTCTTTCCTGATTACGAATTCGTTAGCCCTGTTTCTTAATCCGCCTACACAAGGGCAAAGCCTCCTCTCCCACTATGGGTTCTTTGTTTGTCAGCATTGTTCATCCTGACCTTGTAGGAGGCCCTTGTATCTGTCCAGGCTTTTCCATAGTAACACAAGTTTCAATTTTTTAACTACATGCCTATGGAGCTGGAGCGACTCTAGTCGTACATGGTTTTGTTACTGATTGGTGTAAAATTCTCTTGCTTTTAAAAATACAAATCTAGTTTCCTTGTTTGGCAGCTGCTGTGCGGTTTATCAGTACATGGTACGGATTTCCTTCTTACACTTTAGTCTGACCCCAGTGTATTCAGCGCACAGGCACCCATTCGTATGGGTTATCCTGGGCCCAAAGTAGCCCTCCCTATTGTTGGTTTTCATCAATCGGGGGTAGGGCAGCAGAGCTTGAGCACTGAGGTATACTGCTACTACTGCTCTTCTTTTCAGCTGTAGTATCCTGTCTTTAGCTTATCCCATGTTTTATTCCTAATCCATTTTGCCATATTTTCTTCTGAATCCTTTAACACTTTCCACAGCCTCAGTCCATTTCTTCTGATTTACTAACCTTATTTCCTAACCTTGTTTCCTTATTTAAGTCTTCTTAACTTTCCTGCACTTATTTATCTTATCCTTTTTTGTCTGCAACCTGTTTTCTATTGTCCATCTTCGCAGTTACTCTAAGTTCCTGTTTTTTCTTGATCCGTGTAAGAAATTTTTGCCTTTTCTCCTGAACTTAGTCCCTAATACTTTGTAACACACTGTGTTATCTCTACCCATTGATTCCAGGCAGGTTTCCCTGCATTTTGCTGCATGGACAGTTGTGAATAGCGGGGGTACATTTGGGCAGCTAATTCTCATAATTCATCCGCTCTTCAAGGAACCTGATTTATCCTTATTTCTGCCAGGGGAGCTGGAACTACTTGTACCCCATCAGGAAAGGGTGGTCAGTACACAATACATATCATATCCTGACAGTGTTTGAGAAACGCCACATTTGTTCATAAAACATTCTCCACCTTCTCCTGGCTTAGTGCAGCTAACAGAAGCATCCAACAGATGCAGCAGTTTGCACAGTGGTTTCCGGACTCTGCTTTTAGATCATCTAGATTTTCTGTGAATGGGAACAACTTCTAAGATCATCAGGGGCCTCCTAGGAGCCCCTTGAGGAACTTAGAATCATAGAATAGTTTGGGTTGGAAGGGACCTTCAAAGGTCATCTAGTCCAACCCCCCCGCAATGAGCAGGAACATCTTCCTGATAAGGTTGCTCAGAAGCACATCCAGCCCGGCCTTGAACGTCTCCAGGGATGGTGCATCCACCACCTCTCTGGGCAACCTGTGCCAGTGTTTTACCACCCTCATCATAAAAAATTTTTCTCACGTCTAGCCTGAATCTCCCTCTTCTAGTTTAAAACCATTACCCCTCGTCCTATCACAACAGGCCCTGCTATAAAGTCTCTCCCCATCTTTCTTACAGGCCCTTTTTAAGTACTGAAAGGCTGCAATGAGGTCTCCCTGGAGTCTTCTCTTCTCCAGGCTAAACAACCCAAACTCTCTCAGCCTTTCCTCAAGGACAAGGTGCTCCAGACCTCTGATCATCTTTGTGGCCCTCCTCTGGACCCTCTCCAACAGGTCCATATCTTTCCTGTACTGAGGACTCCAGAGCTGGACACAGTACTCCAGGGGGGGTCTCACTAGAGCAGAGTAGAGGGGGAGAATCATCTCCCTTGACGTGCTGGCCACGCTTCTTTGGATACAGCCCAAGACACAATTGGCCTTCTGGGCTGCAAGCGCACATTGCCGGCTCATATCCAATCTTTCATCCACCAGTACCCCCAAGTCCTTCTCCTCAGGGGTACTCTCAATCCCTTCATCCCCCAGCCTGTATTAATCCTGGGGGTTGCCCCGACCCAGGTGCAGGACCTTGCACTTGGTCTTGTTGAACTTCACGAGGTTCATGTGAACCCACTTTTCGAGCTTGTCCAAATCCCTCTGGATGGCATCCCGTCCCTCAGGCGTGTCAACTGCACCACACATCTTGGTGTCATCTGCAAACTTGCTGACAGTGCACTCAATCCCACTATGTCGTTGATGAAGATATTAAACAGTACTGGTCCCAATACGGACCCCTGAGGGATGCCACTTGTCACTGGTGTCCATCCAGACATTGAGCCATTGACCACTACCCTCCAGCCAATTCCTCATCCACTGAACAGTCCACCCATCAAATCCGTATCTCTCCAATTTAGAGAGAAGCATGTTGTGGAGGACTCTGTCAAAGGCTTCACAGAAGTCCAGATAGACAACGTCCGTAGCCCTTCCTTTTTCCACTGATGTAATTACTTCATCATAGAAGCCCACTAGGTCGGTCAGGCAGGACTTGCCCTTGGTGAAGTGGTGCTGGCTGTCTCAAATCACCTCTCTGTCCTCCATGTGCCTTAGCATAGCTCTTAGGAGGATCTGTTCCATGATCTTCCCAGGCGCAGAGGTGACACTGACAGATTGGTAATTCCCAGGGTCCTCCTTTCTACCCTTTTTATAAATGGATGTGATATTTCCCTTTTTCCAGTCACCAGAGACCTCGCCTGACTGCCATGACTTCTCAAATATCATGGAGAGTGGCTCGGCAACTACATCATTTGTTCCTCAAATGGTCATGAACCTGATGTTCACTTAAAGTGGGAGGAACTTTGCTTCTCCAGTCCCCGCCTTGCGGTTCATCCACTCAAGAGGTGTGGGGAGAGATCCTGCCAGTGAAGACTGAGGCAAAAAAGTTGTTGAGTACCTCAGCCTTCTCCTTGTCCATTGTTACCAGTTCACCAGTCTTGCTCATCAAGGGGGGCACACTTTCTTTGACCTTCCTCTTGTAGTCGACGTACCTGTAGAAGCCCTTCTTGTTATTCTTTGCATCCCTAGCCAAGTTCAGCTCCAGCTGCACCTTGGCCTTCCTGACCCTATCTCTGCACAACCAGGCAGTGTCCCTATACTCTTCCCAGGATACCTGTCCCTGCTTCCACTGCCTGTGCATTTCCTTCTTACCCTTTAGTTTGACCAGCAGGTCTTGACTCAGCTATGCCAGCCTCTTATCTTCCTTACTCGATTTCTTACACCTGGGGATCGCGAGCCGCCTTAAAGATCTGCCAGCTCTGTTCTGCTCCCTTGTCCCTGAGGGCAGTTTCCCACGGGATCCTATTGACTAACTCCTTATAGAGTCGGAAGTTGGCTTTCCTAACATTCAGGGTCCTGACTGTATTCTTTGCCTGTCCCACCTACCTCAGAACTGAGAACTCCATGAGTGCGTGATCACTGCAGCCCAGGCTGCCTCCAGTCTTCTGTACCGCAGCCCGTCATGCCCAGTATATAAACTGGGGGGAGTCACCCGGAAGGCTCAGATTGCTGCTCAGTTTGGGCTGTGTATCGGTCGGTGGGTAGTGAGCAATTGTATTGTGCATCACTTGTGTTTATTGTTTGGGTTTCTTTCCCTTCCCTTTTTAGTTTTATACTCTTTCCCCTTGTTACTCCCCTTATCCTTATTATTTTTATCAGTAGTAGTAGTTTTGTATTATACTTTAGTTATTGTACTGTTCTTATCTCAACCCGTGGGATTTCCATTCTTTTGATTCTCCTCCCCATCCCACCTGGAGCAGGGGGGAAAAGGCAGAGACTTAGTGAGCAGCTGCATGGTTCTTAGTTACCGGCTCGGCTTAAACCACAACAAGAGGGCAACTTGTCCACCCTTCCTTCCTTGCCTATCCCTTCTGAATAGCCTGTAGCCATTGATAACCACAGTCTAGTCATGGGATCCTTCTCACCAAGTTTCAGTAATGGCCACCAGGTCATAGCTTTCTAGCTTCACAGTGGCTTCCACCTCCTCCTGTTTCTTGCCCATGCTGCGTGCATTGGTGTAGAGGCACTTCAGCTGGGCTGTCGGCCTCGTCACCTTCTGTCGTGATTTGAGCCCAGCCGGTAACTCAGAACCACACGGCCGCTCGCTCACTCCCCCCCTTCTTCCTCCCCCTGCTCCCGGAGGGATGGGGAGGAGAATCGGAAGAATGCAACTCCCACGGGTTGAGATAAGAGCAGTCCCGCAACTAAGGTATAATACAAAACCACTACTGCTACCACCAGTGATAATAATGATTAGTGAAATAACAAGGGGAGAGGATACAATTGCTCACCACCCGCCGACCGATACCCAGCCCGACCCGAGCAGTGATCTGGGCCTTCCGGGTAGCTCCCCCCCATTTATATACTGGGCATGACGTGCTGTGGTATGGAATACCCCTTTGGCTAGTTTGGGTCAGGTGTCCTGTCTCTGCTTCCTCCCGGCTTCCCCTCCTCCCTGGCAGAGCATGAGACTGAGAAAGTCCTTGGTCGGAGTAAACATTACTTAGCAACAACTAAAAACATCGGTGTTATCGGCATTGTTCCCAGGCTGAAAGTTAAAAAACACAGCACTGCACCAGCTACTAAGAAGGAGAAAAATGACTGCTATAGCTGAACCCAGGACAGTATCCACCCCTTATTCCATACCACTCAGGTCATGCTCAGATCCCACATCTCTCAACACACCATCGCCCCTGTCCCATATATACACATATATATACACCCACACCCACACACAAAGAGAAAGATATCATTCCCTAGTCCATGGACCAATCCTTATAAAATTGCTGAATTCATCCAGTCCATTATGTCAGGCTCCATCTCTTGTAATATTCTTTCAGGGCAGGAAGGATGGTGTGTAGTGTTGAGTTGTTGCCTGCTGATGACACCACTGAACTCGTCTGGTCACTGCTGAGTTCATCTGGTTTCCTCAAAATTCATTCTTTGTTGAGGTGATGATTGGAGGGAAGTCAGGGTCAGTTGCTGGCGACCTGAAGATATCTAGCTGGTGGCCTATAAAAGTGTTATAGAGCAGGCAACAGCATACAATTGAGTTCATTGGCTGTTTTCCCCCAAAATTAAATCCCCTTGAGGTACACATCGGACTTCCCCATCTTCCCGCATTACCCACCAAGAATATCCAGGTCTCTGAGCAAAAGCAACCCCATGAGTGGGTTTGCCTTTACCTGAAGCAGGAATAACCCAGACGGTCTTCCCCAACAAATTCTTTATGTGCACCACAGGAACTTTATCCCCCTCTACAGGACGTAAAAGTTCTGATTGGGCTGGGCCAGCCCTGTTGGCAGATCCCCTACTGTTGACCAACCAGGTGGCTTTTGGTAAATGTGTATCCCAGTGTTTGAAAGTCCCACCACCCATTGCTCTCAGAGTAGTTTTTAACAGCCCATTGTACCGTCTGATTTTCCCAGAGGCTGGTGCATGGTAGGGGATGTGATATACCCACTCAATGCCATGCTCTTTGGCCCAAGTGTCTATGAGGTTGTTCCAGAAATGAGTCCCATTGTCTGACTCAATTCTCTCTGGGGTGCCGTGTCACCACAAGACTTGTTTCTCAAGGCCCAGGATAGTGTTCCGGGCAGTGGCGTCGGGCACAGCGTATGTTTCCAGCCATCCGGTGGTTGCTTCCACCATGGTAAGCACATAGCTCTTGCCTTGGTGGGTCGGTGGGAGTGTGATATAGTCAATCTGCCAGGCCTCCCCATACTTGTACTTCAGCCATCGTCCTCCATACCAGAGAGGCTTTAACCACTTGGCTTGCTTAATTGCAGCACATGTTTCACATTCCTGAATAACCTGGGCAATAGTGTCCATCGTTAAGTCCACCCCTCGAACACGAGCCCATCTATATGTTGCATCTCTGCCTTGATGGCCTGAGGTGTCATGGGCCCACCGGGCTAAAAATAATTCACCCTTATGTTGCCAATCTAAGTCCATCTGAGCCACTTCAGTCTTAGCAGCTTTATCCACTTGCTGGTTGTTCTGGTGTTCCTCAGTGGCCCGACTCTTGGGTACATGAGCATCTACGTGGTGTACCTTCACCACCAGGTTCTGCACCTGAGCAGCGATATCTTGCCACAATGCAGCAAAATTCAAAACATAGCTCCATACAAGCTACTACAAAGAAATTTAACTCTATCCCGACTAAAACTAGTACACAAGGAGATACTGATATCCTCCCTTAGTTCATGGAAGTTTATCTATATCATCCATTTGCAGTATTTGCCAGGTTCCCAGGCTTCTCTGATGCTATAGACGTGGCATTTTGGATTTACTAATTTGCTTTTGTATCATTGTAGTTTGCTTTATTATCATGTATTTTTTAATTATGTGCTCAATTTCTTGCTTCATTTGTGGCCAAGTATAAATTCCTTGAACTAGAGTGCTCTATATTCCTTCATGTAACCTATTATGACAATCTAAAATTATTTGCTTTCTTTCAGATAACCCTGATATCCATCTCTTCTTATTTTTTAACTGTTTCCCGATTTAAACTGCAGCAGTTATTCTGAGTCAACTGATCTAATTGATCACTAAACTGTTTCTCGGTATTGTTTTCAGTCTCTCGTGTGCTTTAACATGCTTATATATTTTTCCCACTGTCTCTCTGAGCTTGTAAAATGAGCCTCTATTTTTCTTCCATCACTATTGGTCTTCCATTGTCTTCTTTCCATCCCCCTTTCTCCCAGTCATAAGTCTAGTATTTTATTCTATTATTAACATAATCACTGTGAATAAAGAGAGATAATAGGTTCTGTTTGAAGGATTAGTGTCTTTTAATAACTTCTATGGTAGTCTATACATCTGCTGTTTGAGATGACAATCTTTTGTTGTCGGTTGACCCTGGACAGCAACTAAATACCCATAGGGCCACTCACTCAGCCTCCACTCAATGAGATGGGTGAGAGAATAAGAACAGCAAAAGCAAGAAAACTCATGGATCCAGATAAAGACAGTTTAATAAGCGAAGAGAAAAAAACCCCAAATTATTCAAACACCCCCAACTCTTGCCCACTCCTCTTGAATGACCTGTCACCTGCCAGCCAGTCCCTCCACAGACACAGCCCAAGGGTGTCAGAAACCCACTCAGATACTCCTGGTGATCTCACAACTTTCTTCAAACTATTCTTGATTTATTTCTAATTAATTATTAATGTTCATATTATTAGTCTGTAGAAGCTGCTTGGTGAAGTATTTGGAGGAAAACAACACCTGTCCAACATGTAGGATTGTTATACACCAGAGCCATCCATTACAGTATATTGGGTAAGTGTGCAGTATAAAAGGAAAAGCACAGCTAGTTACTCTCTGGGCTGTACAAGCCTCTCAAATACAGCACAATTTATCTCTACATTTTTTTAATTTGCTTACCAATATTTTAAATATACGTAAAAAGAAGTTTGTTTAAAAGTTGGAAGATTTATATGAAAGGTTAAGGTATTGAATTCTGCTGTGAAATTGCAATTCTTTTGAAGCAAAACATTTTCTCTTGAGTCAGACAAACACAATAGACTTTATTGTTTAATTTCTGAGTGACATTTAATGAGATTTAGTCACTTCCTGTTTTATATGCTTGGATCATAGAGGTTGCACATATGGAACATCTACATGAATTATACTTGTATTAAATCTTAAGAATAATGACTGGCAATTGGACAGTAGTTTTCAGTGACTGAGAGGGTGTGTTCAAAGACTTTGCAAATACACAGCATTATTGTTGATTTAGTCTTTCAAAGGACTGTTTCGTTCATAGGTGCAGATGAGAAAGTTGGTATCAGAAAAATCAGAGTAGTGGCTTCAATATCTTGATGGAACAGTCTCTGAAAGATTTGTGCCTACTTCTTTCCATTCCCATACAGGGCTTCATTACTGTGTGACCTAAAATTAATGGGATGTTGTATCATAATTTCTTTCTTTTTCAGTGTATTTTCTGTTAATTTGTACATTACATTTCTTTTTCTTCAACAGTTTCCTCTCATTTAAAAAATTTCAAAGGTATCAGTCAAATGTTTATACCACTTGACTTGACCAGATCTGCACTAGAGATTTGTACCATAGCAACTTTCATTGATATAAATTTATTGAGACTGTGTGTTCACAATACCTGCTGCATGTTGTGTAGACTCTTGTCTACCTCCATGCAAAGTTTCTTTTAGTTTGTGGCACTGCTTTGAATGCGCGCATCTTGGTTCTAGTGCAGCTTTTGAAGAAGTGGCTATCGAAAATGAATTTGATTCTTTCTCCACTTTCACTGAGAATTGTGCATGTCCTATAAAAACTGTCTGAATTGCTCAAAACTGAGTCCCCTTCAGGAGTCAGAAATAAGATAGAGTTTTCTTATACCTTCTGAGAATGATGTAGAGACTATACTAGAGTGTATTTTGAAATATGACAAAACAGCAATGATAAATCCATGCCAGTAGCCAAGAAGAAACAAATGGCACTTAAGACAACATGGTCATCCTCTGTAAAGCTACAGAAATACATCCATGTATTGCTTCAGAAGCCTGTTTTCAATGCTAAGAGAGGCTTGGGAGCATAGCCTCAAATTGAGTAGTTAGAAGTGGATTTGACAATTGTTTGTGGACACTGAATGCACAGTATTATGTCTTTTTAAAAATCAATCCCCTTCTTCAGTCTAGGTTCTTTGCTCTACTGCTTCAAAAAATGAAGATGCCCTCCTAGAGATGTATTTTCCTGAGCTAGTTACAAAATACTGCCCCTTAATGATTGAAACAGATAGATAAACTTTTTCCAACCTGCTTTTGAAAGTCTGTGGTTTCTTCAGTAGAGAATTAATAG
Source organism: Strigops habroptila (assembly GCF_004027225.2). Classification (NCBI taxonomy): domain Eukaryota; kingdom Metazoa; phylum Chordata; class Aves; order Psittaciformes; family Psittacidae; genus Strigops; species Strigops habroptila. Next base: position 1,085,912 of record NC_044301.2, on the reverse strand, counting down.
GGAGGAACTTTGTATTATGCCTTAGTTACAAGAATCTATGATCTTGAACAAATGCATCTCATGTTTCATCATCAAGAGTGTTGTTAAATTCTCACCTCTGTCCTCATGCTGGTAGCTAAAATCATTCGTTTAGATTGAAATGTTTTTGGAGATGTTCCTGAAATTTTAAATGACATTTAAAAATTCTAACCTGATAGTAAAAGCTGGAGTTTGGTATTGTAAACTCTTTTGGGGTTAATGCCCTGGTAGCAGATGAGGCTGGTGTTTTAGATTGTATTGTATTTTATGTATAGTTTGGAAGTCAGGGTAATGTTCTGGTCCTTTGAATCAATGACATGTTTTAGAGTAATCCAGGAAATGGCAGCTTGTAGTTAAACTTTGATTTGAAAACATCAGTGTTTAGAATCTTAACCAGTCCTACTTCCCCACCATTTCTTTCCTTATGTGCTGGATCAGTCTGTCTTTTTGTAGCTAGATGGGATTCTGAGCTACATGATGTTGCTCTTGGGTAAAATGCTGAATTATAAGAGCAAATGCAAATTTTCTTTCCTTTGTTCTCTTCTTTGTTCTCTTTTATTCTTAGAGCCTTTTTTCCTCATGTTTTTTAAAAAGCCCAGTATGGTTAACTAAACAACCTAGCAACATGAGAGATTAATTAAAAGGGATAAGAAACAGTCTAGTTTATAGAAACAGAAAAGTGTCTAGTGTCTAGAAACAGAAAATGAAAAAAAAGCTTTTGTCAAAATTATCAAGGAATTTTGAGAATTATGTTACTGATACGCATGCAGGTATATGACATCTCTCACAGGATGCCATCCTTTGCATCATAAAGACCATCCTTCCTATCATTTCTGTTAAACTTTTGTCAGTTTAACTTTTGTCAGTTCAACTTTTGTCAGTTCTTGTCTTAGCCTGAACTTTATCTTGCATTCCTTTCTTATTAACTGTTATCTCATGTTTGATATTTCAGTCATCCAAGATAGATAAATATTTTTATTTCTTATGAGACTTTAGAGGTTTGTAGAGCTGACTTAATACTGAATCTCTTTAAGAGAACTGTTTTGTATCAAGATGGCTAATTCAAACCTTCAATTTTCTTTTTTTTTTTCCTGCTAGTCATGATAGAACAATGCAAGATATTGTTTACAAACTTGTGCCAGGCCTCCAAGAAGGTAAGTTTTCTGGTATGACCTATTTTTACTAAATGTTAGATTTACACATAGTTCCTTTACATTAACAAGGAGGAAGTGAGGAAAATGTTTGGGGAGGGTGTGTGTGTGAAAAATAGCATCTTCACTTGTTCTGGTTCTAGCACTACTTTTCCTCTATACTTGTGTTGTTTATGTTTTAATTTTAGACTTCTACTAGCAGTGTTACTGAAAAAAACTTCAGAAACAAAAATGCTGGTGTTATTTCAAAGAAAAGTAATATGTAAACCTAAATAGCACTACAACTTTTTCATGTTGGCATTCTATAAGTTGCATACATTCTTCTTTAATAAACTGTGTACATATTAATGTATTTTTGACAGCTTTGCAGAGTTCTCAGAGGTAGAATACTAATGTAGCATAACTTTCAGTTTCAGTTAATTTTTCTTCTCCTAAGATGTACTTAAATCCTTTGCTAGCAGCTACCTTTCCATTGGTGTTCTTATAATCTATTTTGATAATTAACCTGTTGAACTAAAGGAATGCTTTATAGTAATTAAGTATTATTTTTCAGTGGTGTGTTGCTACTTTTATTTAAGTAGAATATTTCAATCCAATTAAACTGTCAAGTGAGGACATTATTGGACGTTTATAAGCAAGTTTAGGTAAAGAGATTATTTTTAAATTGTTTCTAGGATACTGAAAATCAGAAATATGGATAAATATCAAAACCAATATTTTGACAGAAACATTGAAGGGGGAAAAACACAAAGTATGGTATAGTATTTAAAATTTATTTTATAAGTAATAACAGAATGGTGCAATAATAGATCTGCAAATAACTTCTGCTTCTCGAGAATAAGATCTAGGGTAACTTGATTATGGCAGCAAGAGTAGAGACGTAGCAAGAAGTGCTAATACCACTTCCTGCCTGACAAGCTGCTTTTATAGAACAGAAGAGAGTTTTGGAAGACCTTGATAAAAATTGTGCTAAAACTATTAAATAACTAATATTTACAATTTTAAACAGCAGAAATTAAAAAGCAGAGAGAATTCTATTACAAATTGGGTATGGAAGTACCAGGGGACATCAAAGGGGAGACATGCTCTGCAAAACAACATCTAGATTCACATCGCAATGGTAAATGGTCTTATGTTTATTCTGTCTTGGGGTGGGGGTACAGAGTGCCATTAAGCTGCTGAAAGGATCTGTCAGAGTTAGGTGTCTAGCTAATATTTATTAGCATTCATAATTGTTGCATAATATTGTACAAGGCTTGCTTGTGCTTATATATTGGACTATATACAAGAACTCACCACTTCGAACTCACCATCTAAGTGCAGTATTGTTTTGCATCACACTTGTTTATAGAATGTGTTCTTTTATCTGGCTGTAATGTGTTCCTGGAGATCTTCAGTAGTATCCATGTGGGAACTCTATGATATGAAAAGGTTACCTTATATCCCAGTCCTGAATTGCATTAACTTCATAAACTGCTGATGTTAAGTGTAATTTTATGATAGAAATGCTGTGGTGGTTATACTTAAAATGTATATGTGTATGTATTTATCTGAGGGAAAAAGAATTCTCAAATCTGTGACTGTCAGGAGAGCATATCAGTTTTATGGAATAGTGAATGAGCCCTGACAAATTTGTAGCAAGGTGTCTTGAATTGATTTTCTGGGAAGCTTTGAATTAGTGTCCACATCTCTGCTACCAAGAATAAAGCTGCTTTCCAACTTTTTTCCTGGTTAGAAGCTGATCATACTCTGACAAGCCTAATTACTTAAAAATAAAAAACAAACAAAAACCCCACAGTTGCTCTTATAGTCTTCACTTTGTTTCAGGATATCTGATTTCTTTCAGATCATCTGATATGTCTGATTTAATTATTGTAATGGTCTGCTTTCTTCTGAAAGGTGAAACTAAACCAGATGAAAATTCAAACAAAGAAACTTCTGAAGAAAAACAGGAAGAAGATAATGACTATCATCGAAGTGATGAACAGGTGGGATTACTTCTGATATAGGGCATTTCTTAGTTTTATTTTGTATTTCCACTTCGTCTTTAAATGATTATTTTATTTTGATAAACATTTTGCCCTCTGACAGAGACAAGATAGAGTGTTCTTCCATGCTTTTGTGTAAACTTGAGCTTCATCTTTTTTATTTAGGTAGCTGTGGAGAAATTTGGTTTTGAGAATTTCATTAAGGTTTGATAGTTATTTGAGTTTCCTGAATATTGGCTAAACGTTGTTTTGGCTTTCATCTCAAATGAAATATTGGCCTTCAACAATGGAGCGGGAGGAAGCACAGCGTCCAGGAGCCTCAGTTCTGAGCAGCAAGAGCCACCGAGGGAGCCTCAAGTCCTCGACAGGACTTGCCCAGGAGCCTGCAGCTCAGCTGATGCGAGCAGCTGACTCACAGGGGGCGGTGCCAAGAGTGACAGTGGCAGATTCAAACGGGTCATCATCGACCACTAATGGTCAACTGCCAAGGTGAGTATCTCCAGAGAGGACGCCTTCAACACCGGAGCAGGGGGAAGCACAGCGTCCAGGAGCCTCAGTTCTGAGCAGCAAGAGCCACCGAGGGAGCCTCAAGTCCTCGACAGGACTTGCCCAGGAGCCGGCAGCTCAGCTGACACGATCAGCTGACTCACAGGGGGCGGCACCAGGAGGGATGGCATCAGCCCTCAGTGGGTAAAAACCCACCCCAGGGAGTGTGAGTGACTGGGGTGTGGCATGGCAGTCAGGGTGTGGTGTGGCAGTTCGCACAGGCAGGGTGAGCGGGCAGTCGAAGTGGGATGGTGAGCACTCGTCTCAGGACCAGGGCCTAGTCTGGGAGCTCTGCTCTGGCTACCCCAGCAGTGGCCAGCGTAGGCACCCAGACAGAGCTGATGAGAGGGGAGGTTGCAGCACAGACCTCAGAGTGTAGTAGATGCCTTGACTGGCCTCTTGAGGCGAGGGTACAAAATGGGTGGGGCTGCACTCGGTGTCCCCTAGTGGAGGTCCTCATGCAGCAGGTGGCTGAGCTGCGGGAGGCTGTTGATAAACTAAAAGATGTCAGGGAAGCTGAGAGGGAGCTGGACTGCTTGCCTCAGGCCCAAACTGTGCAGGGGCCACAAGCGTCCATCATAGCGCTTACAGGAAAGAAGGAGGGCATTAATCCAGGAAGCTGGGAGCTAGTAACAAAAACAACAAAAAAAGGAGGAAGAGGACAATTAACAGCAAGGAGCTTCCTCCTAAATCCCACATCCCCACCCAGAACCACTTCACAGCTCTGCAGGGAGCTAACAAGGAAACACCCACCACACCAAATGAACAACCAGCTGATGCACCAGTAAAGAGGTGCCTCCAGGAAAAAGCAGTGGGTCATAGTAGTAGGGGATTCTACTCTGAAAGGCACAGAGGCACTCATCTGCCGGCCTGATCCAGTCTCGAGGGAGGCGTGGTGCCTGCCAGGGGCTCGGATCAGGGATGTTGCTGAGAGGCTGCCTGGTCTAGTAAGTCCTGCTGACTGTTACCCCCTTCTAGTGGTCCATGTGGGTGCTAGAGATATAGATAGCAGTAGCCTGGAGAACATTAAGAAGGACTACAGAGCCCTGGGAGAGGTGGTTAGGGGCTCTGGAGCTCAGATATAGATTTTCATCGATTCTCCAGGATAAAGGGGAGGACCTTAAAAAAGCTAGGTGCATTTGGCAGGTTAATAAATGGTTAGAATGGTGGTGCCATAGTCAGGGCTTTGGCTATTTAGAACATGGGATTCAATTTGGGAGGCCAGGTCTACTGGAGGCTGGTGGAGCTGGTCTGACAAGGGGAAGAGCTGTTTTGGTAGGAGGCTTGCCAGGCTGGTCAAGAAAGCTTTAAACTAGATGTGTTGGGGGAGGGGAGCATTGATCCATCCCAACACTCCTGGTCAGTTGCCAGCACCTATAATAAGTGCTTAGAGCGATGTAGAGATATTTCAGCTGCCCTAGCCATTGAGTCGGCTTCATCTGGAGCTCGGCTCAGATACCTCTATATAAACGCCCGTAGTATGGGGAACAAACAAGAGGAATTAGAGATGTGTGCACGGCTACAGGGATATGATATCATTGGTATCACAGAAACATGGTGGGATGGCTCCTATGACTGGAGTATTGGAATGGAAGTTTATAGGCTCTTTAGAAAAGACAGGCCCACAGACGGGGAGGGGGAGTAGCTATTTATGTCAGTCATAGGCTGGAGAGTATGGAACTCTGCCTGGGGGCAGGTGATGAGTCAACAGAGTGTTTGTGGTTCAGGGTCAAAGGGAGAACAGCAATGGGGACATTACAGTGGGGATCCGTTACGGGCTACCTGATCAGGAGGACTCTGTGGATGAAGTGCTCTCAAGTAATAGAGGAGCCGACAAGGAGAGGTGCCATGCTTGACCTCGTTTTCACCAACAGGAAGGGACTGGTTGGAAATGTGATGCTTCAGGGCAGCCTTGGCTGTAGCGATCATGAGATGGTCGAGTTAGAGATCCTCAGGACAGTGAGAAGAGCATGCAGCAAGCTCACTGCCCTGGACTTCAAGAGAGCAGACTTTGGCCTCTTCAGGAACCTGCTTAGTAAGGTTCCATGGGATAAAGCCCTAGAGGGCAGGGGGGCCCAAGACTGCTGGTTGATATTCAAGGATCACCTGCTACATGCTCAGGAGTGTTGCATCCCGACTAAAAGGAAGTGTGGCAGGAGGGCCAGGAGACCTCCATGGATGGATAAGGAGCTGCTGAGGAAACTTAGAGAGAAAAAAGAAGCTTATAACAAGTGGAAGCGAGGACAGGCAGCCTGGAAAGAATACAGGCATATTGTCTGGGAAGCTAGGGACCAGGTTAGGAAAGCTAAGGCCCTGTTATAATTAAATCTGGCAAGGGATGTGAAAGATAACAGGAAAGGATTCTATAGGTACGTAGCACACAAAAGACAGACTAGGGACAATGTGGGCACTCTCCGGAAGCTATCGGGACAACTGGCTACCCTGGATTTGGAGAAGGCTGAGGTTCTTAATGACTTCTTTGCCTCAGTCTTCACTAGCAAGTGCTCTGACCACACCACGAAAGTCTTGGAAGGCGGATGCAGGGACTGTGAAAATGAAGACCTTAGGCCCACTGTAGGAGAGGATCAGGTTTGAGACCATCTTAAGAACCTGAACATGCACAAGTCCATGGGACCTGATGAAATCCATCTGCGGGTCCAGAAGGAGCTGGCGAATGAAGTTGCTAAACCACTGTCCATCATATTTGAAAAATCATGGCAGTCAGGTGAAGTTCCTGATGACTGGAAGAAGGGTAATATAACCCCCATTTTCAGGAGGGGGAAGGTGGAAAACCCGGGGAACTACAGACCAGTCAGCCTCACCTCTGTGCCTGGCAAAATCCTGGAGCAGATTCTCCTGGAAAGCATGCTAAGGCACATGAAAAACAACGAGGCAGTTGGTGACAGCCAACATGGCTTCACTAAGGGGAAATCCTGCCTAACCAATTTGGTGGCCTCCTATGATGGGGCTATGGAACTGATGGACAGGGGCAGAGCAGTTGACGTCATCTACCTGGACTTGTGCAAAGCGTTCGACACTGTCCCGCACGACATCCTCGTCTCTAAATTGGAGAGACATCAATTTGATGGATGGACCACTCAGCGGATAAAGAACTGGCTGGATGGCCACATGCAAAGAGTTGTGGTAAACGGATCAATGTCCAGTTGGAAACCAGTAACGTGTGGTGTCTCTCAGGGGTGGGTGTTGGGACCGATCCTGTTCAATATCTTTGTCGGCGACATGGACAGTGGGATTGAGTGTGCCCTCAGCAAGTTTGCTGACGACGCCAAGCTGTGTGGTTCAGTTGATAGGCTGGAGGGAAGGGATGCCATCCAGAGGGACCTGGACATGCTTGTGAGGTAGGCCGATGCCAACCTTATGAAGTTTAACCAAGCCAAATGCAAGGTCCTACACCTGGGTCAGGGCAATCCCAGGCACTGCTACAGGTTGGGCAGAGAAGAGATTCAGAGCAGCCCTGCAGAGAAGGACTTAGCCATGTTGGTCGATGAGAAACTTAACATGAGCCAGCAGTGTGCACTTGCAGCCCAGAAAGCCAACTGTATCCTGCGCTGCATCAAAAGAAGCGTGACCAGCAGGTCAAAGGAGGTGATCCTGCCCCTCTACTCTGCTCTCGTGAGACCTCACTTGGAGTACTGCGTACAGTTCTGGTGTCCTCAACATAAAAAGGGCATGGAACTGTTGGAGCAAGTCCAGAGGAGGGCCACAAGGATGGTAAGTGGGCTAGAGCACCTCCCATATGAAGACAGGCTGAGAGAGTTGGGGCTGTTCAGCCTGGAGAAGAGAAGGCTGCGTGGAGACCTCATAGCAGTCTTCCAGTTTCTGAAGGGGGCCTATAAGGATGCTGGAGAGGGACTCTTCCTTAGGGACTGTAGTGGTACGAGAAGGGGTAATGGCTTCAAACTTAAACAGGGGAAGTTTAGATCAGATATAAGGAAGAAGTTCTTTACAGTGAGGGTGGTGAGGCACTGGAATGGGTTGCCCAAGGAAGTTGTGAATGCTCCATCCCTGGCGGTGTTCAAGGCCAGGTTGGACAGAGCCTTGGGCAACATGGTTTAGTGCGAGGTGTCCCTGCCCGTGGCAGGGGGGTTGGAACTAGGTGATCTTCAGGTCCTTTCCAACCCTAACTGTTCTATGATTCTAAATAGATTTCAAGTCATTTGGGACCTTTATCTGAGAGTCTACTCCCATGCCACTCCAGTGCATCAGGACTATGTTTCAATAATTGAAATGAAAAGTCTTCTTTTACTTAGTATTTAATGTCAAACTTTAAACAAAAAAACCTGTTTAAGTATAAAACTTGCTATTGTAATACACAAGTGACTGCCTTTGTGTTTCCCTACTAACTGTGTCCAAAGTAAATTGTTTGGATTAATTTTCCATTTAATGATAGTGCAATGGTAGTATTCGGAGCGATTGTGCTTTGTACCAGATCATTGAAGTGCACAGAATAAAACTTATTCTAAGGGGCTTAGACTAAATAAGGAAAATAGACAATTGAGAAAAGGAGAATTGAAGCAGAGATCAAAATGACACTTTTTTCCCATATAATCTTTTGAACTTCAAAAATTTTGTACATCATCTGCGTCAATAAATTTTAAAGTTCAAAATATTATTTTAAAACATGCCTTAAATATTAAGTTACATTACTGGCTTCAGAGGTTAGATTAGAAATAGTCATTAAAAGGTGCTAATGGTTTTGTCAAGGAGCAACAAGGACAAGCTGCTGCTCAGTAGGGGCAGGCAAGCCAGGAGCCAATAGTGTCAGCAAGGCAGATGGGGCACTGACCTTGTGCAGTCCCACAATACCTGAAAAAGGAAGGCATAGCAGCTCTGGTGACAGTGACAGTAAATCTTTACTGATGAGTGAGACCCCACTTGGACTACTGTGTACAGTTCTGGTGTCCTCAACATAAGAAGGTCATAGAGCTTTTGGAGCAAGTCCAGAGGAGGGCCATGAGGATGATCAGGGGGCTGGAGCACCTCCTATATGAAGACAGGCTGAGGAAGTTGGGCCTGTTCAGCCTGGAGAAGAGAAGCTGCATGGAGACCTCATAGCAGTCTTCCAATATCTGAAGCGGGCCTACAAAGATACTAGAGAGGGACTCTTCATCAAGGACTGTAGTGATAGGGCAGGGAGCAATGGGTTTAAACTGAAACGGGGGAAGTTCAGGTTAGATATAAGGAAGTTCTTTACTGTAAGGGTGGTGAGGCACTGGAACAGATTGCCGAAAGAAGTTGTAAAGGCTGCATCCCTGGCAGTGTTCAAGGCCAGGTTGGACAGTCTCGGGTGATATGGTCTAGTGCGAGGTGTCCCTGCCCATGGCAGGGGGGTTGGAACTAGATGATCTTAAGGTCCTTTCCAACCCTAACTGTTCTATGATTCTATGATTCAGATCCAAGGTTAGGCCAGAAAGTCAAATCGGCAGGTCAAAGTCAGGTCCAGAGACTGAGACAGTAACTGAGGGTATACACAGTCCAATGATCACCAAGCTAAGTCTATACTGATGAGACAGATCCAAGGTCAAGCCAAGAAGTCTAATCTGTGGGTTGGGGTCTAGACCAGGCACAGGCATGGCTGCAATGTAGCTCATGCAGAGGCACCAACTAGGGGAGGGAGCTTCAGCTTAAACAGTGCTGTCAAGTGGAGCGAAGTAAGCCCACACTGAAATTTCTTTAAGCTTTTTCTCAAACAGCTCTTTCTTCACTACAGTTTCATGGTCATACAGCTGCTTGTCAAAATTGGCCCTGAGCTCAGGCAACCAAACCCCCAGGGGGGAGGGGAATGAGCTTAGGGTCCTGACAGCTTTTCATATTAGGTAACTCACTTTGGCCTTGACCTTGGCTGCTTCTGAACTAGTTGTAACCTCTGCAGTTAGAATAAAGGTCTGGAACAAGGCAGCCCTGAAATTCTACCTTGAACTTTTGTCCAGATCCCTTTTGAGTTTGTGAGAAATTGTCTGTAGATAAAACTTTTCTTGTAAAAGCTCAGTGTAGACACAACAGCGAAGCAGCTATTTATTAATGTTTTTGCAAAAACAGGTGTCCTAGCAAGTAGGCACACACAGCAAAGGCAGAACTTTGATTTATATTTCCTATCCCGTCCACAAATTCCCTCCCTTGTTTCCCCATTGGTTGGGTACTCCAAGGTTTACAGCCTATCCAGCTCGTATAATCTACATGCTAACTGTCCCACCTCTGGTTACATCTTCCCTTACTCGATTTCTTATGCCCCTTCCTCTTATTTATTTATCTCCTTTTATGGTTTGATTTCATAACTCTCTGGCAGACATGTGGTACCCCAACTTACTGTTTAACCAGCCTGCACCTGCTTAGTTTTATAGGTTGTACAAAGATAGTATTCTTTTTAACCACGAAGCGTATCTTTCATCCAAGGATGATATTGTCTTTAACCACAGAGTGTGTTTTTTTAAGTTATGGTATCTCAAACCCTTTGTTTCGTTCCCTTAGTAACTTAGCCCCAGCCCTGGTATTGAAAAATCTTAATATTGCAAAGCCTTAATTTGATCTTAAAGCTCTAATATTGTAAAGCCTTAATATTGCAAAGCCCCATCCCCAATTATGCAAAACCAACATGGTTTCTCTCACAAGTTGAATGGTGCTTAACAGTAAGCTGACAAAATGCTAGATGATCTTTTTTTAATGACACTGGATGCATTTTGCTTTAAATACTGGTATTCTACATTTTCACCTTTTTGTTGGGCTAATAAATGCTTCATGTGAAATGCATAATGGAGACTGCAAAAAATTCAGTCAACTAGTCCTGACTGTGTTTCCTTTTTCCTGAAGGTAAGCATCTGTTTGGAATGCAATAGCAGCAAATTACGTGGATTGAAAAGAAAATGGATCCGCTGCTCAGCACAAGCAACAGTCTTGCATCTGAAGAAGTTCATTGCTAAAAAACTTAACCTTTCTTCTTTTAATGAGGTAATGTTTTAATGTTTAAAAATTATTTTGCAAATGAAAATCTTATGGATTATTTTCAAAATTGTCATTCCTTCCAACCAGATTTAAGAAAAAAAAAAAGCACACACTATTTCCTAATATAAAGAAACAGAAAATGGCTATTTAAGTTGAGCAGCTCAATGCTAGCAAATAGGTTTTTCTCCAAATTTACCCCACCCCCCACCCCCCCCTTTTAATTTAAGGATACTGGTCATCTTCCCTGTTCTTCTTCCCCTCCAGTACAATAGAGATGTAGCTCTTACTGGTTCTTAGCTTTATACAGATTTGGCAGTGCAGCTCAGTGTGTCGTTTCATGACCAGTTTTAAAACATGCCAAAAGGCTTGGTTATGTGTTTTCCACCTGTGTTAAAACTGACTCCTGCAAGATGTTTGGTGGCCTTAAATGAAAGGATACACTGCCCTAGCAGAGATTTTTTTCACTCAATGCAGAGAATGGATTATAACACTTGGACACTACTGAAAGACTGATCTAATGGAAAGCTACACATATATTTCTTCTTCTTCTCTACTCTGAGTGAAACTCAGCCTTGTGTAGTATCAACCAGTGCCACCTACCCTGCAGGGAGTACATAATTAGACTGTTCGTGCAAAGAAATCATGGTGGATGGTAAGGGAAGAAAGAAAATACAGCCTCTGTTCCCTCTTTGTTGGTATTAGTCACAGTCCCCCTCCATCCAGTCTCACTCTCAAACTGCCATCTCTCAATCTTGAAAACTTCTAAGCATGGTGATGCCATGACCTCTTTGGGCAACTTGTTCTGATGCTTAATTCTCCTTGTAGAGATTTTTTTTTTCCTTCCTTATATCCAGTCAGAACTTCCTCTGTTTACACTGATGATCACTGTCTCTCTCCCACCATGCACCTCAGTAAAGAGCTTGGCGCTATCTTCTCTATAGGCTTCTCTTAGGTATTGTAAGGCTGTAACTAGGTCCCCTTTAAGCCTTCTCTTCTCCAAGATGAATAGGCCCAATTCCTTCAACCTCTCCTTATAGAGCCTGTGTTCAAGCACCCTGACCATCTCAGTGACCTTCCGTTGAACTTGCTCAAGTTGATAAAAAATTTTCTTTACTGGAGGGCCAAAACCGGATGCAGCATTTTAGATATGAGATATACTTTCCTTAAGCCTTATCCCTTTAAAACTATTAACCTAATATCTCCTTGTAATGTGACAAATGAAATGTTTCTCATTCCTCATATAATTGTTTAGTTAATCAATATGTTCTCTTTTATCATGAGTAAGATTACATTTATAGTATATCTTTCAAAATTCTATTAAACATGTACATTTTACAATATTTTGTTAAGTATCCTAATATAATTGTCACATTATGCAGTCCCAGTACACGAATAGTGATATTCCTGGTTACCACTGAAAAAGTTAACACATGATTGTAACAATCAAACCAGTTTCATCTAGCGTTCACTGTTGATATTAGTGGCTTGATCTGACCCAAAGTTCTCAGGTAGCCTAATCCTACTTTTGCCCTTCTTATCTTCTTGCAGGTTCTCTCATAACTTAGTGATTTTCTCATCTATGTCCCCCAAGGTTATGCAGCTGTGTAGCATCAGAGCTGGGCTTTGGATCCTCAGAACACAGGCAACTAAATAGTTGGGGGAGGGGAAAAGGAGAAATAGCAGAGGAGAAACTACACAGAGTTGTTCATTCATGTATAGACTTCTACCATTCTCTTTCTTTTTTTGCTCTTACAGAAATGCTGGGTTTAGTGATTAGGTTCTGATTATTAGATATAAGTAACCTCTAATACCTGGCATAGATAAGTATCTCACTTCAGTGTTACTTCTATTCTGGTTCAACCATAATATTTCACTATTCATTATATATTATTCTCTTTCAGACCTTGATATATACAAATGTGTAACCCACAATTCTCTCAACCTTTAAGTAGTTAGTATTCTGTTTCAAGCCTTTCTTTCTTTTTCCTTTCTTCTTCGATACCTCTCCTAAATTCCTTTTATATTTACACATTTGCTTAAAAGAACATTACTGAAATCAACGATTCTGTCACTAGGTCTGTCTGCTCTATTCAAATTGTTTCTTTGAGCATTATGCTGTAAACAAATAAAACTGCCGAGGTTGTAAGGTTATTATAACTTCAGAGCATTTTTCCAAAGCTTTAACTGTGATCCCCCTGCCTGGGTAGACCCAAATCCTGAGTCGTAATGCTTAAATCTGTTAAGAGCTCTAAAAGGATTCTTAATTCAAGTGTCTTAAACTGTTATTACATTCAATAGTTACACCAATCTAAGCAAGGCAAAGATGGATTAGGTCACAGATTAGCTATCCAGCCATGCAAAACTTTATTGAAGAATTACTGGCTACTCCAGTTAAACGGACAAAAATAAAGCTCTAAACAAGCAAAATATGACAAGTGAGGCCTATATTGAATTTGTGGCCTTGTTAGCAACAGCAATGCCATGTTTCCTGGGCTACAAGGTCACTTCTACCACTCTCCTTTGGTAGTCCATGAATCACAGGTTATTGCTCAATGAGTCCAACAAGGATGCTGCACACCCTCCTATGGCTCAAGGCTCTTAATCAGGACTGAGTAGAGACTTCTTGGAGGCATTCGCTTTCTCCTATCAGGTCTTGCTTCATGATAATCTGTAAAGGTCTGACAGTTCTTCATGGCAGTGTATAGTCAGTACCTGATTTGCTAAACATCTGTGATTAACACAGTTCATAAAAACAAGCAAACTATTACTATAGGTGCATTGCTGGCTCATGTTCAACTCGAACAGGACTCCCAGGTCCTTTTCTGCAAAGCTGCTTTCCAGTCAGCCCCCAGCCTGTACTGGTGCTTGGTATTATGCCTCCCCAGGTGCAGGACTTGGCATTTTCCTTTGCTTAACTTTATGAGGTTCCTGACAGCCCATTTCTGCAGTCCGTCAAAGTCCTTCTAAGGACAGCAAAAATATCAAGAGCATCAACTCCTTTCAGTTTTGTACCATCTGGAAACTTGCTGAAGGTGCACTCTGCCCAAGTATACAATCGTAGAGTCATAGAATGGTATGGGTTGGAAGGAACCTTCAAAGACCATCTAGTCCAACCCCTCTGCCATGGGCAAGGACATCTTTCAGCTTCCTCAAAGCCCCATCCAACCTGACCTTGAACACTTCCAGGGATGGGGTGTCCACAACTTCTCTGGGAAACCTGTTCCAGTGTCTCACCACCCTCATCATAAAGATTTTCTTCCTTATATCCAATCTACCCTCTTTCAGTTTAAAACTGTTGCCCCTTCTCCTGTCACTACAGGCCCTGGAAAAAAGTCTTTCTCGGTCTTTCTTATAACCCCCTTTATATATTAAAAGGCTGCAATAAGGTCTCCCCGGAGCCTTATCTTCTCCAGGCTGAACAGGTGTTCCAGCCCTCTGATCATTTTCATGGCCCTCCTCTGGACTCACTCTAACAGGTCCATGTCATTCTTGTACAGGGGACTCCAGAGCTGGATGAAGTACTCCAGGTGGGGTCTCATGAGAGCAGAGTAGAAGGGGGAGAATGACTTCTGTCGACCTACTAGCCATGCTTCTTTTCATGCAGCCCAGGAAATGATTTGCTTTCTGGACTGCAAGAACACATTGACAGCTTATGTCCAATTTTTCATTCACCAGTATCCCCAAGTCCTTCTTACAGGGCTGCTCTCAATCCATTCATCACCCAGCCTATATTGATATTGGGGATTGCCCTGACCCTGGTGCAGGACCTTGCACTTGGCCTTGTTGAACTTCATGAGATTTGCAGGGACCCACTCCTCAAGCCTGTTAAGGTCCCTCTGGATGGCATCAATCAGCTGCACCATTTAGCTTGGTGTTGTCTGCAAACTTGTTGAGGGTGCACTCAATCCCATTGTCTATTTTGTTGATGAAGATATTAAATAGTACCGACCCTTGAGGGACACCACTCATTACCGGTTTCCACTTGGACATTGTTCCATTGACTTCCTTCAGTTTACTGGCTGTGCTTCTGTTGGTACACCCCAGTATCCTGCTAGGTTTCATCACTGCCAGAGCACACTGCTGACTCATGTTCAACTTGCTTTCAACCAGGATCCCCAGGTCCTTTGCAGCCTGTCCTCACTTCCACCTCCTGTATATGTCCTTTTTCTCATGAGCTCTCTGTTTAGCTAAGCTGGTCTCCTGATACATGTACTCATTTTCTGAGTATTGGGATGGACTGTTCTTATGCTTGGAGGATACTGTCCTTAAAGCCTTATCACCTCTTGAGCTCCCTTCAGAGCTGCCTCTCATGGGATCCCACTTACCAGCTTCCTGAAAAAACAAATTTTTGCTCTACTGAAGCCCAGGATCTGTACTCTGCTACTTGATTTCCTCAGTCCCTTCAGGATCTTGAACTTCACTATTTCAGTATTTCATGGTTGCTACAACCAAGATTGCCCTTGATTATTGTGTCCCCAGGAAGTTTCTCCTTTTTGGTGAGTAGGAGATCCAGCAGATCCAGCTGTATGTCACCTATGATTGACCCATCTAACATCTGTGTTAAAATTCCTAACACCTTTCAGAAACCTAGAATGCTTTCATACTAATTACACCTTTTATGTTGGTGTTTAAATTCACTATTCCACTGCATCAGTCTCTGGTTTTACAACCTACTTGGCTCTTGCTGAAATGTAAGAATGTTCACTCAACAGTACTTGTGCCCTTTAAGGGCACATGGCATTTTTGTGGAAACAGTGTATTGGTATGTCCAGTGAAAAATATGTTTTGAGGAGGAAGGCCCTAAAGATGTGAACACCTCGTTGAATGCTACAGACAAATCCTGGTGCATGCATATTCTTAGCTTTCTCAGGTTGTGGTAAAGTACCATTAGCATATGTCACTTTCATGGTGACTTATCCTTTCAGTACATATCACCTTGCAGTCAAATAGGCTAAGATCATGTGCATGATCATCTACTGCAATTCAGCTGATGGCTGGTCACATGATCTCGCATTTGCTTATGAGTCCATACTATTGCTATTTCAAATATCAAGATCTTTCAAAGCTGACATAGAAAAGTAAAAACAACTATAAAGTGTCTGCAAAAAAAGTCCTAAACACTGATGTATAAGCAGGGGATAGTTTTTTAAAAATGTATTTTCAAAGTAGAAAGTTACTTGCTGGGTACTGTGTAAACAATTTTCATAGCATGTCAAAGGACAAGGCTGTCTTTATGTGAGAATTGAGTTCTCTTTCTTTGATCTTTTTATTGGTCCTTATCTGAAGTGTATTGTTTTAAAGCTCTGTTCTGTGTCTCAGTGAATTAATTATTTCTTCTTTTTACATCAGCTGGATATATTATGCAATGAAGAGATTCTTGGCAAGGACCACACACTCAAGTTTGTAGTTGTTACTAGATGGAGATTTAAGGTATGACGCAACTGCTTTTCATCAAAATTTTAATGTTCGATGTAAATCATTAGCTGACTAAAGAACAAAGTTCAGAAAGCATACATCATGCAGGCAAAAAATTCAAAATGGTTAAAATATATATTTAAAAATGTCTAATAAACTATCTTTAAAAATATATATTTTCCCTAATTCAAAAGTGAAAAACAGGGGAAAATGTAAAATATGCCACTAAGGAAAAGGGGAAGTTGATGGCAGATGTCAATTTGATAGAAATTAAAAATGTATTTGGTAAAGGAGTCTGAAGCCATTGAGAGGGACATTTTTCTCAGCCATATCAGACATACAACTAATATTACTCCATGTAGATTGTGAAACTGGTTACAAAACAGAACAGACAAATATTCAATACATTTGTATTCTGTAGTTCGGAAGAGAGAGGCTGAATAACGAGGTGGATGAATTAACTTTGCTCCCCACTTCAGTTCAAGAGACTTGCAGCAATATTTAGTAGGCATAAAGACAGCTGGGGAAAGCATCTGAGTGGGTCTCTGGGTTACTGATGTTAGTTTCTTTAAACAAAACAAAGCCAAAACCCCACTGTCCTGGGTTCAGCAGTAGCAGTCATTTTTTCTCCTTCTTAGTAGCTGGTGCAGTGCTGTGTTTTTGACTTTCAGCCTGGGAACAACGCTGATAACACCGATGTTTTTAGTTGTTGCTAAGCAATGTTTACTTCGATCAAGGACTTTCTCAGTGTCATTCTCTGCCAGGGAGGAGGGGAAGCCAGGAGGAAGCAGAGACAGGACACCTGACCCAAACTAGCCAAAGGGGTATTCCATACCACAGCATGTCATGCCCAGTATATAAACTGGGGGGAGTTACCCGGAAGGCCCAGATCGCTGCTTGGGTTGGGCTGGGTATCGGTTGGTGGGTGGTGAGCAATTGTATTCTCTCCCCTCATTATTTCCCTTATCATTATTATTATTGGTGGTGGTAGTAGTGATTTTGTATTATACCTTAGTTACTGGACTCTTCTTTTCTCAACCCATGGGAGTTACATTCTTTCGATTCTCCTCCCCATCCCTCCAGGAGCAGGGGGAGAAAGAAGGGGGGGAGTGAGCGAGCAGCTGCGTGGTTCTGAGTTACCGGCTGGGCTTAAACCACGACACCCACATAACGAAACTTAGAGCAGAATAATAAATGATGGGAGATTCGTATTGAGCATAAATTATCACTGAGCCAGCAGTAAGCCCAGGCAGCCAAGAAAGCCAACAGCATCCTGGCTTGTATCAAAAACAGCGTGGCCAGCAGGACTAGGAAAGTAATAATCCCCCTGTACTTGGCACTGGTGAGGCCGCACCTCAAATATTGTGTTCAAGTTCTGGGCCTCTCACTACAAGAGAGATATTGAGTTGCTGGAGCGGGTCCAGAGAAGGGCAACAAAGCTGGTGAAGGGCCTGGAGCACAAGTCTTAGGAGGAACAGCTGAGGGAACTGGGGTTTTTTAGTGTGGAGAAGAGAAGGCTCAGGGGGAGACCTTATCGCTCTCTACAACTACCTGAAAGGAGGTTGTAGTGAGGTGGGGGTCTGTCTTTTCTCCCAAGTAACAAGTGATGGGACAAGAGGTAATGGCCTCAAGCTGCAGCAGGGGAGGTTTAGATTGGATATTAGGGAAAATTTCTTCACTGAAAGGGTGGTCGGGCATTGGAACAGGCTGCCCAGGGAAGTGGTGGAATCACCATCCCTGGAAGCGTTCAAAAAACGTGTAGATGAAGCCCTTAGTGACATGGCTTAGTGGTGGCCTTGGCAGTCCTGGGGTAAAGGTTGGACTTGATGATCTTGAAGGTCTTTTCCAACCCAGTTGATTCTATGATTCTAACATTCCAGGTGTGGCCTGACAAGCGCTGAGTGGGAAAATTACTTCTCTATCTCTGCTGGTGACACCCTTCTTGATGCAACCCAGCATGCTGTTGGCTTTCTTTGCCACAGCTACACAGTGTTCACTGATTGATAGGGAGCTTATTGTCCACCAGGACCCTCAGGTCCCTTTCCACAGAGCTGCCCCCCAGCCAGGTAGATCCCAGCCTGTGCTGCACTCCTGGATAATGTTTTCCCAGGTGCAAGAACTTACATTTGTCTGCTGCCTTTCCACGACTTTATTCTCTGATGATGATCATGACAGCACATATTTTCTTTGCAAAGTCCGGAGTGGCAGAGACATTCACAGCTACAGGTTGAGTGGAGAAGAGATTCAGAGCAGCCCTGCAGAGAAGGACTTGGGGGTGTTGGTTGATGAGAAACTGAACACGAGCCGTCTTCAGTGTGCGCTCGCAGCCCTGAAAGCCAAACGTATATTGGGTTGCATCAAAAGAAGCGTGACCAACAGGTTGAAGGAGGTGATCCTGCCCCTCTTCTCTTGTGAGACCTCTCTTGGAGTATTTTGTACATTTCTGGTGTCCTCAACATAAGAAGGACATGGAGCTGTTGGAGCAAGTCCAGAGGAGGGCCACAAGGATGATAAGGGGGCTGGAGCACCTCCCGTATGAAGACAGGCTGAGGAAGTTGGGGCTGTTCAGCCTGGAGGAGAGAAGGCTGCGTGGAGACCTCATAGCAGCCTTCCAGTATCTGAAGGGGGCTTATAAGGATGCCAGAGAGGGACTCTTCCTTAGGGACTGTAGTGATAGGACAAGGGGTGATGGATTCAAATTTAAACAGGGGAAGTTTAGATTAGATATAAGGAAGAAGTTCTTTACAGTGAGGGTGGTGAGGCACTGGAATGGGTTGCCCAAGGAAGTTGTGAATGCTCCATCCCTGGCAGTGTTCAAGGCCAGGTTGGACAGAGCCTTGGGCCACATGGTTTAGTGCGAGGTGTCCCTGCCCATGGCAGGGGGGTTGGAATTAGATGATCTTAAGGTCCTTTCCAACCCTAACCATTCTATGATTCTATTTAGCTGCCACAGAAGTGTTACATAGCAGTCAACAGCATATAATTGAGTTCATTGGCTGTTTTCCCCCAAAATTAAATCCCCTTAAGGTACGCACTGGACTTCATAGAATCATAGAATCATAGAATCATAAGGGCTTCCCCATCTTCCCGCATTACCCACCAAGTATATCCAGGTCCCTGAGCAAAAGCAATCCCACGAGGGGGTTTGCCTTTACCTGAAGCAGGAATAACCCAGACTGTCTTCCCCAACAAATTCTTTATGTGCACCACAGGAACTTTATCCCCCTCTACAGGACGTAAAAGTTCTGATTGGGCTGGGCCAGCCCTGTTGGCAGATCCCCTACTGTTGACCAACCAGGTGGTTTTTGGTAAATGTGTATCCCAGTGTTTGAAAGTCCCACCACCCATTGCTCTCAGGGTAGTTTTTAACAGCCCACTGTACCATTGGATTTTCCCAGAGGCTGGTGCATGGTAGGGGATGTGATATACCCACTCAATGCCATGCTCTTTGGCCCAAGTGTCTATGAGGTTGTTCTGGAAATGAGTCCCATTGTCTGACTCAATTCTCTCTGGGGTGCCGTGTTGCCACAAGACTTGTTTCTCAAGGCCCAGGATAGTGTTCTGGGCAGTGGCGTGGGGCACAGCATATGTTTCCAGCCATCCGGTGGTTGCTTCCACCATGGTAAGCACATAGCGCTTGCCTTGGCAGGTCAATGTGAGTGTGATATAGTCAATCTGCCAGGCCTCCCCATACTTGTACTTCAGCCATTGTCCTCCATACCAGAGAGGCTTTAACCCCTTGGCTTGCTTAATTGCAGCACATTTCACACTCATGAATTACCTGGGCGATAGTGTCCATTGTTGTGTCCACCCCTCGATCACGAGCCCATCTATATGTTGCATCTCTGCCTTGATGGCCTGAGATATCATGGGCCCACGGGGCTAAAAATAATTCACCCTTATGTTGCCAATCTAGGTCCATCTGAGCCACTTCAGTCTTAGCAGCCTGATCCACCTGTTGATCGTTCTCATGTTCCTCAGTGGCCTGACTCTTGGGTACATGAGCATCTACTTGGCGTACCTTCACCACCAGGTTCTGCACCCGGGCAGCGATATCTTGCCACAATGCAGCAGCCCAGACGGGTTTACTTATGCACTGCCAGTTGCTCTGCTTCCATTGCTGCAACCACCCCCACAGGGCATTTGCCACCATCCATGAGTCACTATAAAGTACTGGCCACTTTTCTCATTCAGCAATGTCTAAGGCCAGCTGGATGGCTTTCACCTCTGCAAACTGACTAGATTCACCCTCTCCTTCAGCAGTTTCTGCAACTTGTCCCAGGGGACTCCACACAGCTGCCTTCCATCTCCGATGCTTTCCCACAATACAGCAGGACCCATCAGTAAACAAGGCATATTGCTTTTCACTCTCTGACAGTTCATTATATGGTGGGGCCTCTTCAGCACGCGTCACCTCCTCTTCTGGTGACATTGACTCCAGTTCATATTGAAGTTCTAGCCTGTCTGGTACGGTAGCACTCAATGGTGGTGTGACTTCATTCAGGCCACAATAGTCTCCTGTTAGTCTCCACTCTCTGTTAGACTTTCGCACCGGCCATATAGGGCTATTAAAGCATGAGCGGGTCCTGCTGATCACTCCTTGGCTCTCCAGTCTACGGATCAGCTTATGGATGGAAATTGGGAAGTCTCAGTTGGTGCGATATTGCCGCCGGTGCACTGTTGTGGTCGCAATTGGCACTTGTTGTTCTTTGACCTTCAGCAACCCCACAACAGAAGGGTCCTCTGAGAGACCAGGCAAGGTAGACAGCTGTCGAATTTCCTTCGTCTCCAAGGCAGCTATACCAAAAGCCCATCTATACCCTTTTGGGTCTTTGAAGTACCCTCTCCTGAGATAGTCTATGCCAAGGATGCATGGAGCCCCTGGACCAGTTACAATGGGGTGCTTTTGCCACTTCCTCCCAGTCAGGCTGATTTCAGCTTCCAGCATAGTTAACGCTTGGGATCCTCCTGTCACTCCAGAAATATAAATGGGTTTCACCCCTTGATACCTTGATGGCATCAGAGTACACTGTGCACCGGTATCTACTAGAGCCTTATACTTTTGTGGGACTGATGTGCCAGGCCATCTGATCCACACAGTCCAGTAAACCCGATTATCCCTCTCCTCCACCTGGCTGGAGGCAGGGCCTCTCTAATAGTGATCATAAGATTCTTCAAATACTTCTTGTAGAAAAGGATTAGAATTCCTTTTCATAGGCGTTGAAGTTTCACTCCATCTGGGATATTCCCTACCAGAGATTGGAACAGGAACTTTTCTGGCAGGATCCCCATTTACAATTGTTTTTCCTTGCAATTCACCTACCCCTTTTCCCAGAATTGAAGTAAGTTTTCCATCCCACTTTCTCATGTCTTCTCCATGATCCCACAGGCAAAACCATAGGGTTCCCCATTGTGTGTACCTTCTATGTCTTCCCTCTCGAGCTACAGGGCTCTCTCTATTAATAGCTGAGATGCAGATCTGTGCACTTTGGGAGCTGGATAGATCGTCTCTCAATTGCTGGAACACCTGGGACAGTTTTTCCACAGCTGAAATGATGGACAGGGAGAGATTGTCTTCGAACTCCCCGAACTGATGACTCATTTCATCCACTGTTGGTGCTGCTTCTTCCTTCCAGCTCACTGTTGCAAATGAGTTGGCATATGATGATGGTGCACTCTGTGTAAATTTCCGCCACATGGGTCATCTACATTCAACTTCATCTGGATCTATGCGTGGCTGCTTGGTGTCCAACTTTCGATAAATCATTTCTAGAATGACTCAGGAACTGAAGGCTTTTATCGTGGTCCCCATGCTTGGGCGACATATATCATCATCCTTGTAGGGATACCTTTCCTTCACAGCTAACGAGAGCCTCTTCCAGAGGCTGAGGATTCATTTCTCTTTTGCGATTGCATTGTCAATTCCCCCTTCCCTAGAAAGTGATCCCAGCTGCTTGGCTTCTCTACCCTCTAATTCGAAACTCTTGGCCCCATTGTCCCAGCATTGGAGCATCCAGGTGATGACGTGCTTGCCTGGATGATGGCTGAAATCTTTTCGCATATTATGCAGCTCAGTCAAGGACAGGGATCAAGAGGTTATCTCTTTTTCTGCCTCTTACTCTGTTTCTTGTAATGGTTCCTCTAGTTCTGCTATTGGACCCTCTAGTTCTGGTATTGGCCCTTCTTCCTTCACTAAATGAGTTGGTTTTCATTTCCATTTCCTCTTGTGCATAGGGGCAACTGATACCAACACGGGTTGGTTCTCTTGTTCAGTTATATCACCCATCTCCAGGGTCTGAGTGGTTGTCATGCTCTTTGTCAGGGTTTGAGTAGTCGCAGTACTGGTCACAGGAATTAAAACAGCTGCAGTGTTTGTCGCCGAAGTTTGAATAGCCACCGTACTTGCTGCTGGTAGGCTGCAGTGCTTGTTATGGGGGTAAAAATAACTGTGGTGTCTGTTGCTGGAGTTTGAGTAGCCGTGGTACTGGTCATGAGAGTTTGAGTAGCTACAGTGCTTGTTGTGGAGACTGAAGTGGCTCCAATGCTTGTCGCCGGGGTTTGAGGAGCCATAATTCTTCCACTGGGATTTGAGTAGCTACAAGTGCGTGGTGCATGGGTTAAAGTAGCCAAAATCCTTGTCACTGGAGTTTGAGTCCCTCTTTTTCTCCTTCAAGCTGCAGTACTTCTCATGTGGGTTGGAGTAGCCACATGTAGCTATTTAACCCTAAGCAAGATCTGAACTATATTCAACAGCATACTGCTTCCTAGCAATAGGGCCAGGCTGGTTTCAGTATCCCAAGAATATTCAAAATTTTCAAAATTCTCAAATGCTGCTGTAAATAGCCTAGTGGGGGAGACATGGAGGAATATCTCCTCCATTGGTTGGCTCTCCAAGGAGAAAAAGGAAGAGGTATGAGGTTAGATGGTTCCACTTTCCATCCCACTTCCTCATGTCCTCTCTGTGGTCCTGCAGGTAAAACCACAGGGTACCCCGTGGTGTGTACCTTCTTTATCCTTCCTCTTGAGCAGAAGAAAGCTTACTATTAATAGCTGAGATGCTGCTCCGTACAGTGAGGAGTAGGATCTCTCCTCTTTTTGCTGCTGGGGCTCCTGCAACAGTTTCTCACATCATTCGGACAGTTTTTCCACAGCCAAGACATAAGACCATAGGGAGGAAAAGAGGTTCATTCACCATTGGTGCCTCTTCATCTTTCCACTGCATTATTGCCAATGAGTTGGCATACGATGATGGTGCACTTCGTACGAATTTCCACCACATGACTGGTGTGTACTGGACTTGGCCTGGGTCTGTGGGTAACTGTGTGTTGTTCGGGTCAAAATAAATCATCTGTAGTGCAGCTAGTTCCCTTAGGTACTGGATATCTCTCTCCATTACTGACCACTTCCCTGGGTTACATACAACATCTTCCTTGAAGGGATACGTTTCCTTCACGGCTGACAGGAGTTGCCTCCAGAGGCTGAGGGATTGTGTCCCTTTTCCAATCACCTTGTAAACTTCTGCTTCCCTAGAAAGAGATCCCAACTGCTTGGCTTCCCTACCCTCTAATTCCAGACTACTAGCTCTATTATCCCATCATCGGAGCAGCCATGTGATAATATGCTCACCTGGACAATAGCTGAAATCTTTTCAGATATCTTACAGCTCACTCAGGATTACTTCTTGTTCTGCCTCTTCCTCTGTTTCTTGTGCTGGCCCTGCTTCGTCCTCTTTCACTAAATGAGCTGCCTTTTGTGTACATTTCTTCTTCTGTATATGGGTAACTGATAACAGCATGGATTGGTTCTTTGGTTCAGCTGAAGTGTCTGCTACCGGGGTTGGAGTAGCCACAGTGTCTGTTGCTGGGGTTGGAATAGTTGCAGTGTCTGTCACCAGGGCTGGAGTAGCCACAGTACTTGTCACTTGGGTTAGAGTAGCTACAGTGTCTGTTGCTTTGCTGTCAGATTCAAAGACCTTCTTTTCCCCTTTAAGGTACTAAATAGTGTTGAGCATGGCTCGGTAGGCATGGACCAAGCCCCAGCACGTTGTAGTGATTTGTGTCTCTGGAATTGCCAGGGTGACAGCATACTTTTTACAAATATTTTACTAGCTTTTCCGGATTCTTCACTTGTTCAGGGGTGAAGTTCCAAAGCACTGGAGGTGCCCATTGGCCTGGGTACTTGCCCATACTGTCCCACACACCCTGCCACTCATAACTATCCAGCCTTGGGGATGATCTCTTGGTGGTTTTTTTAAATAGTTGCTTAACCTTAAACAAGACATGAAACACATTCTTTGCCTCAGTCTTCACTAGCAAATGCTCTGACCACACCACGAAAGCCTTGGAAAGCAGATGCAGGGACTGTGAAAATGAAGACCTTAGGCCCACTGTAGGAGAGGATCAGGTTCGAGACCATCTTAAGAACCTGAACATGCACAAGTCCATGGGACCTGATGAAATCCATCCACGGGTCCAGAAGGAGCTGGCGAATGAAGTTGCTAAACCACTGTCCATCATATTTGAAAAATTGTGGCAGTCAGGTGAAGTTCCCGATGACTGGAAGAAGGGTAATATAACCCCCATTTTCAAGAAGGGGAAGGTGGAAGACCCGGGGAACTACAGACCAGTCAGCCTCACCTCTGTGCCTGGCAAAATCTTGGAGCAGTTTCTCCTGGAAAGCATGCTAAGGCACATGAAAAACAACGAGGCGGTTGGTGACAGCCAACATGGCTTCACTAAGGGGAAATCCTGCCTGACCAATTTGGTGGCCTCCTATGATGGGGCTATGGAACTGATGGACAGGGGCAGAGCAGTTGACGTCATCTACCTTGGACTTTGTCGACGACACGGACAGTGGGATTGAGTGCGCCCTCAGCAAGTTTGCTGATGACACCAAGCTGTGTGGTTCAGTTGATAGGCTGGAGGGAAGGGATGCCATCCAGAGGGACCTGGACACACTTGTGAGGTGGGCCAATGCCAACCTTATGAAGTTTAACCAAGCCAAGTGTAAGGTCCTACACCTGGGTTGGGGCAATCCCAGGCACTGCTACAGGTTGGGCAGAGAAGAGATTCAGAGCAGCCCTGCAGAGAAGGACTTGGGGGTGTTGGTTGACGAGAAGCTTAACATGAGCCGGCAGTGTGCGCTTGCAGCCCAGAAAGCCAACCGTATCCTGGGCTGCATCAAAAGAAGCGTGACCAGCAGGTCAAAGGAGGTGATCCTGCCCCTCTACTCTGCTCTTGTGAGACCTCACTTGGAGTACTGCATACAGTTCTGGTGTCCTCAACATAAAAAGGACATGGAGCTGTTGGAGCGAGTCCAGAGGAGGGCCACAAGGATGATAAGAGGGCTGGAGCACCTCCCATATGAAGACAGGCTGAGGAAGTTGGGGCTGTTCAGCCTGGAGAAGAGAAGGCTGCGTGGAGACCTCATAGCAGCCTTCCAGTGTCTGAAGGGGGCCTACAAGGATGCTGGGGAGGGACTCTTCCTTAGGGACTGTAGTGGTAGGACAAGGGGTAATGGCTTCAAACTTAAACAGGGGAAGATTAGATTAGATATAAGGCGGAAGTTCTTTACAGTGAGGGTGGTGAAGCACTTGAATGGGTTGCCCAGGGAGGTTGTGGATGCTCCATCCCTGGTGGTGTTCAAGGCCAGGTTGGACAGAGCCTTGGGCCACATGGTTTAGTGCGAGGTGTCCCTGCCCATGGCAGGGGAGTTGGAACTAGATGATCTTAAGGTCCTTTCCAACCCTTACTATTCTTTGATTCTATGATAACATACTGGTCGCAAGCAATGAGGCCATGCTGGTTTCAACATGACAAGAATATTCAAAATTTTCACAATTCTCAAATGCTGCTGTAAATAGCCCGTTCTGGAAGGGGAAGATGTGAGAGGATATCTCCTCCATAGGTAGACCCTCCAAGGAGAAAAGGCAAAAGGTATAATTATTAATAATTCCCATTAGATGGCTCCCAAAGTATAGAGGTGATGGCAGTGCTGAGTACACATACCAGATTAGTTTCATGACCAGCAATTCTATCATATCCCAAGCCACTATTCCAAAATACAACAAAACGAGAACCTTGGCCCAGGCCCCAAAGGTGATAAACACCAAAACAGGGAATGCATACTGCAAGTAAGGTGTTACAGAATGCAACTCTGAGACCAAACACAACATCTCTGAGAACAAATGAATGAACATTGTGACTAGTGACTATACAGTGAATACAGTGAATGCTTATAACAAATTTATTTTGACACACTCTGGTCAGATCTGTCATTCTCTCAACCCTTTAAGCCCCACATTGGGCACCAAAAAAGACTGTTTTAACCCCAGCTGGCAACTAAGTACCACGTAGCTGATTGCTTACTTCCCCCCGCAGTAGGATGGGGAGGAGTATTGGAAAAAAACAAGTAAAACAAAAAGTAAAACCCTTTGGTTGAGAAAAGAATGGTTTAATAATTAAAGTATAACATAATACTAATAATACTGAAAAGGGAAATAAGAAGGAGAGAGTTATAAAACTAAAAAGGGGGGACCAAAACAAAAAAAATGGCCAAGTTGGATGTGGCCTAGAGTGACCTGGTCTACTGGATGGTGTCCCTGCCCGTGGCAGGGGTTGGAACTGGATGAGCTTTAAGGTCCCTTCCAACCCTATGATGATTCTGTGATGATGATTAACAGTGATGGACAATACAATTGCATACCACCCGCTGACTGAGAACCAGCCTGTCCCCAAGCAGCAATCAGCCCCTTCCAGCTAAATCCCCCCCCTGTTTATATACTGAGCATGATGTTCTGTGTTATGGAATGCACCTTTGGCTTTGACCAGAGAGGGAGACTCCACAATCCTCCTGGGCAGCCTGTTCCTGTGCTCTGCCACCCTCAATGTAATGTAGTTTTTCTGCTGAATATTAGAAGAGATATGGCATGCTTTACAGAGATGATATGATGTTTCAGATTTCCCAGAGATAATTTTTTCCAATACATCTGATTTCTAGATGCTGTTCATCAGCTTTAATGTATTTGCATTTCTTGGTTTTCTTATCACTCCTTTTTTAGCTCATTCTTCCGTCACTTCTCCATTTGCTACAAATATCAAGTTCCTTGGTGTTCTGTTTCAAGTAAAGCATTTAGAACCTTAATTAGGCTTTTGCTATGTTTTGTTCCAAATTCTGTAATGCTGCCATTAAATATTAAAATTAGTCTTGCTAGAGGGTCGCTTTTTCATTGTTCTAAAATGCGTTTATTTATTCATTTATCTGCAACCCTAAAACATGCACTGCAAGCAGGTGTGCTCAGTTCACATAGGCCATGCGGTTTCTCAGGAATGCATTCTTAGACCAAACCTATGGAGTGTCTTGTGGAATGTCCCTTATTATAAATTTATGTTTTCAGAAACTTTGTTGCTTTTGGTTTCATCCTTAGACTTATGGTATTAATTCTGAGGGGAGACATACCCTCGTAGTATGGGTGGAAGGGTGGAGACCAGCTTTTTAAAGAATACCTATAGGGAAAGTAGAGTTTTCCCACTTTGTTTCTTCATTTCACAGAATCACAGAATTGTTAGGGTTAGAAGGGACCTCTGGAGATCATCCAGTCCAAACCCCTTTCCAAGGTAGGGCCACCTAGAGCAGGTTACACAGGAACACATCCAGGTAAGTTTTGAATGTCTCCACAGAGGGAGACTCCACGACCCTCCTGGGCAGCCTGTTCCTGTGCTCTGCCACCCTCAATGTAAAGAAGTTCTTCCTCATGTTGAGGTGAAACTTCTCGTGTTTTAGTTTATGGCCAGTGCTCCTCATCCTGTCGCTGGGCACCACTGAAAAGAGTCTGGCACCATCCTCCTGGCACCCGCCTTTGAGATATTTATACGTATTAAGGAGGTCCCCTCTCAGTTTTTTCCAGACTAAACAGGCCCAGCTCCCTCACTCTCCTCATAAGATGCTTCTGACCCCTAATCATCTTCCTGGCCCTCCGCTGGACCCTCTCCAGTAGCTCCTTGTCTTTCTTGCACTGAGGAGCCCAGAACTGGACACAATACTCCAGATGTGGCCTCACCAGGGTTGAGTAGAAGCAGAGGATCCCCTCTCTCGATCTACTGGCCACACTCCTCCCGATGCACCCCACGATACTATTGGCCCTCCTGGCCGCAAGGGCACACTGCCGGCTCATAGTCAACTTATCATCCACCAGTACTCCCAGGTCCTTCTCAGCAGAACTGCTCTCCAGTAGGTCGGCCCCCAACCTGTACTGGTACTTGGGGTTCTTCCTCCCCCAGGTGCTCCCTGCTCATCCATGCCCCCTTTGCCTGATTTTTCTTCATGGGGGTATAACCCTACACTTGCCCTTGTTGAACCTCATTAGGTTTCTCTCTGCCCAATTCTCCAACCTATCAAGGTTTCGCTGAATGGCAGCACAGCCTTCAGGCGTATCAGCCACTCCCCCCAGCTTTGTATCATCAGCAAACTTGCTGAGGGTGCACTCTAGCCCTTCATCCAGGTCATTGATAATCAAGGTGAATAAGACCGGACCCAGTATTGATCCCTGAGGAACACCACTGACTACAGGCCTCCAACTGGATTCTATGCCACTGATCACGACTCTCTGAGCTCTGCCATTCAGCCAGTTTTTGATCCACCTCACTGTCCATTCACCTAACCCACATTTCCTAAGCTTGCCTACGAGGATGTTATGGGAGACAGTGTCAAAAGCCTTGCTGAAGTCGAGGTAGATAACATCCACTGTTCTTCCCTCATTAACCCATCCTGCCGTGTCATCATAGAAGGCTATCAGATTGGTCAAGCAAGATTTACTCTTGGTGAATCCATGCTGACTACTCCTGAAGACCTTCTTCTCTTCTATATGCTTGGTGATGACCTCCAGAATGACCTGTTCCATCACCTTTCCAGGAATGGAGGTTGTCGGAGGCGGCGGGAGAAATTGCAACACGACCATCAAGGGAATGATCAGCAAGTCTCGTTTATTTCATCAACAGGCTGCGGTTATATAGATATGATAATAAGCCTCATACATAGTGCAAAAGCTAGCTCATCATTGGTTTACAGTTAAATGTCATCCCCACCCATACCTCCTTGTTCCTGAAACTCTTGTGGTTATACAGATCCTGTTTTTAACACTTCTCCGGCCTTCAGCCAACTCCCCCGTTGGTCAAGGACACAGTGTCCTTGCCTTATATAGTCTTGTTTTTCTTACCCAGTTGTTTCTAACTTCGCCCGCTGTATTTTATCATGTCCTCTTTCTTCCATCCAGAGTTCAATAAAACTCTCCACATTTCCCCTGTTTTCCTTTTGGGCGAGGAGGTTCGTCTGCCATATTTTCTGCGTTGCATTGGTAATCATACCTCGAATACAATTGAGTATACAGGGCAGAAGAAGCAATAGTAACAATATCACACCCAAAAACCCTATTGCGTACATTATAAGACTCCTTAGCCATGGGCCAATTCCCAACCCCTTTAGCCAGTTTTCGATTCCTAAACCATCTTCCTTTTTTAACAAATGTAGCCCTTGTTGCAACTGCTTAATCTTGGTGTGGATAGAAACCGCATGGTCCGAGAGGTTCATGCAACACATACCTTCAAATTCGTCGCACCCATGTCCCTGAGCTAATAGAAGAAAAT
The DNA here is from genome assembly GCF_004027225.2 of Strigops habroptila. NCBI lineage: Eukaryota > Metazoa > Chordata > Aves > Psittaciformes > Psittacidae > Strigops > Strigops habroptila. The sequence goes on along the minus strand of NC_044301.2, from coordinate 1,056,194 downwards.
TGATAGCGGCCCTGTTTTGTAGCACTGCATGGTTTACGCTCTGTACATCGCTAGTGAGCATGTCAAGTATTTGAGATGTCTTATTAAATTCATCTTTGGTCCAGCATCCTAATTGTTCCGCGAGTTTCATGGCTTTACTGGCTGCCGCACCCGGTACAAATATCGCTGTCATGATAAGCCGGAGATCACTCCAAAAGGTTGGGCTGCCAACGTTAGTACATTGTAGTTCGTGTACGCTACGCTTGGTCCTTGTACCATTTGTACTATTACTATTCCATTTTAGTAATAATGACATGTTGGGGTGAAATAAGGTTAATTTTCCCAAATAACATGGTCCTCCCTGTGGCTGGGCAGGTATGCCATTCCAAGCTCTATCTCCACAAATAAGGAATATCCTATCGGGCAGTCTTTTTGGGGTAGTAACACTACTACCATTACAGTCTGAATACAATTGGTTGAAAACCGTGCTTGACTCCAGTGCTGAATCTAAAGTAGCCCAATCTTTTCTAGGCCCATTTCAATTTTGAGGGTTAATGGGGGTGAAGCTTACCCAATCCCCCTCAGTATTGTTTCCAAGGCTAGCACTGGCGCTCCCAAAGAGATCTAACTCTTCAGGAGGGGAGTGTAAGGTGGCATTAAGAGACAGTATTAGCTGACACTGCCTATGGCCATCCGGAAACATCTGTTCACTGGTACCAGAACTAGCTCTCGTAGTATTCATAGTCGTGTTACAGAGGGTTCCATTGTTGACCCAACCACAAAATTCCCCAGGTTCCCATATTGGTAGACCGACTAAACATGTACGAAAAGGGTTGGTGACTCCTCCCAGACTAAGGCAAAGCGAGGTTTGATTGGTTTGATTCGCTAATGTCACCCAAATGTTCTCTCTAGGCTGGTTAAATCGTGTAATGCATACCACACTAGGCAGAGTAATAATAGCAAATATTATGTGATATCCCATTGTATCGATTCGCTTTCTTTCCTGATTTGTACTTATCCTTCCTTGTTCCCTTCAATCTGACTTGTCCTAGCTTTCTTACCCTTAGGCCCTTGAGACGTTGTAAGAGTAGATCTAACTCTTCTTCGGGGTCTCCACGTAATGGTCCTACAATCGAGTGTTGTGATATAGGTATTCTCTTTCTACACCTAACGGCTAATATACTAGACTGATTTTGAGCAGTTATTCTATAAACCACCTGCTCTAGTTCCCAACGCAAATAAGCTAAAATCTTTTGTTCTACGGTTTTGAAAAGCTGTACTGCAAGTTGTGTCCTTAGCCCAGTTTTCGCTTGCAATTCACTCTCCCAGGTAGTGTTATAATGTTGGAAGGCACACCCATTGCACCAGAGGTTGGTGATCAGAGACTGCTCTATCCAGAAGGTCTGATTGCAGCCTCCACACCTCAATGCTGCCCAAGCGGCGCAATCCTGATTGTCACACTCGAGACACTTATTCCCCCTAGGCCAGCGGATATTAAGTCTTTGCCAAGCCTCAATACTTCCAATCCAGTCCCCGAGTGTCCAGTGGCTTTTCTCAGTCTCACTGAGGTTTCTCAGATGGTCACTTAGTTGATGCCGCAGGGGCTGTAGCGTAAGGAGTGCTTTATCTTCAATCCTCTTCCTGTCTGCCTCTGTTAAGTTCTGGGGTATCAGGAACATTAAGGGCAGGCTTAGTCCATCGTGATGGTACCCATATGTTTCCTGTAGGGGTAGAAACACATAGATATCCCCTTCCCCAATATATCACCTTTGCCGGATCCTGCCACTGTCCTGTTTTTGGATCCTTGTATTTCACCCATACCTCTCCTTTCTCCTTACTCTCAGCAAAGCTGTTATGTATTATCGCTGGGGGTTGACTTGTCTCCCCAAATACACACAAATAGTTTATTACAAACAACACCTTCAGCAATCTGGACTGCGGATCTCCCACACCTTCATGTTTTTCAAGATACCTTTTTAGCGTCCCATTGGCTCTCTCTATGATGGCCTGCCCTGTGGGGGAATGTGCAATCCCGGTAGTGTGTGTGATTCCCCAATTGGCAAAAAAACTGCTCGATCCTTCTACTCACATAGGCAGGTCCATTGTCTGTTTTTATCCTTTTTGGTGTACCCATTACTGGAAAACAGCTGTATAGGTGCCTTTCTACATGGATTGCCCTTTCGCCCATCTGAGCTGTCGCCCAGACATATTTACTATATGTATCAACAGTTACGTGGACATACTTTAAGCATCCAAAACTAGGTACGTGTGAGACGTCCATCTGCCACAGTTCATTGGACAACAGCCCGCGTGGGTTGACTCCCAATCCTAGACCGCACCCACCATTGTGGTGGCTGCAAGTTGGGCAAGCCCTGACTATACCTCTAGCTTCCGTTAGGGGTAGTCTAAATTCTCGGCTCAATCCCCTGGCGTTTTGGTGGAACATAGAATGAGCTTCCCTAGCCAATTGATGTTTTGACATGGGTGTATTTTGCTCCATCATTACTAATTCGTCTGCTCTGGCATTGCCCTCACCTAGACCAATATCCCATTTATGACTTCTAATATGAATAATAGCATAGGCATGTTCCCTAAGTTGTGCCGCTTTCCATAGCTGCACAAGCAACTCAAAAAGCCTCTGATTTTGTATTTCCTTGATCGATGCATCTTCGATTCTTTGTACCACTCCTGCTACATATAAGGAATCGGTAACAATATTCAGCGGCTCTTTAAAGTTTATCATCGTCCATACTACAGCAAGGAGTTCCAGAGTCTGCAAGGTATCCCTTTCGTCTGCCGATAAGATCTTATGTTTCCAGCTGTCCTTCTCCTGCCATGTGACGGCAGCAGTTCTTGACCTTTTCCCAGCGTCTGTATATACGGTGAGGGCACCGGCGATGGGCGTATTTTCTCGTTTTGGTCGTGTCATCCATTGCCATTTCCCTAACCACTGCAGGGGGGCTGGGTTTAGCTTCCCCGTTTCTATAATACAGCTTGCTCCCAGCAGTGCTTCCTGTAACTCCGCGCTGTTGTTCAAGTACCACTGCAATGTGTCTTTTTTCATGGGCATTCTAATTGTCGTGGGCTTGGCACCCATCACTTGCAGGGTCCGCTCGCAGCCTCTCTTAACCAATTCTGCAAGCATTTCGATTTTTTGTGATAGGGTTTTGTTTTGTTGCAGCATAGGTGAGATCCACTCCAATACCCATAGCTCCCCCGTTTTCCTTTTAAGCTGCGTCAGGGCAGCTAAGGGGTACTGTTCACCACACCAAATCGTGAGATCGACGGGTAGCTCTGGGTCGCGACGTCGAACTTGGCCCGTTGTGACTCGATCCATTATCTGTTGCAAGATGTCTCGTTGGTGTGGTGTAATGTGCACTGGTACAGTTGGATCGGTCCCTTTAAGCAATGGTCGCAAGTTGCTTAATAGTTCATTTGGTATTCCCACGATGGGTTTTAGCCACTGCAGGTCGCCGAGTAATTTTTGAGCGTCATTTAATGTTTCGATCTGTGTTTGTAGCTGTAGTTTTTGCGGGGCAACTACTTGTTCAGACAGTGTCCAACCCAAGTATTTCCAGGGTGCTGTTCGTTGTATTTTTTCCGGGGCTATGACGAGGTGGAATTGTGCCAGTGTCCTTTGTATACTTTCCAATTGGTGTTGTGAAAACGGAACGGGCTGGGCAAAGAGAATATCGTCCATGTAATGGTAGATAATCGTTTGTGGCCATTTTCTCCGTAGGGGCTGTAGAGCAGAGTCTACATAGAGTTGACACAATGTAGGACTGTTTCGCATCCCTTGTGGTAATACAGTCCATTCGAAGCGTTGATCAGGGCTCTCCCTATTCAAGGCGGGTAAGGTAAACGCGAATCGCCTCATATCTTTAGGGTGTAATGCAATAGTAAAGAAACAGTCTTTTAAGTCAATAATTAGTAATGGTCATTGTTCTGGAATCATTGCTGGATTTGGCAAAACAGGTTGCAAGGCACCCATTGGTTCCATTTGGTCGTTGACTGCACGAAGATCGTGGAGTAGGCGATATTTTCCTGATTTCTTTTTAATAACGAAAATGGGAGTATTCCATGGGCTTGTTGAAAGTTTTAAATGCCCTTGTTCAAATTGTTCCTTCACAAGCTCATGAGCATGTAAAAGACTTTCCCGTTTTAAGGGCCATTGCTTAACCCATACTGGCGTGTCAGTTTTCCACGTAATGGGAATTGGGAAAGTCCATGCAATGGCCGTTAACCCAAAGGGTGCTCATTTGTTAACACGATTCCTAGCTGGGCAAGTATGTCCCGACCGACTAAACATTGAACAGCAGGCGGTAATGGTACAATTGAAAAGACATACTTCAATATTTTTCCATCAATAGTCACAGTCAGTACTGGCAACTTTCGTGCCAAGGTTAGCCCTCCTACACCCGTTACTGTTGCCATGGCAGGTTGTAGAGGCCAAGCTTGAGGCCAACAGTCAGGGCTTATGATACTGGCATTGGCCCCCGTGTCCAACAAGCCTTGAAGAGTCACCTTTTTACCCTGGAATTCTATGGTAAGATTGCGCTTTGGTCTGTCACTTAAATTCATCGTTAACAATGTGAGTCCCCCCGTGGAGCCAAACCCTTGCTCCCCTCATTCGTGTTCCTGATGGGGGGACAAAGCTCTCATTGTTTGCTCAAGCGGGATTAACTGGGCAATCCTTTGTCCTTTTGTGATTTGTATTGGGGGAAACGGGGTGTGTACCATAACTTGAATCTCTCCCGTGAAGTCCGCGTCAATAACTCCTGGTAAGACAAATAGTCCCATCATGGATGCTGACGAACGGCCCAAAAGCAATGCTCCCATTGCTCGTTCATTAATTATGATTGGTCCCCTGATCCCAGTGGGAACCTTCTCTGGTTTAGAAGATATCAACGTCATTGTTACTGCGGCTGCCACGTTCAGGCCGAGGCTCCCTGCTGTGGCGGGTTGCAGGTTGATGTGGCTGAGTGCTGGTTGGCGGCAGCTACTTGTGTCTGAGCGCGGCTTCTGCTGTGTTGCGACACGCTGGCATTGGAGTTTCCCGGCCGCCGCCGGCATGCCGTAGTATTATGAGAGTCCGAGCGGCATTTTTGGCACCACAGTCCTGAGGCTTGACATTCTCGACGCACATGTCCTGCGCCTTCACAACGATAGCATTTGATTCGACCACTAGGTGGAGCTCTAGGATTACTTATTGCAGAGGCTTTTAGGGGTGCAAGAGCAGCTAGTACCTGATTTTGACTTGCCTGTGCCTGTTCCTTCAGTCCTAGACCTAATTCTTTTATCGCTTCTACCAACATTGCCTGTGGCCCCACTGAGATACTGGCTAGGCGGTCTAGAGCTTCTTCAATACTCCAGTCTGCGCCCATGGTGTTTAATACACTTCTGGTGGTGGCATTGCAGTTTTGAAGAGCACATTGCTTAAGCATCGTGCCTTTCATATAATCTGGAACCCCCGCTCGCTGGATGGCGCTAGCGATCTTATCAATAAAACTGCCAAATGTTTCGTCTCTACCCTGTTTTATCCCCATATAGGACGGAATTCCTGTGGTTTTGTGTGGTTTTTTTTTTTTTTTTTGATCGTGGCCTGAAGTCCACCTCCCGCCAGCGGAGTGAAAACCACCGGACAAGCCAGCTCTTTTGCTGTCTCCATTGCCTCCCCATCCCCAAGCTCTAGGCATTCTTTTGCCAACGCCGCCCACGCTTCCCTCCTCTCCTTTGCAATAGCCCCCGCTAGGTCACTTTCTGCCCCAGGGATAGGCTCATTGCTAATTGGAGATGGTGGTGGTGGCTCCTCCGGACACGGAGCGGGGGGGGGCAGTTGGCACATTCGCCACAGCCGTTGAAAAAGGGGGTTTGGGGAAAGGCATAGGGAGAGGATCTTCAGACCCTTCACCAGCCGGTGGCGGCAATACAACCGTGGACACAGCAGGGGGTAATGGGCAGTCTGACCAACCGGTATATCCCTTATTCTTCTCCTGAGCTGCCGTGGCCTGATGGGCTGCCCTTTTTTCTACCTGATGCTGCAATAACTCATTATGCACCACCCTCCACAACTTTCCCAGCTTTTTCGCTGTCTTATCATCATCCAATACGGCCTCCCATATCTTATCGCCAAATTTCCGCCACTCCTCTAGCTCATGAACAGTATGTGGGTTCTGGAAGCAACCCTTCGCATAGCCGTAGGTCAAAAGCCCAGGGAGCTCCTTTTGGAGGTCTATCCCTTTTATCTGCCGCTTTTTTAAAAAGCATGTAAATAAATCATATGCTGCTTGCCTTTCCATCTCTTTGTTACTCGTCAGTGCTGTTGCAGCCCCACAAGGTCTCGGCAGCACGTATCGGCCAGGCTCTCCGCTGAGATCACCCAGGGCATGGCACCGCTCTCTTCTCTTGTCGGCGCTTAGTTGCCGTCCTCGCTGCTATAGGACCCGAGCTCACTCGCCACTCCATCGTGGTCGCCGGTTATCACGTCGGGGTCACCATTTGTCGGAGGCGGCGGGAGAAATTGCAACACGACCATCAAGGGAATGATCAGCAAGTCTCGTTTATTTCATCAACAGGCTGCGGTTATATAGATATGATAATAAGCCTCATACATAGTGCAAAAGCTAGCTCATCATTGGTTTACAGTTAAATGTCATCCCCGCCCATACCTCCTTGTTCCTGAAACTCTTGTGGTTATACAGATCCTGTTTTTAACACTTCTCCGGCCTTCAGCCAACTTCCCCGTTGGTCAAGGACACAGTGTCCTTGCCTTATATAGTCTTGTTTTTCTTACCCAGTTGTTTCTAACTTCACCCGCTGTATTTTATCATGTCCTCTTTCTTCCATCCAGAGTTCGATAAAACTCTCCACAGGAGGTGAGGCTGACTGGCTGGTAGTTTCCTGTGTCCTCCTTTGTACCCTTTTTGAAGGGCATCTCTTGTGTTCTCCATGATTTTTCAAAGATGATGGAGAGCGGCAGAGCAACAACATGTGCCAGCTCCTTCAGCACCCATGGGTGCATCCCATCAGGGCCTATGGATTTATGGGTGTTAAGTCTGTCTAGCCTATCCCTAACCCAACCCTCTATGACCAGGGGAAAGCCTTCCTTTCTCTGGCCTTCATCTCTAACCTCCGAGGTCTGGGACTCCTGAGGGCCGTCCTTAGCAGTAAAGACTGAGGCAAAGGCGGCATTCAGTAATTCTGCCTTCTCTGTGTCTTCTGTTACCAGGACACCCATCTGATTCAGCAGCAGCCCCACATTTCCCCTTATCTTCCTTTTGCTGCTGATATACTTGTAGAAACCCTTCTTGTTGTCCTTGATGTCCGTTGGTAGACTCAAATCCAAGTGGGCCTTGGCCTTCCTTGGCGCATCCCTGCATACCCTAACGATGTTCCTATAATCCTCCCACTTGGCCTGTCCCTTTTCCCACATCCCATACATTTCTTTCTTGCATTTGAGATTGTGGGAAAATAGGGGAAATTAGAGACCACCTCCCCCCAGTCCCCCAAAGTTGTGTTATAACACTAAGGAAACCTTAGGGTAAAATGCAGCTGATATTTCCAAGGTGGGATGCGGTTGGCATGCACGGAATCTACCTGGTGATAGTTCCCCAGGCAGCCCTGCAACCTTCGCATATGCTAAGAGAAACTGAACGGAGGGTGGAGTGGAGCGAAGGCCCCACGGCCAGGCTCTATTGTACTCCCTGCAGGAGTGGGAACTTGAAGGCACCATGTACTGATAAACCGCACAGCAGCTGCCAAACAAGGAAACTAGATTTGTATTTTTAAAAGCAAGAGAATTTTATACCAATCAGTAACAAAACCATGTATGACTAGAGTCACTCCAGCTCCATAGGCATGTAGTTAAAAAATTGAAACTTGTGTTACTATGGAAAGCCTGGACAGATACAAGGGCCTCCTACAAGGTCAGGATGAACAACGCTGACAAACAAAGAACCCATAGTGGGAGAGGAGGCTTTGCCCTTGTGTAGGCAGATTAAGAAACAGGGCTAACGAATTCGTAATCAGGAAAGACTATCCTTGGAGCCTGGTACATCCTGGAAGCACATGGGCATCATTGACATACGGCTTCATGTGTCAGCAGAACATGACTAGGGTTATGGGGAGTTACCAACCTGAATCGAATTGTATAAATATGTGAAATTAGGAAAGGGAAAGGAGGGAAGACTCCATTGTAACTTCTGGGATCATTCGATGGGCTGAACCTGTCTTCTCCCCCATAGGGACGCCTATTGGGTAAGAAGTTTATCTTATGCACGCTAAATGACTAACTCACACTAGCTGTTATGAGTGATTATAGTCTGGCTGTGTATTGCTTCAAGCTTGTTTTTGCAGACAGTCCCTATCACTGGCAATCTCTGAACCTTATCCTGTCACAAACTTGTATTTTGTATAATTCAAATCTTCATCCGAAGTCTGTTTTGTCTAAGTCTCCAGAGACTTGAATATTTGAAATAAGGGATTTGACTCGGTGACACTGTCGGTAGGGGTCCCTGAATAGGTTAGTCGAATCACCCTCCAATTTGGTGGGCTGTCCAATACGCAGACAGGCTGGTCAGGCACAAGGGTCTTGTCTTTCTTGGGAAACTGGCAGGCCGAACGGGATGCTGGATGGGCTGGTCAGGCACAAGGGTCTCGTCTTGGGAAAATGGCAGGCTGGTCAAATATAAAGGGTTCGAGGAAACCCCCCTTGTAATGTGACAGTATTGGCGTGTGGGACAAATCTGGACAGGAAGGTGCAAGCTCCCTAACATATCTTGTCCACTGGCCTAAGGCGACCACCCGTTTCACGACAGAGATTCACTAGGAGCTCCCTGCTCGTCCATGCCCCCTTTGCCTGATTTTTCATCATGGAGATATACTGGCCTTGAGCTTGGAGGAAGTGGTGCTTAAATATTAGCCAGCTCTCTTGGACTCCCTTCTCTTCTAGAGCCCTATCCCATGGGATTCCTCTAAGTAGCTCTTTGAAGAGGCTGAATTTAGCTCTCCGGAAGTTTAGGGTTCTAGTCCTGCTTACTGCTTTGCTTCCCCCATACAGGATCCTGAGTTCCACCATCTCATGATCGCTACAGCCAAGGCTTCCCCTGACCTTTACGTCTTGAACCAGTTCCTCCTGGTTTGTTAGTACAAACCTTTCTAGTTTGTGACTGTCATGGTTTAACCCCACCTGGCAAGTAAGTACCACACAGCTGATGGCTCACTCCCCCTGCCACCCCCCAACTGGGATGGGGAGGAGAATCGAGAAAAGAAAGTAAAACAAAAAAAATAAAGCCCACGGGTTGAGATAAGAACAGTTTAATAATTAAAATAAAGTACAATATAATACAAATAATACTACTAATAATGAAAAAGGAAATAAGGAGAGAGATCTAAAACTAAAGGGGGGGGGGGAACAAAAACCAAAACCCGAAAAACCAGCAGAACAAGAGTGACGCACAATGCAGTTGCTCATCACCCGCTGGCTGATACCCAGCCCGTCCCTGAGCAGCGATCGTCCCCTTCCAGGTAACTCCCCCCAGTTTATATACTGGGCATGACGTGCTGTGGTATGGAATGCCCCTTTGGCTAGTTTGGGTCAGGTGTCCTGTCTCTGCTTCCTCCCGGCTTCTTGTGCCCCTCCTCACTGGCAGAGCATGAGAGACTGAAAAGTCCTTGATCAGGGTAAGCATTACTTAGCAACAACTAAAACCATCGATGTGTTATCAGCGCTGTTCTGAGACTGAAGCCAAAACACAGCACTGTACTAGCTACTAGGAAGAAAATGAACCAAAAATGAACCCAGCCGAAACAAGGGCAGTGAACAACTGAGCTGACCTATGCTGAGTTTAGTTTAGGAGGGGTTCATATCTCCTTATTCAGAACTGGAGGATCTACTGATGGCAAGTGAGAAGTTTTAGTGCTTTTAGAAGATGGGTTTGGTTCTTTTGTTTACTTGGTTCAAGCAGGTTATGGCCTCACACCCTTACAACTGGATCTGCTAGTACATACCACTGGAGCAGACCGCAATGCAAGATCTGAACTTAGCGGGCAAAATTACTAGGACTGGTCCAATAATAACTTCTACCAGCAACATAAATTTAATCTTAAATATGGAAACGCAATATATAAGGAAAGCAAGCGTAGTGACCTTTTTGGCTTTAACTGCTGTTTATTTAAACATACCATCATGTCTAAGAGGTAGATGGCGCTATAGCTACAGTTCTCTTGCTTTATACCATAAGGGCTGTTGTAAGGCTGCTTAAAATTAAAAGAATCACTGTTTAAGGAAAAGATTTTTAAGCTTTCTTAATAAAAATATATACAATTTAGGTAACTTTTTTATTTCTGAAGTTTGAGCTGGAGTTCGTTTAGAACTTCAGGTCAGGAAAACACTTAATACTGTAATGTATTATTATTAGTGAAATAACAATAGTACCGGTTAAAATGAGGGAGTTATTTTTCTTTGAATCAAATATATGGCTGTGTAAAGATTTAGAAACAGTTCCAAAAGCATGCTGCTCTGTAGTATGCATTTTAAAAGTTTTAATCTCTGTACTAAAGACCTTTCCTTGTTTCATTTTCTGATTGAAGTCAATTGTAGTGTATTTTGTGAAAGTGAAAAGTTAAATTGCATTTGAATAAAATGATTCAAAGCATCTGACTTGAGGAAAAAGAAATTACTTTTTTGCCAAAGGTTTATTATCATAGCATGTTTTTCTTCTACATGCATCCATGATAAACAGCAGATTGGCTAAGTATCTTAATGGCATGCAGTGTCTGTAACATCCCTTATGAAAGCTGAAGACTACGAGTATATATGCTACTGACCTATTTGAAATGCTGTTCTAGTAACTTTGGGAATGGGACTGTGTTCCAAATCTAAGCATGTTTTGTTAGGAAGAGTCCAACTAGATATAAATTTCTTACCATATCTACAATGCATCACTTCTCTGAACTGAGAACAGTCATGAAAAATGTTCATTAAAATTGGTCTCTTCTCCAGGATGAAAAACCCCAACTCTCTCGGACTTTCTTCATAGGAGAGGTGTTCCAGCCCTCTGATCATTTTCGTGGCCCTCCTCTGGACAGGCTCTAGCAGGTCCATGTCTTTCTTGTACTGGGGTCCCCGGAGCTGGACTCAGTACACCAGGTGGGGTCTCGTGAGAGTGGAGTAGAGGGGGAATCACCTCCCTTGACCTGCAGGCCACGCTTCTTTTCATGTAGCCCAGGATGCAATTTGCTTTCTGGGCTGCAAGTACACATTGCCAGCTCATGTCCAATTTTTAGTCCACCAGAATTGCTATGTGCCCTTCTCTGCAGGGCTGCTTTCAATCCATTCATCCTCCAGCCTGTATTGATATTGGGGATTGCACTGACCCAGGTGCAGGACCTTACACTTGGCCTTGTTGAACTTCATGAGGTTGGCAGGGGCCCACTCCTCAAGCCTGTCAAGGTCACTCTGGATGGCATACCTTCTCTCTAGAAAATCAACTGCGCCATTCAGCTTGGTGTTGTCTGCAAGCTTGCTGAGGGTGCATTCAATCCCACTGTTTATGTCACTGATGAAAATATTGAATAGTACTGGACCCTGAGGGATCCCGCTTGTTTCTGATTTCCACTTGAACATTGATCCACTGACTGTAACTCTTCGGATGTGGCCATCTAGCCAATTCCTTACCCATCTAACAGTCCATCCATCAAACCCATATCTCTCCAATTTTGCAGCAAGAATGTTGTGGGGGACTATATCAAAGGCCTTACAGAAGTCCAGGTAGATGCCATCCATAGAATCATAGAATCGTAGAATCGCAGAATGGTTAGGGTTGGAAAGGACCTGAAGATCATCTAGTTCCAACCCCCCTGCCATGGGCAGGGACACCTCGCACTAGACCATGTTGCCCAAGGCCCTGTCCAACCTGGCCTTGAACACTGCCAGGGATGGAGCACTCACCACTTCTTTGGGCAACCCATTCCAGTGCCTCACCACCCTCACAGTAAAAAACTTCTTCCTCACATCTAACCTGAACTTCCCCTGTTTCACTTTAAACCCATTGCCCCTTGTCCTATCACTACAGTCCCTGATGAAGAGTCCCTCTCCAGTGTCCTCGTAGGCCCCCTTCAGATACTGGAAGGCTGCTATGAGGTCTCCGTGCAGCTTTCTCTTCTCCAGTGTCCTGGGTTCAGCTGTAACAGTTATTTTTCTACTTAGTAGCTGGTGCAGTGCTCTGTTTTCGACTTTAGTCTGAGAACAATGCTGATAACACACCGATGTTTTAGTTGTTGCTAAGTAATGCTTACCCAGATCAATGATTTTTCAGCCTCTCATGCTCTGCCAGTGAGGAGGGGCACGGGAAGCCGGGAGGAAGCAGAGACAGGACACCTGACCCAAACTAGCCAAAGGGTATTCCATACCACAGCACGTCACGCCCAGTATATAAACTCGGGGGAGTCACCCGGAAAGCCCAGATCGCTGCTCGGGTCAGGCTGGGTGACTGCCGTGACTTTCCAAATATGACAGAGAGTGGCTTGGCAACTACGTCAGCCACTTCTCTCAGGACCCTGGGGTGCATCTCATCGGGTCCCATGGACTTGTGTATGTTCAGGTTCCTCGGGTGGTCTCGAACCTGAACTTCTCCTACGAAGTGAGGGACTTCTTTCCCCCAGTCCCTGCCTTGATATTCAGGGGTTTGAGAGATGTGGGAAGAGAGGTTACCATTGAAAACTGAGGCACAAAAACTGTTGAGTACCTCAGCCTTCTCCATGTTGGTTGTCACTATTTCCCATGTCTTATTTATCAGGGTGTGTAATTTTCTCTAATTTTCTTTTCTGGCCAACATACCCATAGAAGCCATTTTTGTTATTCTTTGCATCCTTTGCCAAATTCAGATCCAACTGCACCTTAGCTTTCCTGGTCCCATGCCTACACATCTGGGCAGCATCACTACATTCTTCCCAGGATACATGTCCCTGGTTCCACTGCCTACGGATTTCCTTCTTACACTTTAGTCTTACCAGGATGTCTTTACTCAGCCATGTCATAGAATCATAGAATCATAGAATGGTTAGGGTTGGAAAGGACCTGAAGATCATCTAGTTCCAACCCCCCTGCCATGAGCAGGGACACCTCGCACTAAACCATGTGGCCCAAGGCCCTGTCCAACCTGGCCTTGAACACCGCCAGGGATGGAGCATTCACAACTTCCTTGGGCAACCCATTCCAGTGCCTCACCACCCTCACAGTAAAGAACTTCTTCCTTATATCTGATCTAAACTTCCCCTGTTTAAGTTTGAAGCCATTACCCCTTCTCGTACCACTACAGTCCCTAAGGAAGAGTCCCTCCCCAGCATCCTTATAGGCCCCCTTCAGATACTGGAAGGCTGCTATGAGGTCTCCACGCAGCCTTCTCTCCTCCAGGCTGAACAGCCCCAACTTCCTCAGCCTGTCTTCATATGGGAGGTGCTCTAGCCCTCTTATCATCCTCGTGGCCCATGTCAGTCTCTTGCCTTCCTTGCCTGATTTCTTACATGTGGGAATTGAGAGCACTTGTGCTCTAAGAAAAATGTCCTTGAAGAGCTGCCAGCTCTGTTCAGCTCCTTTGTCCTTGAGGGCAGTTTCCCAGGTCACATCCACTAATTCCTTAAACAACTGAATGTTTGCTCTCCTAAGACTCTGGCCCATATCCCTCAAGATTGTGAATCTCACCAGGGCATGATCACTGCAGCCCAGGCTGCCACCTGTCTTGACCTCTCTAATTATTTCCTCTCTGTTGGTGAGCAACAGGTCCAGGAACCCTTCTCCTCTGGCTGGGCTTTCTTCTATCACCTGGATTAAGAAATTATCCTTGATGCACGCCAGGAGTCTACTGGACTGCCTACATCTTGCTGTGCTGCTTTTCCAGCAGATGTCAGGGTGACTGAAGTCCCCCAGCAGGATCAGAGCCTGCAAGCGTGATGCTTCCTGTAGTTGAAGTAAGAACGCTTCATCAACAGTATCAACCCTTAGGCTACACCACTCATGACTGGCCTGCAGGTGGATTTCATGCTGCTGATCACAACCCTTTGAGTCTGGCAGTCATTTTTCTGTTCACTTATCTCGTTCCTACCTCAGTAGTTCGTCTGTGAGGCTTTTATGGGAGACAAATCCCTGATTAATTCCACACTTATTTGCCCCTGTAGGGGGAGATCTGAGAAACATGAATCCATTTATATGTCAGGGAGCAGTTAGGGCCAGCTGCTCCCTACAGGAATGGGGAAGCTGTGCACAAATAACAGCTAGCAAGGCTGGGGGCTTGCCAGCCAGGCCCCAGCCCTACAGTACCCAAGCAAGGCAGACCCAGACATCATAGCCAGGTTCAACCAAGAGCTCAGATCATCAGGGAAGTTCATGGTGATGAGGCCCTTAGGGTCTTGAGTGTGGGGTCACCAAGGCATGGGCTATGCAAATGTTATGCTGTACGGTTTTAAACCAGTACTTAATCCGTCACTGTTCCTTAAAGCTACTAATACCAACTGTAATTTTCCAGCCATTGGTTTGGGTATTGTCGTACAGTTTTCTTTAGACTATTTTTACAAGTCTGATTCATTATTTCTACCATTCCGGATTATCGTGGGTGGTAGGATGTATGCAGTCTTTGTTTAATTCCCAGGTTACTCATTAAGGCTTGAGTTCTTTCACTTACAAAAGTCCATCCTGATCTGATCCTTTCTCTGTGGATGTTCCATACCTACAGATAATTTCCTTAAATGGAAGGTTTACAGTTACAGAGTCTGTGTTCCTTTTAGAGGACAAAGTTTCAACCCATCCTGAAAAGATATCTCTGATGACAAGGTGTCATGGATTAACCCAGCCAACAGCTAAACACCACAGGCACTCCCTCATCCCCGCCCAGTGGGATGGGGGAGAGAATTGGAAGGATAAAAGTGTGAAAACTCGTGCATTGAGATAAAGACAATAATTAAAAAAGGAGGGGGACGCACACACACCCCACAAAAAGAGAGGGGAACTCCCCATCCCCCCAACCCAAGAAAAACAAATTAATTAACAGTTAATTTGCATAAGGTTACATCATTTTCATCAAAAGGACACCCTAGTCATGTTTTGCTGATGCATGAAGCCATATGTCAATGATGTCCATGTGCTTCCAGGATGTACCAGGCTTCAAGGATAGTCTTTCCTGATTACGAATTCGTTAGCCCTGTTTCTTAATCCGCCTACACAAGGGCAAAGCCTCCTCTCCCACTATGGGTTCTTTGTTTGTCAGCATTGTTCATCCTGACCTTGTAGGAGGCCCTTGTATCTGTCCAGGCTTTTCCATAGTAACACAAGTTTCAATTTTTTAACTACATGCCTATGGAGCTGGAGCGACTCTAGTCGTACATGGTTTTGTTACTGATTGGTGTAAAATTCTCTTGCTTTTAAAAATACAAATCTAGTTTCCTTGTTTGGCAGCTGCTGTGCGGTTTATCAGTACATGGTACGGATTTCCTTCTTACACTTTAGTCTGACCCCAGTGTATTCAGCGCACAGGCACCCATTCGTATGGGTTATCCTGGGCCCAAAGTAGCCCTCCCTATTGTTGGTTTTCATCAATCGGGGGTAGGGCAGCAGAGCTTGAGCACTGAGGTATACTGCTACTACTGCTCTTCTTTTCAGCTGTAGTATCCTGTCTTTAGCTTATCCCATGTTTTATTCCTAATCCATTTTGCCATATTTTCTTCTGAATCCTTTAACACTTTCCACAGCCTCAGTCCATTTCTTCTGATTTACTAACCTTATTTCCTAACCTTGTTTCCTTATTTAAGTCTTCTTAACTTTCCTGCACTTATTTATCTTATCCTTTTTTGTCTGCAACCTGTTTTCTATTGTCCATCTTCGCAGTTACTCTAAGTTCCTGTTTTTTCTTGATCCGTGTAAGAAATTTTTGCCTTTTCTCCTGAACTTAGTCCCTAATACTTTGTAACACACTGTGTTATCTCTACCCATTGATTCCAGGCAGGTTTCCCTGCATTTTGCTGCATGGACAGTTGTGAATAGCGGGGGTACATTTGGGCAGCTAATTCTCATAATTCATCCGCTCTTCAAGGAACCTGATTTATCCTTATTTCTGCCAGGGGAGCTGGAACTACTTGTACCCCATCAGGAAAGGGTGGTCAGTACACAATACATATCATATCCTGACAGTGTTTGAGAAACGCCACATTTGTTCATAAAACATTCTCCACCTTCTCCTGGCTTAGTGCAGCTAACAGAAGCATCCAACAGATGCAGCAGTTTGCACAGTGGTTTCCGGACTCTGCTTTTAGATCATCTAGATTTTCTGTGAATGGGAACAACTTCTAAGATCATCAGGGGCCTCCTAGGAGCCCCTTGAGGAACTTAGAATCATAGAATAGTTTGGGTTGGAAGGGACCTTCAAAGGTCATCTAGTCCAACCCCCCCGCAATGAGCAGGAACATCTTCCTGATAAGGTTGCTCAGAAGCACATCCAGCCCGGCCTTGAACGTCTCCAGGGATGGTGCATCCACCACCTCTCTGGGCAACCTGTGCCAGTGTTTTACCACCCTCATCATAAAAAATTTTTCTCACGTCTAGCCTGAATCTCCCTCTTCTAGTTTAAAACCATTACCCCTCGTCCTATCACAACAGGCCCTGCTATAAAGTCTCTCCCCATCTTTCTTACAGGCCCTTTTTAAGTACTGAAAGGCTGCAATGAGGTCTCCCTGGAGTCTTCTCTTCTCCAGGCTAAACAACCCAAACTCTCTCAGCCTTTCCTCAAGGACAAGGTGCTCCAGACCTCTGATCATCTTTGTGGCCCTCCTCTGGACCCTCTCCAACAGGTCCATATCTTTCCTGTACTGAGGACTCCAGAGCTGGACACAGTACTCCAGGGGGGGTCTCACTAGAGCAGAGTAGAGGGGGAGAATCATCTCCCTTGACGTGCTGGCCACGCTTCTTTGGATACAGCCCAAGACACAATTGGCCTTCTGGGCTGCAAGCGCACATTGCCGGCTCATATCCAATCTTTCATCCACCAGTACCCCCAAGTCCTTCTCCTCAGGGGTACTCTCAATCCCTTCATCCCCCAGCCTGTATTAATCCTGGGGGTTGCCCCGACCCAGGTGCAGGACCTTGCACTTGGTCTTGTTGAACTTCACGAGGTTCATGTGAACCCACTTTTCGAGCTTGTCCAAATCCCTCTGGATGGCATCCCGTCCCTCAGGCGTGTCAACTGCACCACACATCTTGGTGTCATCTGCAAACTTGCTGACAGTGCACTCAATCCCACTATGTCGTTGATGAAGATATTAAACAGTACTGGTCCCAATACGGACCCCTGAGGGATGCCACTTGTCACTGGTGTCCATCCAGACATTGAGCCATTGACCACTACCCTCCAGCCAATTCCTCATCCACTGAACAGTCCACCCATCAAATCCGTATCTCTCCAATTTAGAGAGAAGCATGTTGTGGAGGACTCTGTCAAAGGCTTCACAGAAGTCCAGATAGACAACGTCCGTAGCCCTTCCTTTTTCCACTGATGTAATTACTTCATCATAGAAGCCCACTAGGTCGGTCAGGCAGGACTTGCCCTTGGTGAAGTGGTGCTGGCTGTCTCAAATCACCTCTCTGTCCTCCATGTGCCTTAGCATAGCTCTTAGGAGGATCTGTTCCATGATCTTCCCAGGCGCAGAGGTGACACTGACAGATTGGTAATTCCCAGGGTCCTCCTTTCTACCCTTTTTATAAATGGATGTGATATTTCCCTTTTTCCAGTCACCAGAGACCTCGCCTGACTGCCATGACTTCTCAAATATCATGGAGAGTGGCTCGGCAACTACATCATTTGTTCCTCAAATGGTCATGAACCTGATGTTCACTTAAAGTGGGAGGAACTTTGCTTCTCCAGTCCCCGCCTTGCGGTTCATCCACTCAAGAGGTGTGGGGAGAGATCCTGCCAGTGAAGACTGAGGCAAAAAAGTTGTTGAGTACCTCAGCCTTCTCCTTGTCCATTGTTACCAGTTCACCAGTCTTGCTCATCAAGGGGGGCACACTTTCTTTGACCTTCCTCTTGTAGTCGACGTACCTGTAGAAGCCCTTCTTGTTATTCTTTGCATCCCTAGCCAAGTTCAGCTCCAGCTGCACCTTGGCCTTCCTGACCCTATCTCTGCACAACCAGGCAGTGTCCCTATACTCTTCCCAGGATACCTGTCCCTGCTTCCACTGCCTGTGCATTTCCTTCTTACCCTTTAGTTTGACCAGCAGGTCTTGACTCAGCTATGCCAGCCTCTTATCTTCCTTACTCGATTTCTTACACCTGGGGATCGCGAGCCGCCTTAAAGATCTGCCAGCTCTGTTCTGCTCCCTTGTCCCTGAGGGCAGTTTCCCACGGGATCCTATTGACTAACTCCTTATAGAGTCGGAAGTTGGCTTTCCTAACATTCAGGGTCCTGACTGTATTCTTTGCCTGTCCCACCTACCTCAGAACTGAGAACTCCATGAGTGCGTGATCACTGCAGCCCAGGCTGCCTCCAGTCTTCTGTACCGCAGCCCGTCATGCCCAGTATATAAACTGGGGGGAGTCACCCGGAAGGCTCAGATTGCTGCTCAGTTTGGGCTGTGTATCGGTCGGTGGGTAGTGAGCAATTGTATTGTGCATCACTTGTGTTTATTGTTTGGGTTTCTTTCCCTTCCCTTTTTAGTTTTATACTCTTTCCCCTTGTTACTCCCCTTATCCTTATTATTTTTATCAGTAGTAGTAGTTTTGTATTATACTTTAGTTATTGTACTGTTCTTATCTCAACCCGTGGGATTTCCATTCTTTTGATTCTCCTCCCCATCCCACCTGGAGCAGGGGGGAAAAGGCAGAGACTTAGTGAGCAGCTGCATGGTTCTTAGTTACCGGCTCGGCTTAAACCACAACAAGAGGGCAACTTGTCCACCCTTCCTTCCTTGCCTATCCCTTCTGAATAGCCTGTAGCCATTGATAACCACAGTCTAGTCATGGGATCCTTCTCACCAAGTTTCAGTAATGGCCACCAGGTCATAGCTTTCTAGCTTCACAGTGGCTTCCACCTCCTCCTGTTTCTTGCCCATGCTGCGTGCATTGGTGTAGAGGCACTTCAGCTGGGCTGTCGGCCTCGTCACCTTCTGTCGTGATTTGAGCCCAGCCGGTAACTCAGAACCACACGGCCGCTCGCTCACTCCCCCCCTTCTTCCTCCCCCTGCTCCCGGAGGGATGGGGAGGAGAATCGGAAGAATGCAACTCCCACGGGTTGAGATAAGAGCAGTCCCGCAACTAAGGTATAATACAAAACCACTACTGCTACCACCAGTGATAATAATGATTAGTGAAATAACAAGGGGAGAGGATACAATTGCTCACCACCCGCCGACCGATACCCAGCCCGACCCGAGCAGTGATCTGGGCCTTCCGGGTAGCTCCCCCCCATTTATATACTGGGCATGACGTGCTGTGGTATGGAATACCCCTTTGGCTAGTTTGGGTCAGGTGTCCTGTCTCTGCTTCCTCCCGGCTTCCCCTCCTCCCTGGCAGAGCATGAGACTGAGAAAGTCCTTGGTCGGAGTAAACATTACTTAGCAACAACTAAAAACATCGGTGTTATCGGCATTGTTCCCAGGCTGAAAGTTAAAAAACACAGCACTGCACCAGCTACTAAGAAGGAGAAAAATGACTGCTATAGCTGAACCCAGGACACCTTCTTAGAGGAACAACTACTAATTCATTTGAAGTGTTTCATTGGTGTTTCCCTCTTGGCTCCTATTGCCTCGGGTGCACCTTCCTCTTCTTCATAAGACTTCAAGTGTGCTCCAGTGTGACCAACACATCTCAGAGCCACTGGCTGAGGGTCCTCACTAGCACCCCACCCCACTAACCTTGGCGTCTTGTCCCACAGCTTGTCACGGGCGAACTTAATATTGTCCATCTCCCCCATCATGTGTGGTTTAAAGCTCTGTCAATGAGCCCTGCTAGCTCATGAGCAAAGACCTTCTTCCCCCTTTGAGAAAGGTGAATCCTGTCCGACACCAGCAGGCCTGGTGCCATGTAGGCTATCCCACTATCAAAAAACCCAAAACTGTGGCAGCAACAACAACCACAGAGCCATGTGTTAATGGACTGGGTCCGTCTATTTCTTCTAATGTTGCTGCCTGCAACTGGAAGAAAAGAGGAGAAAATAACCTGTACCCCAGATCCCCTCACCAGCCGTCGCAAGGCCCTGAAGTCTCTTTTGATCGCCCTTGGACTACGGCTCTCAGCTTCATCACCACCCACATGGAAGACCAGTAATGTGTAGTAGTCCGAGGGCCATACCAGGCTAGGAAGTTTCCTAGGAATGTCCTTAACCTGGGCCCCAGGTATGCAGCAGACTTCCCTATGAGGAAGGTCTGCTTTGCATATTGGACCCTCTGTTCTTCTCAGAAGGGTGTCACCTACAGCTATAACTCATCTTTTCTTCCTCATGGATGTGGTCGTAATATGGGGGGTATGCCTTTCTTGCCCTGTCACCACCTCCGGTGTAGATGGACCTTCGTCCTCTTCATCCATTGACTGGTCTTCCCCATCTAGAGCCTCATACCTGTTGTACAGAGGCACCTGGGAGGGTGAGGTGGCCAAGGGAGGTTTTTGCCTGCCACCCTGAGTGTGGACTTGCATCCATTCACTCCTTTCCCTTGAGCTACTGCCTTCAGTCTGGCAGGGAGAGGATTCAGGACCCCCTGGATCTTGGTTTTTCTCTGCTGGCCATTCCTGTTCCTGTCTCAGGCAGGCCAGAGCCTGGTTCTACTAGTCTATCTCCTGGTGCTTCTAGGGCTTGCTCGAATCAGTCAAAAGGCTGAGTAGATTGTCCACCTGGTCACATCTGACACAGCTGCTGTCCCTACTGCCATCCGATACCAGAAAAAGGCTCTGGTACTCCCTGCAGCCTGAGACCTGGATGGCTGCATGTTTTCATGGGAGCTCCATCTGGGTTGCTACATCCTTCCTGGCAAATGCAGAGGTTATAATTTTGCACCAGGTGGATACCATATCCAAGCTCCTTCTGGAAGAGTGACAGCCACAAATAGAGCTTCAGGGTGCCTGATGTTGCTGGGAAAGCATGCCTACAGGAGACTAATTTGAGCAAGCCCTAGAGGCAGCTAATAGGTTGAGAGGTGGGCCTGTGTGAACCTCATGAAGTTCAACAAGGCCAAGCACAAGGTCCTGCACCTGGGTCAGGGCAATCCCAAGCACAAATACAGGCTGGGCAGAGACTGGATTGAGGGCAGCCCTGAGGAGAAGGACTTGGGGGTGTTGGTCGATAAGATGCTCAACATGACCCAGCAGTGTGCACTTGTAGCTCAGAAAGCCAACCGTGTCCTGGGCTGCATCAAAAGGAGCATGGCCAGCAGGTCAAGGGAGGTGATTCTCCCCCTCTACTCCGCTCTCGTGAGACCCCACTTGGAGTACTGTGTTCGACCCTGGGGCCAACACATGAGGGACCTGGACCTGCTCAAATGAATCCAGAGGAGGGCCACAAAGATGATCAGAGGTCTGGAGCACCTCTCGTATGAAGACAGGCTGAGAGAGCTGGGCTTTTTCAGCCTGGAGAAGAGAAGGCTCTGGGGAGACCTTATAGCAGCCTTCTAGTACCTAAAGGTGGCCTACGGGAAAGCTGGAGAGGGACTTTTTACATGTAGTGATAGGAGAAGGGTTAATGGATTTAAATTGAAAGAGGGTAGATTTAGATTAGACTTTAGGAAAAAATTCTTCACTACAAGGGTGGTGAGACATTGCAACAGGTTGCCCAGAGAAGCTGTGGCTGCCCCATCCCTGGAAGTGTTCAAGGCCAGGCTGGATGGGGCTTGGAGCAACCTGGTCTAGTGGAAGGTGTCCCTGCCTATGGCAGGGGGGTTGGAATTAGACAATCTTTAAGTCATAGAATTATAGAATCATAGAATGGTTAGGGTTGGAAAGGACCTTAAGATCATCTAGTTCCAATTCAAACTGTTCTAAAATTCTATAAAAAGGAGATCGATAAGATTTTCTCTAAGACCCTGGAGATACAAGAGTCAGAATCTGCAGCCGCAATGAGGGAGGGGGCAGCCAGGGTCTGAGTTGAAAGAAAGGAACAAGGTAAATGGCAGGATCACATCCCTGGACTGTAGGAGAGCAGGTTTTGGTCTGTTAAGGGACCTGCTTGGAAGAATTCTGTATGTTGTGTTTTAACCCCATTAGGCAACTAAGCACCACACAGCCACTTGCTCGCTCAGTCCCAGTGGGATGGGCAAGAGAATTGGAAGGGTAAAAGTAAGAAAAATTGTGGGTTGAGATAAAGACAGTTTAATGAGTAAAGCAAAATTGTGTGTGCAAGCAGAGCAAAATAAGTAATTAACTCACTACTTCCTGTAGGCAGGCAGCCATTTAACCATTTCCAGGAAAGCAGGGCTTCCACCTGCATAATGGCCCAAACATCACCCCCTTCCTCCTTCTTTCCCATAGCTTTTACTGACTCCCCTCCCAACTTCTTGTGCGTCCCCAGCCTACTTGCTGATGGGGCATTGTGAGAAACAGGTGGCCTTGATGCTATGCAGGCACTGTTCAGCAATATCTAAAACATGGATGTGTTATCAACACTGTTTTGATCACAAATCCAAAACATAGCACCATAAGAGCTGCTGTTGTGGTTTAACCCCAGCTGGCAACTAAGTACCATGCAGCCACTCACTCACTCTGAAACCAGGACAGCGGCTATGAAGAAAACTAACTCCATCCAGTAGATAAGCAATTGTACTGTGTGAATAGCAAATATAATTCACTTGTGCACATGTTCTTGTAATTATTGGATTGGAGCAACAGTAGGTAGGCCAACCCCGGTAGGTAGTCTAGTAGAGAATCATACCAACATGCTAGTGGCTTTCAGGTAGGTGTTCAGAAAGTCCCTCAGTGGTCCCTTGTCTACTCAGGTGTATATATAATCCTATAGTTTTCTTCTACATATAGCAGCGATCGCTTTCTTGGATGTGGTCTGAGTTGTGCAACCCATTATTAATGTCAGTGTTTGCTCATGGCCTTGACCTTAAGCAGCCCCTTGGTGTTCTGTGTTTATCAGGTGTTGTGGGTTCAACAGGACAGCTAGTTTCAGGAACTTACTGGTCCTTGGGAGATGTTCACACACTATCTTCATGAAGTTCAAGAAGTTCATGAAGAGCCTCATGAAGTTCAACCAGGGGAACGGCAAAGTCCTGCACCTGGGGAAGAACATCCCCATGCACCAACATATGGTTGGGGCCACACAGATGGAATGCATCAGGCAAAATATTGCCAGCAGGTCGAGGGAAGCGATCCTTCCCCCTCAGCACTGGTGAGATCACACCTGGAGTTCCGTGTCTAGTTCTGGGCTCCCCAGTACAAGAGAGACGTGGACATACTGGAGGGAGTCCAGCACAGGGCCACGAAGATGATTGAGAGACTAGAGTATTTCTAGTATGATAAAAGTCTGAGACACCTGGGACTGTTTAGTCTAAAGAAGAGATGGCTCAGGGGGAAAGTCATCAAGGTATATAAATACCTGAAGGGAGGATGCAAAGAGGGCAGTGACAGGCTCTTTTCAGTGGTGCTCAGTGACAGGACAAGAGGCAATGGTAACAAGCTGAAACACAAAAGGTTCCGTCTGAGAATCAGGAAACACTTTTTCACTGTGAGGGTGGCTGAGCACTGGAAGGGATTGTCCAGTTGTGGAGTCTCCCTCCTTGGAGATATTCAAAAGCTATCTGGACATAGTCCTGGGCAACTGGCTCTAGGTGACTGTGCTTGAGCGGGGGTTTGGACTAGATGACCTCTAGAGGTCCCTTCCATCCTCAATCGTAATGTGATTTTCAGCATGTACTTTTCCTCTCTTTGGCCTGCTCTTTTCAGGTAACTATTGCTCCATCCACGCACATAAGTACCTAAAAAGCTAATTCACGCAAACTCATGTAGAAGAGGCTTTTATGACCATTCTTTATGTTGTGTAAACTTGAACTGTAGAACTCTATACTGCAGGATGTTGTAGATGTTAAAAGTTTACATAGCTTTAAAAGAACAATGGGTAAATTCACAGAGGAAGTATTGGGTGAGGACTATTAATACAGGGCTCTACATCTGGCTTGGGAAATTCCTGAATTGTTTGAGATTGAGGCACATTCTGGAGACTTGCTATTTACTTGCCCTCTTCTTATGCCGTTCCTCAAGGGTTTGTGATTGGCTCCTGCTGAGAGCAGGTTCTACTCTAGATGGCCAGATCTAGTGTTAGTTAGCTACTCTTAACATGATCGGTTACTGAGACAAAAGTAGAAGGATTCTTGGGGGGTGGTGGTGTCTGTAGGTGGGGTATCTTGGTGAAATTTGGGAATATAGCTACTCTGATAGTCTCTCTGTGGTTTAATTTATGAAACAGGTTTTATGTATAAAGTATATTAATGCATTTTGGATTTGCCCTTTAACCTGTCTGATGATTCTGTCTTGCAGAAAGCACCTCTACTGCTACATTACAGACCCAAAATGGACTTGCTGTAGGAGAACTTTATTGTCCTTCTGGACATTTGTTTTTTGTTTTGGTGGTGTTTTGGTTTGGGTTTGGGGTTTTTTTTGTTTTCGGAGACTATCATCTCACACCTTAGTGCAGCACTTAACTCTCACGTGACATGAACCAGCAGAATCATTTTGGAATGTTGTAGTGCTTCTATAGCAGACTGTCCTGAATATTTCTAGGCATGTGCTGCATGGATTTTTGGACTCTCTCTCTCTATATATATGTATATTTATTTATTTATTTTTGTACAAATGAAATAAATCACAACTCAACAGGATTCTACCAGCACTGAGTTTACAGGTAGTGAAAACACTTCACAATTCCATGGAGCTCAGCCTAATTCATCTATTTGTAGTTACACAAAAATAAATTAAAATGGTGTGGAAGAGATTTTAAATGTTGCTTTTAACACCAAATTACTACATTTACTTATTTTTTTGTCTTTAAACTTTACAACTTGTTTCACTGTTTTTCTGAGGTGTTCTTGTTTTATGTAGTTATGCCCAATTATGTGAGCTTTAATCAAGCCATTCTATAGAGCGTTGAACATAGCTAATGATACAGTGACTGGTGATATTTATTATGCTGCATTAAAAACTTCCTAAAAGCCTGGAGATCCAATTACTTCATTAGTTTTTCACAATGTTTGTTCTTTATTTTGTATTTCAGTAATGTTTTAATATCTCCCCCTTTGCATGTTGATTTGAAATGAGTTCACTTGATTTTTTAAAATATGCCTTAATGTTTTGCCATGGCATAAATTACATCTGATCATAACAAATACTCATAAGTGATGAACTTGTGAAATTGTTTTAAAGTAAATATGTCATATAATTAGGGCTTGCAAAAATAAAATCTTACTTTAGGGAGTATTTGCTATTTCATTAGCTGTTAAAACTATGGCTGTTGGGCACCTTTTGTTGATGTTGCACAAATTTCCATTTTGCTAGTTAAAAATTCTTCAGGTAACTGCAAACCAATTCTGTGTTTCTTTTACTGTTTTCTATATGAAACCATAGCTGTTTAGAGCTCAATTACTATTTATCTCTGAGGTCAGATTAGGTTACGGGGGCATCCTCTTGGCCTTAACGGATAATTTTGCTTGTGTCAATCCCTGAGAGAAGCAAACTACCATATGTGTTTGTGTGTCTGTGTACAGACATCCACGCACCTTAGAGAATCCACCTTCAGTAGTGCTTAGCAGTGCTGACTACACTGATTGAAAGGCTTTTTAAAATAGTCAGCTTCATAAAAATGTGTTAGTAGTTGAAAGTGACTTCTGCAAGCTGTGTGCTGCATAGCATTATATATAGCATGGATGCGTGTCTGACATGGAGACTTAAGTAACTGAAAATAAGATAAGCAATTTTATTGGCAGCCTCCAGCTGCCAATATTTTTTAACTCTGAGTTTTCCTGTCAGCTGAAAATGGCAGTTATATCAAACACTTTATTATTTCATAAAATGTCAATGGCTAGGAAAATCAGTATGCCTATTAGCACTGTCCTGCTTCTTCCAGCTGTGCTCCCCTACCTTGCAAGAAAGCATTGCTTAATGTTACTTGATAATAGGAGGTTGATCTCATAAGAGGCTTATTCAAGTATTCTAAATCCTAATGCCTCTGCACATCTCCCATGTTTTTCTTAACTGAACTTTTCAGTTCTTCTTTTCCTAGTTCTGCTGTTGCCAGAGGGAAGCTCTAAGTTCACTTGTTTGTCTTAGGAAATAGAATCATCGAATCATAGAATGGTTTGGGTTGGAAAGCACCTTAAGATCATCTAGTTCCAACCCCCCTGCCATGGGCAGGGACACCTCCCACTAGACCATGTCGCCCAAGGCCCTGTCCAGCCTGGCCTTGAACACTGCCAGGGATGGAGCATTCACAACTTCCTTGGGAATGCTCCATCCCTGGGGCCCTTGTTTTCATTTATGGCCATAGATGGTGAATGGTGAAGAAATTGAGAGAAATGCAAAGAGAAAGTCTACTGAACTATGGGGATGGTCAAAAGAGCCACAGTAAGGCCACTGGAGTACTGCCATCTCTGCAAATGATAATGCAGGACTACTACATTTGAACACCTGGGTTAGAATGTCTTTATGCCAAGGCTCAGAGAATGTGTGTGTGATGGAATTAGAAGTTTGCTCTGGTTTTGCTGTACTGTTTCTGGACTCCCTTACCTACAATTTAGCTTTTATCTGCTTTTAGCATTAATAGAAATGACAGAAGAGGACAGGCGAGATCTAATTAGTCTCTATTTTTGGCAGTTTTTCACAAAATATTAAATGCGGGTGATATGGATGTATATGTAAGTTAACATAATAGGCCTTTCTGGAGCTCTTCATGTGGATATCATTATATACTTCCCAGTGTAAATCAGGGGCTGGTTCCAGTTGGTGAGGACTCCAGAGTGTGCAAATATGGTTATAAACACCCATCCTCCATGCACCCCTAATGTACCTGAAAGAGACATGGAGCTCAAGTCCATAGACCATGTAAATGCCTAATTCATTGTTCAGCCACAGTCTAAGGGTTTAGTAAATATATTTGTGATTGGTCTACCTCAGTATATGTACACTGTGTAACCTTATTGCAAGATCAGATGTTGATGCAGTGCTGTTGAAGTTTATTTGTATTTTAGTGTTTCCATGTGTAGCTCTCCAACTGAAAGAGGTTAGCAGTTACAAATGTAAATTCAGAAGACGCTCTGCCATTCAGTTCTAAATCTTGCTCTAACAGTCTATAGTATAGAATATATGTTTGCAAGTTTGTAACTACCTTTTGAATGACTCAAATTTGTTACAGTGCTATACAAATATATTTAAATCTGTTTATCTAGGTACACATCTGTAGCCAGTGTTAACACCTATAGCTGGCGATTGCTCATAATTTTATGTATCTGCTTTTGTAATGTGTTTAACCTGATAAAACCTCAGCAGTGCTTTTAAAAAGAAAACAAACAAAAAAACCCAACCACAACCCTATTGTTCACATCATGTCACAATAGATATCTTCACTGCAAAAACTATTTCCCATGGGGAGGGATGGGATGGTGTCCTGAACCATTTGTTTGCTTTTTAGCTTTATAGAAAGTCTAGACTACAACTGAATTCAAGTCAGAGGCCAGTCTTGGGGTCAAAGTTCAGTTTTACTTTGAAGCTTAAGAAACAGTTGATTTAATGTCAATATTATATTGACTAAAACAATACTGACTTGTCTCTCCTTTTATTTAACTGTTGAATCTGAAAGTTTGGCTCAGTATAGATATTTCTTGAATCCTGATGAGGTCATGATTAATTTATTTTGATCTTAACAAAGTCAGCATTACTGTGAAGTAATTTTTACAGCCACTTACACTGGTAAATAATTGTGGTAAAAAGGTATCTATCTTGTAGCATTATCCTCAACAGCAATGAGACTAAATTATCCCAGGCTCAGAGTGTCACTAGATGTAGTTTTCATTAAAAAAGGTAATTCACAGAAAATATTTAATATTGAATTTAAGTAAGATTTGGGAGCTTGAAAGATTAACGTTATTAAAATTATTTATTATATTAAACATTCTGTTTTATTTTATCATTAGAGTATTTTTTGTTTCAAAGGTCCAGCTTTATTTGCAAGCATATAAAACTGTAAAAACTTTTTACAGATTCTTCCTGTTACATTAGGTTTGAATGGCTTTCATTTGTATGTCTTTGCTATGTATGGCTAAAGAGCTTTGCTTATTCTTTTGTGCATTTATAAGGCATATATTTAAACTGTAAACATAGCATCTACTTCTAAATTGAAAAGCAACATAGATGGGGATTTTCATATATATATTCAGTGGGGTTTTGTTTGGGATTTTCATTTGTGGTTTGGGGTTTTTTGTGGGTGTTTTTTAAGAATAAAGTTTGTAATTTTATGGGCTTGTAAAATCTTTAAGTGCAAGAACTACCCATCAGCAATATTTTAAAATGGATGATCTAGCAAGAAACTTCAATATGAATTGTGGAAGTAATATGCAAAAGATGCAGCCTATCCAAAATTGTTTTGTGTCATTGTTATGTCTGGTATCTTTGTGTGTCATCTATCCTGAGAATATTTATTTTTATTGGTTGTGCAATAATATACACAACACTGTCACCTCTGTGAATGTGGGACTGCAAAAATGAGACTACATTTATGATGGTACTATTTTTTATTTTCAATAGACTACGAGCCTTTGAAAGCTTATCTGGCTCTATTGTTGTTATAAGTAAGTGCATAATTAGCCTTAGGAGATTCACTTTTTTTCCTACTGGGTGGTAAATGGAACTATACAGCTAGCCTATTTTTCAATTATATGAATTTTACCATTAAGTATAATGGGAAAAAGCCAACTAATCTGTAGAATAACACATTAATCTTAAAAAAATGCATTTTCTCAGCAGTACTTAAGAAATATATTTAGTACACAAGACTGAATTTTACAGAAAAAGCTACTTTCTGTATTTCCTCAGGTAATTGATTCAGTTTGGACATTTCACTGGAGATGTTAATACAATCTATGCTTCAGTTTTTCTACCTGAGGTTAATAACAAAAAAAAAAGTCATACATACTAGAATCTTTGCTTAGGTTTCACTTAACTATAATTGAGAGGTATTGACTTCTGTCTCTTAAAAGTGCAGAGAGAGCATTAAGGTGCCTAATATCACCAGCATGGAAAAATAATGTCTGCTTTCATCAAAATCTGTAACCATGTACAGACACTCTCTAGGTACCTGCCTTTTGTGGGAAGCCAACAGTCATATTTTTACAATGGAGTTTGATATGCCTATACACAAATTTAAAACTGTTCTTGTTTGAACCACTTGAGTGGATCCTCAAGGCTTCTTGGAAACCTTTTGAAGCTACCATGATCTGATGAGGTCAGATTGCAAGATAGGGGCTAAAAGGCCAATTCTGTAAACTCTTACAGTGATAACTATTACTAACCTAGATGTTTCCACTGAAAGCAGTGGAATCATTCATGTGGACAAAATTGATTAAATGTGTGTCTGCAAGATGGAGTCCTAATTTTTGAAGGACAGACTGCTGTTTCTCTATCTTTTAACTTAAAAAGTATTGGCTTAATAAAGTTCTTTTATCCAAGTAATTTAATTGGACAAAAAGAGTTTGTTCATTTTCTGCAACACTGTTAAGGTTAAAGGACAATAAACCAGTACAATAACTAAGCCTTTATCCTCAATATGTGGCATAATAAAGATACTGAAATTATCAGGGTAATACCATATTTTTGACTTGGTTTCATGTTAGAAATTACTTTTTTATACTGTTTTCTGTATGATTTTTGTGCTATTGGTGGCTAGTTTTGGTCTGAAGAAACCGTTTCGGATTATTGCTTAATGTTTTGATTTTACGATAGTGACGCTTGTATCCAGTGTTTTGCCAAATAATATTATATGCTTGTTAATAAAAGTAAAAAAGCTAACTGAAATCCTGCCAGGCTGGTGATAGTTGTTCCATTCCATTCCTCACCCCATACTATATTATGCAAGCTAGTTCTTTATGTTCTTAAACAAACACAGTGTGACTGGAACAAGAATGACATACGTGGTTCTATAATCAATCTTTATTCCCATCTTACTCAGTTGAGATGTTGGCATGGCCCAAAGGAGTACTTTATGACATATGATGCTGAAATGTCTGTGCCAAATGTGTGACCATAATTGCCTATCAGTTAATTTACATGTCTTCTGTTGGGGGGACAGGAAGTAGGTACTTTACCATTTTTATGTATTTGTGAGTTTAAATATACTTAGAATAGAATATAGAATAGAACTGCACACAGTATTCAAGGTGAGGCCACACCAACACTGAATACAGTGGGATAATCATCACTTTTGATTGGCTGGTTATGCTGTGTTTGATGCACCCCAGGATGCAGTTTGCCTTCTTGGCTGCCAGGGCATACTGCTGACTCATACTGAGCCTACTGTCAACCAGCACTCCCAGATCCCTTTCTGCAGGGCTGCTCTCCAGCCACTCCTCTCCTAATCTATACTTGTGCCTGGCATTACTCTGTCCTAGGTGCAGGATCCAGCATTTGGACTTGTTAAAGTTCATCCCATTAATCATAGCCCAATGCTCCAGTCTATCTAGATCCCTCTGCCAAGCCTCTTATCTCTCAAGAAAGTCAACAGCACCTCCCAGTTTAGTATCATCAGCAAACTTGCTAATGATTCATTCAACTCCTGCATCCAGATCACTGATAAAATTATTGAACAGAGCTGGCCCTAGAATTGAGCCCTGAGGAACACAGCTGGTCACCAGCCAGATGTAGCCCCATTCACTACAACCCTTTGAGCCCTGCCATTCTGCCAGTTCTTCATCCAGTGCACCATGAACCCGCTCATCCCACAGTTGGACAACTTGTCCAGAAGGGTGCTGTGAGGGACAGTATCAAAAGCCTTACTAAAATCCAGAAAAACTACTTGCCCTACATATACATGTTACTTTAAGTTTCAGTCTCATATGATGAGGTTGATGCGGAGACTGGACGGCAACACACTTTTGGACACATGTCAAATTGAAAAGCATATCAACACCAATTCTGACTTCTCTCTTTTTTGAATAGGGAGAAAGAGGGCATAGCTGTCCCTAATGGGCTTGGGAGAGGATGATCTTGCAGCATCTTCCCATAGTACTGTGAATTTACAGGCTATTCTATTGCTCTTCATATGGAGGGATGCAGAAGGGTTCTTTAACTGCTAGTAAGTTGAGAATTGTCAATAGTTTTTTGGTTTGAAGTCAGAACTTCGTACTTGCACACAATTCTCACACCAGTAGTAGCCATGAATGATTATCCCAAGGAGATGACACAGATTGCCACTGATTGGTTCATTGAAATACTGACAGGGGAGATCTAACAGAGGAAAGTCACTATATTTATAGTCGTTTGATAGTGGATAAGCACTAGCACTAATTCTACTGCCAGAGCAGATACTGCAAATTGTAAATCTTACATGTTCTCACCATTAGTGGTTCTGACATCTCCCTTGTCTTTTCTACTGCTGCTTATCTATCTGTGAACTAGTTAATGACACATCTGGTTCAGCCTGCTTTTTCCCACTGTGCTGTTTTTAGTGAATTTCCAGATGGGGACCAGAGATGAGTGGCATTCCTCAGGGGTCGGTATTGGGACGGGCACTGTTTAACATCTTTGTCGGTGACATGGACAGTGGAATTGAGTGCACCCTCAGCAAGTTTGCCGGCAACACCAACCTGTGTGGTGCAGTCAACATGCTAGAGGGAAGAGAAGTCATCCAGAGGGACCTTGACAGGCTTGAAAGGTGGGCATGTGTGAACCTCATGAAGTTCAACAAGGCCAAGCACAAGGTCCTGCACCTGGGTCAGGGCAATCCCAAGCACAAATACAGGCTGGGCAGAGACTGGATTGAGAGCAGCCCTGAGGAGAAGGACTTGGGGGTGTTGGTCGATAAGATGCTCAACATGACCCAGCAGTGTGCATTTGTAGCTCAGAAAGCCAACCGTGTCCTGGGCTGCATCAAAAGGAGCATGGCCAGCAGGTCAGGGGGGCCTACAGGAAAGCTGGAGAGGGACTTTTTACATGTAGTGATAGGAGAAGGGCTAATGGCTTTACACTGATAGAGGGGAGATTAAGATTAGATATTAGGAAGAAGTTCTTTACTGTGAGGGTGGTGAAGCAGTGGAACAGGTTTCCAGAGAAGTTGTGGATTTCCCCTCCCTGGAAGTGTTCAAGGCAGGGTTGGATGGGGCTTTGGGCAACCTGGT
Organism: Strigops habroptila; assembly: GCF_004027225.2. Lineage (NCBI taxonomy): Eukaryota > Metazoa > Chordata > Aves > Psittaciformes > Psittacidae > Strigops > Strigops habroptila. The sequence continues at coordinate 1,023,874 of NC_044301.2, read as the reverse complement.
CTAGCGGTAGGTGTCTCTGCCTGTGGCAGGGGGTTGGAACTAGATGATCTTTAAGGTCCCTTCCAACCCAAATCATTCTATGATTCTATGAATTTCAGGAATCCAGAAAAAATAATTGCAGAAATGCTCTATTTCAAATAGCATAATTATAGATTTTATTTTTTCCAACTCCTGTACCATAGTGGAATAGTGAGACTAAAACAACTACTATCTGTGACCCAAGTTGTTTGGACAGAAATACATAATGATACACAGTGTGTAAACTATGTATTCTTAATTGGCACAGGCTTCACAGAATGGTTGAGGTTGGAAGAGACAGCTGAAGATTATTGTCGTGGTTTGAGCCCAGCCGGTAACTCAGAACCACACAGCCGCTCGCTCACTCCCCCCCTTCCTCCCCCCACTCCTGGAGGGATGGGGAGGAGAATCGGAAGAATGTAACTCCCACGGGTTGAGATAAGAGCAGTCCCGCAACTAAGGTATAATACAAAACCACTACTGCTACCACCAATGATAATAATGATTAGTGAAATAACAAGGGGAGAGGATACAATTGCTCACCACCCGCCGACCGATACCCAGCCCAACCCGAGCAGTGATCTGGGCCTTCCGGGTAACTCCCCCTGGTTTATATACTGGGCATGACGTGCTGTGGTATGGAATACCCCTTTGGCTAGTTTGGGTCAGGTGTCCTGTCTCTGCTTCCTCCCGGCTTCCCCTCCTCCCTGGCAAAGCATGAGACTGAGAAAGTCCTTGGTTGGAATAAACATTACTTAGCAACAACTAAAAACATCAGTGTTATCAGCGTCATTCCCAGGCTGAAAGTTAAAAAACACAGCACTGCAGCAGCTACTAAGAAGGAGAAAAATGACTGCTATAGCTGAACCCAGGACAATTATCTATTCCAGTTGCTCTCTTCTCAAAGCACAGTCATGTAGAGGAGGTTGTTCAAAGCCATGTCTAGTCAGGTTTTGAATATCTCTGAGGATGGATGTCATAGAACCAATAAATTGAGGCTAAACAAAATTTATTGTTCAAACTCAATTAAAGCTCCACCAACACCAATTACAGATTCAGGATGTCACATGAATTCATCACTACACTGCTGATTCTAAACTTTATGGCCAATGATCCAAAATGTGCAATCACTCATCTAAAAAGTGAGGGCCCTCAATCTTGAGGAGTTATCATGGACAGCGTCCTGACCCAAGGGGAGAGTCCCTGACTGCAGGCCTGCTGCTCAGAGGAGGACCAACAAAAAATGGCTCCATTTATACCCTAGTCAAAACTGATCACTGGTCAAATATGGTCATGTAGCCCCTCATTGGCTCAGGATCCCAACTTTCTTGCCCCTGCACCTGTTGACCACCACCATGTGGGTGAGACAAAGAACCATGCACATGGGGAGTCTTCCCAGGCTTTTGTCTGTGTGAGGAAGCTTTCCTGGGGCTTTGTCAGGTCTTTGCCTGGTCTTTTGTCAGGGCTTTTGTCAGGGCAGGTGTACCTGCCACACAATCTACCCTGCAACCACAGTCATGATTCAACTGATTTCCTTGGAGTGGTAGTACAGTCACCTCTTACCTCCAAAGCTTAAAGGACGTACAGTCTTGGTGAGTCTTAATGCTCGCTGTCGATCATTATTTCCCAATTATTTTACTGATCTTACCATTACAACTTATCATAATACAAACTTTGGAATGTGAATACAACAGTCATCTATCAACAGATTCAAAACTCCACATACGCCCTTTCTTTCATGTCAAAGCTTCCTGCCACACTTCCCACTGGCTTCTCAGGGTGCAGTCCCACCACTTGTGGGGCATAGACCCGCCTTGAAAATGTCCAACTCCACCCTGTGTCTCTGTTGGGAAGGGTGTAGAAAGGTGAAATTTCATCTTGTGTCCAACACTGAGCTGGCATTTGACATGTCTGATGACCAGGTCCTGGTGGTTTGTGCAGGCCACTACTCCTGTCACCAGTAGAAGCATTGGGGTGATCCACATCTCCATGTCCTGCTCTGTAAGGAAACAAAACTAGGACCTTTGAGACTGGGCTTTAGGGTTAGAAGTTAGGGATTATCCATTAGGCACTAATACAGTGGGTCTTCCCGCTCCTGTCTAGGGCTTCCCAATCATATAGGCCTCTGGGTTTTGCCAGGGTCATGGGCACAATGCCAATAGAGGGCAATTTCACCATGACTGGTTGTCCCACATGGGTTCTTAATGGGAATTGACCCCTTTGATCATCAGGTATGGGGGTGTCACCCTTTCAATGTCCCAGTAGGACAAAATGCTTGAATCTTTGGGTTCCCATAATTTCCCCAGCTGTTAATGACAATGAAGACCACTTGTGGCAGTCGTATATCCCAATTGTGGCATGAAAAATCAGCATGTCTTTTAATCAGGGCTTTAGTTCACTCAACTATACTCTTGGCTTGAGGATAATATGATGTATGAAACATCCATTTGATACTCTCTCCTCGTGCCCACCCTTACACTACCGTGGCTGTAAAATGTGACCCATTATCACTTTGGATACATTCGGGCATGGGCAAAACACTGAACCATTCTCACAAAGCACTGACTGTCTGATCTCTGGTAGTAGGATGGCTTCAAGGGCCCAATGTAATCATTCTGCCAGGTGCTCCAGAGACTTGCACTGTTTAACATTCTGGGCAGGGGTTTGATTGGGGTGGTTGGCCTTAAGCCTTATCTGACATTGTGGGCAAGCTGTGAGGATCGCTTTGCAGGTTTTCATAGTCAGTGACCAGCCTTGGGATCAATATTCATAATAGAGGTCTGCCTTGCCTGAGTGGCCTCGTTTGATATGCAATCATGTCGAGGTTTAAGCCCAGCTGGTAAGTCAGAACCACACAGCCACTCGCTCACTCCCCTGCTTCTTACCCCCGCTCCCAGAGAGATGGGAAGGAGAATCAAAAGAACGTAAATCCCACGGGTTGAGATAAAACAGTCCAGTACCTAAGGTATAATACAAAACCACTACTAATACCACCGATAATAATAATGATAAGGGAAATAACAAGGGGAGAGAATATAAAACTAAAAGGGGAAAGGGAAAAAAACACCATAAACACAAGTGATGCACAAAACAATTGCTCACGACCCGCGGATCGATACCCAGCCCAACCCGAGCAGCGATCTAGGCTAAAGTCTCAGATATATATACATACACACACACAAAGAGATAGAAATCGTTCCTTAGTCCATGGACCATCCCTATAAAGTTGCTGAGTTCATTCAGTCCATGATGTCAGATGGATCTCTTCTAACAGCCTTTCAGGGCAGGAGAGATGGTGTGTAGTGTTAGATTGTTGCCTGCTGAAGACACTGCTGAGCTCATCTGGTCACTGCTGAGCTCGTCTGGTTTCATCAAAGTTCATTCTTCATTGGGGCGATGATCTAAAGAAAGTCAGGGTCAGTTGATGGTGACCTGAGGACAGTTCTGCTGCTGCTGGCTTTTCCCATGACTTTATTCTCTACTGATGATCATGATAGCACATATCTTCTTTACAAAGCCCAGAGTGACAGAGATGGGCATCTACCTGATGGGCTATAGAAGTCTTACATAGCAGGCAACAGCATATAACTGAGTTCATTGGCGGTTTTCCCCCAAAATTAAATCCCCTTGAGGTACACACCGGACTTCCCCATGACATGTAGAGGAGACCCTGCCTTTGAACATCCAGCCCAGCACAGGCAACCAGGGTGCCAGGAGGAGCTGTGCTTCAGTGCCAATCACTTCTGAGGCAGCTCAAACCCCTTCATAGGCTGCCAGTATCTCTTTTTCAGTGGGAGTATAGCTGGCCTCGGATCCTCTGTATCCCCGACTCCAAAAGCCAAGGGATCATCCTCAAGTGTCCCCTGGAGCTTTCTGCCAGAGGTTCCAGGTAGGACCATTCTCCCCGGCTTCAGTGTAGAGCACATTTTTCACATCTGGCCTGGTCAGGACTGGTCCAAGGGCTACTGCATGAACTCTCTCTCATTTAATTTGTTCAAAGGCTTGTTGTTGCTCAGGGCCCCATTTGAAATCATTCTTCTTCCGGGTCACGTGGCAGAGAGGGCTTACAATCAGACAGTAATTTGGGATGTGCATTCTCCAGAACCCCACAACACCTAAGAAAGCTTCTGTTTCTTTATTGCTAGTTGGTGGACACATTGCTGTTATCTTGTTGATCACATCTGTGGGGATCTGGTGATGTCCATCTTGCCATTTTATTCCCAAAAATTGAATCCCCTGTCTAGGTCCCTTGACCTTACTCTGCTTTATGGCAAAAATAGCCTTCAGAAGGATTTCGATCATTTTCTTCCCTTTCCCAAAAACTTCTTCCGCTGTATCGCCCCACACGATGATGTCATCAATGTATTGCAGGTGTTCTGGAGCTTGCCCCTGTTCCAGTGCAGTCTGGATCAATCCATGGCAGATGATAGGGCTGTGTTTCCACCCCTGGGGCAGTCGGTTCCAAGTGTACTGGACGCCCCTCCAAGTGAAAGCAAACTGGGACCTAGTGTCTGCTGCCAAAGGGACTGAGAAAAAATGCATTGGCAATATCACTTGTGGCATCCCACTTGGCTGCCTTTGACTCCAGTTCATACAGAAGTTCTAGCATGTCTGGTATGGCAGCACTCAATGGTGGTGTGACTTCGTTCAGGCCACGATAGTCTACTGTTAGCCTCCACTCTCCATTAGACTTTTGCACTGGCCATATGGGACTGTTAAAGGGTGAGCGGGTCCTGCTGATCACTCCTTGGCTCTCCAGTCTGCGGATCAGCTTATGGATGGGAATCAAGGAGTCTCGTTTGGTGCGATATTGCTGCCGGTGCACTGTTGTGGTCGCAATTGGCACTTGTTGTTCTTCGACCTTCAGCAACCCCACAACAGAAGGATCCTCCGAGAGACCGGGTAAGGTGGACAGCTGCTTAATTTCCTCTGTCTCCAAGGCAGCGATACCAAAAGCCCATCTATACCCTTTTGGGTCTTTGAAGTACCCTCTCCTGAGATAGTCTATGCCAAGGATGCATGGAGCCCCTGGACCAGTCACAATGGGGTGCTGTTGCCACTTCCTCCCAGTCAGGCTGATTTCAGCTTCCAGTACAGTTAATGCTTGGGATCCTCCGGTCACTCCAGAAACATAAATGGGTTTCACCCCTTGATACCTTGATGGCATCAGAGTACACTGTGCACCGGTATCTACTAGAGCCTTATACTTCTGTGGGACTGATGTGCCAGGCCATCTGATCCACACAGTCCAGTAAACCCGATTATACCTCTCCTCCACCTGGCTGGAGGCAGGGCCCCTCTAATAGTGATCAAAGATTGTCCACTTATGTCTTGTAGAAAGGGATTAGTATTCCTTATCACAGGAGCTGGAGTAAAATCAGCTCTTCCACTCCAGCTGGGAAACTGCTCACCAGAGACTGGAGCAGCAACTTTCCTGGGAGGATCATCCTTGACCGTTGTTCTCCTCTTCAGTTCACGCACCCGTTGCTCCAGAACTGAGGTAGGTTTTCCATCCCACTTTCTCATGTCTCCTCCATGATCCCGCAGGTAAAACCATAGGGTGGCCCGTGGCATGTACCTCCTATATTTTCTTTCTCGAGCAGTAGGGCGCCTTCTGTTAATAGCTGAGACATGGGTTGGTACACGTGGGGAGCTGGATAGATCGGATAAATCGTCTCTCAATTGTTTGAACTCCTGGGACAGTTTTTCCACAGCTGAAATGATGGAAGGGGTGAGATTGTCTTCGAACTCTCAGAGTTGACGAATCAGGTAATCCACTGTTGGTGATACTCCGTTATTCCAGGTCATTGATGCCAATGTGTGGGCATATGATGATGGCACACTCCGTGTAAGTTTCTGCCACATGGGTCGTGTACATTCGACTTCATCTGGATCTACGCATGTGTTCCTGGCATCTGGCCTACGATAAATCATCTGTAGAATGGCTGATTCCCTCAGGGACTGGATGCCTTTCTCTATCGTGGTCCACTTGGCTGAGTGACTCATAATATCGTCCTTGTAGGGAAACCTTTCCTTCACAGCTGCCAGGAGCCGCCTCCAAAGGCTGAGGGCTCGCTTCTCTCTTGCAATCGCTTTGTCAATTCCTCCTTCCCTAGCAAGTGATCCCAGCTGCTTGGCTTCCCTACCTTCTAGTTCGTGACCGTCGGCCCCATTGTCCCAGCATCGGAGCAACCAGGTGACGATGTGCTCCCCTGGAAGACGGGTGAAATCTTTTCGCATATTCTGCAGCTCAGTCGAGGTCCGAGTTTGAGAAGTGACCTCTTCTTCTTCTTCGTCTTCCTCTTATTCACGTAGTAATAACTCTTGTTCAGATGCTGTCTCCTGTAGTAAGTGCATTGGGTCTTCATCTTTCTTCACTGCAAGGGTTGCTCTTTGTGCCTCTCATTTGCTTTTCCCCTTGCTTACAAGGGCAACCGATATTGGCACGAATTGGCCATTTGGTTTAGCTGCAGTGTCTATCACTGTGGTTGGAGTGGCTGCAGTGTCTGTTGCCAGGGTTGGTGCAGCTGCTGTGCTTGCTGGTTGACTGACACCAACAGCTGCGTTGTCTGTTGCTGTCAGGGTTTGAGTAGCTGCTGTGCTTGTCACTGGGGTTGGTGTAGCTGTGGTGCTTGGAGTAGCTGCGGTGCTTGGAGTAGCTGCGTTGCCTGTTGCTGTATCTTGGGGCTTGAGTAGCTGCTGTGCTTGTCGCTGGGGTTGGTGTAGCTGCTGTACTTGAAGTTGGAGTAGCTGAGTTGTCTGTTGTGGTCAGGGTTTGAGCAACTGCTGTGCTTGTCGCTGGGGTTGGTGTAGATGCTGTGCTTGGAGTTGGAGTAGCTGCGTTGTCTGTTGCTTTGCCATCAGATCCAGAGACATTTTTTTCCCTTTGAAGGTGCTGGATAGTGTTGAGCAGGGCTCTGTAAGCATAGGCCAAGCCCCAGCATGTTGCCATGATTTGTCCCTCTCTGGTATAACCAGGATGACAGCACACCTCGTTTAAGTGTTTTACTAGTTTTTCCGGATGTTGCACTTGTTCAGGGGTGAAGTTCCAAAGCACTGGAGGGGCCCACTGGCCTAGATACTTGCCCATACTATCCCACACACCCTGCCACTCGTGACTGTCCAGCCTCAGGGAAAGTCTCTTGGTGGTCCTCCTATATTGTCGTCTAACCCTAGACCAGACTTGAACCCGATACTGCTTAACTTTCGAGATCAGATGAAATCGGGTGTTCCCAGGGCGGGATGGCCATGGGTAAAACACACTCCGTATGTTTGCCAACATGCTGATCCCCAGCACAATCAGCAGGCAGGTCTCAAGGGTATTCAAAGGCCATCTAAAAACTTCAGAACTCTCAAATGCTGTTGTAAATAGCTTGGTGGGGGAACGGGGGGTGTAAGGGAACGCCTCCTTCGTAAGTTGACCCCCCAAGGAGTAAAAAAAAAGATATGCAATTGCTAAAAACTTTCATTATATACCTCCCAAAGTATAGAGGTGATGACCACCCTGGGAACGCAAGCCAGACCAGTTTCATGATGAATGGGTCTATTGTATTACAAGTCATTACCATGAAGTACAGTGAAATAATAACCTTAGCTCAGGCCCCCCAGCTGATTCATAAACACTAAAACATCAAATACTGGCTGAAAGGAAGGTACAAAATGTTTCAACTCTGAGATCAAGCTCAACAACTCTGAGAGCAAATAAATAAACATTTTGACGAGTGACTATTAATCCGAAACAATGAATGCTTATCACAAATATGATTAGACACAGTCTGGTCAGATCTGATGTTATCTCAACCCTTCGAGCCCCACGTTGCATGCCACAAAGAGCTGTTGTGGTTTAAGCCCAGCTGGTAACTCAGAACCATGCAGCCGCTCGCTCACTCCCCCCCCCATTCTTCCTCCCCCCGCTCCTGGAAGGATGGGGAGGAGAATCAAAAGAATATAACTCCCACGGGTTGAGATAAGAACAGTCCAGTAACTAAGGTATAATACAAAACCACTACTACTACCACCACCAATAATAATAATGATAAGGGAAATAACAATTGCTCACCACCCACTGACCAATACCCAGCCCGACCCGAGCAGTGATCTGGGCCTTCCGGGTAACTCCCCCCAGTTTATATACTGGGCATGACGTGCTGTGGTATGGAATACCCCTTTGGCTAGTTTGGGTCAGGTGTCCTGTCTCTTCTTCCTCCCAGCTTCCCCTCCTCCCTGGCAGAGCATGAGTCTGAGAAAGTCCTTGGTCGGAGTAAACATTACTTAGCAACTACTAAAAACATCGGTGTTATCAGCGTTGTTCCCAGGCTGAAAGTCAAAAACGCAGCACTGCACCAGCTACTAAGAATGAGAAAAAATTACTGCTGTAGCTGAACCCAGGACACCTTGACTATGCAAACACTGTTTAGCAACATCTACAACTGGTGAATTTTCAATACTGTTTTGATCGTAAACCCAAACCACAGTACTATAAAGCGATTATGAAGAAAATTAACTACATCCCAACCAGATCCAGTACAGTCTCCCAGCATAATGTCCAGCTGGCTGAATATAGAGGCCAGAGAATAATTCAAGAGTCCCACAGCCTCACCAGCTCCAAGGTTGGACTTGTCACTTTTTACAACCTTGCAGCAAAGATTTAGCATTGTTGTTCAGATCTATGTCATCTTCTCTGTTCCCAGCTATGAAAAAGTGCAGAGTCTGTGATAGGAGAAAGTGGAGGCACCTCTATAAACAGGCTTTTCACAGTGCTGGTCTGCACCAGAGAGAATGCAAACAAATCCAGCTCAGATTTGGTACATTCTTCCCAGCACCCAACCAAAGACATCCTTTTTAAAATATATTACCTTTTCTAGTGGTGGAATGGGCCCTCTTTCTCTGGGTTTTCTGTTTTTTTGAACCATTTGTACTGGCTTGTTTTTCTTCTTTTTCTTGTCCTGGCTAGACTTCTGTCTGGTGCCCCCCCTTCCTTTTTCCTTGAAAGGGCTTGGGAGGTACTTTCCTCTGTGAGCGTGGCATGAGTCTTTATTTTGAGGCTTTTTCTTTGAATATAAGCAAGCCCTGACACCTCCTGATTTTCTGGTGTTTCCATATTGTCCAGAATGACCTTAGAAACATGTCCAGACATATTTCTTGAAATGTCTTGAGTGGCACTTCTAATGTGTGGCTTAACAAGTCCCAAGCCTCTTTTCAAAAGCAGAACAGCCTTTCTAAATAGGCTATGTAATTTAGCTACAATGCCCACTCCATACATGACAACAGTGTTCTGAAAAACAGAAAACCAGAGACACTATTGCTTGCCTGGGATCTGTAGTAATTCATGTACAAGGCTGAGTCCCTATTTTTAGTTCCTTAAAATATCAGAGACTTCTGGGGCTGAAGATGAAGCCTCACAGTCACCTTCTGTGGTGGGTTGAATTTGGTTGGCTACCATACCCCTACCCAGTTGCTCTCTCATTCTCCCTCCTCACTGGGCCCTCTCTTCACTGAGAGGGTGATCAAGTATTGGAACAGGCTTCCCAGAGAAGTGGTGGAATCACCGTCCCTGGAAGCGTTCAAAGAATGTGTAGATGAGGCTCTTGGTGACATGGTTTAGTGGTGGACTTAGCAGTCCTGGGGTAACAGTTGCACTTGATGATCTTAAAGGTCCTTTCCAACCTAGTTGATTCTATGATTCTATGAACATAACTCCATTTTTAAAAATGGGAAATAAGGAAGCCCTGGGGAAATACAGGCTGGTTGGTCTCACCTTGGTGCCCAGTAGGATCATGGAGCAGATAGTCCTAGAGTGAGTGCAACTCACAACTCAATATCTCTTGTAGTGAAGGGCCCAGAACTGAACGCAGGATTTGAGGTGCAGCCTCAACAGTGCCCAGTACAGGGGGATTATCACTTCTCTAGTCCTGCAGGCCACACTATTGCTGATACAGGCTAGGATGCCATTGGCCGCCTTGGCCGCTTGGGTACACTGGTGGCTCATGTTCAGCTGGCCATCAATCAGCACCCCCAGGTCCTTTTCCACCAAGCAGCTTTCCAGCCACTCTTCCCCAAGCCTGTAGCACTACATGGGGTTGTTGTGGCCCAAATGCTGTATCCAGAACTTTGCTTTGTTGAACCTCATACCATTGGCCACAGCCCATCCATCCTGCCTGTCCAGATCCCTCTGCAGAGCCTTCCTATACTCCAGCAGATCAACACTCCCTGCCAACTTGGTGTTGTCTACAAACTTACTGAGGGCACACTCGATCCCCTCATCTAGAACATCAATAAAGATATTAAACAACACTGGCCCTAATACCGAGCCCTGAGGGACACCACTAGTGACTGGTCACCAACTAGATGTGATACCATTTACCACTACTCTTTGGGCTCTGCCATCCAGCCATTTTTTTACCGAGCAAAGAATACACCTATCCAGGCCATGAGCAGCCGGTTTCTCCAGGAGAATGCTGTGGGTGACAGTGTCAAGTGCTTTACTAAAGTTCAAATAGATGACGTCCACACCCTTTCCCTCACCAACCAGGCGGGTCACCTTGTCATAGAAGGAGATCAGATTGGTCAAGCAGGACCTGCCCTTCATGAACCCGTGCTGACTGGGCCCAATACCCCCATTTTCCCTCGCATTCTGTGTGATCACACTTAGGATGATCTGCTCCATGACCTTCCCCAGCACTGAGGTCAGGCCGTCAGGCCTGTAGTTTCCAGGGTCCTCCTTCTTGCCCCTTTTGTAGAGAGGCATCATGTTGGCCAATGTCCAGTCCTCTGGGACCTGCCCACTAGACCAGGACTGCTGATAAATGGTGGAGAGTGGCTTGGTGAGCTCCTCTGCCAGCTCCTTCAGCACTCTTGGGTGGAACCCATGTGGCCCCAGAGACTTGTGTATGTCTAAGTGGAGCAGGAGGTCACTAACCATTTCCTCCTCCTGGAAGGGTACTTCAATCAGCTCCTCATCTGTCATCCAGCTCAGGGGACTGAGTACCCTGATGATGGTTGGTTTGACTATTAAAGACTGAGGCAAAAGCAGCATTAAGTACCTCAGCCTTTTCCTCATCCTCAGTCACTAGGTTTCCCCCAGTATCCAATAAAGGATGGAGGTTCTCATTGGCCCTCCTTTTATTCCTAATATAGTTGTAAAAATAATTATTATCTTTTATGGCAGTGGCCAGATTTAGTTCCATCTGTGCATTTGCCTTTATAACTTTCTCAGTACATAACCTAACAACATCCTTGTACTTCTCATGGCGGGGGGCAATCCCTTCTTCCACAGGTGATAAATTCTCTTTTTTTTCCCTGAGTTCTAGCAGTATCTCCCTGTTCAGCCAGGCTGGTTTTCTTCCCCGACGGTTTGATTTTTGGCACATGGGGACCACTTGCTCCTGTGCCTTGTGGATTCCATTCTTGAAGAGTGTCCAGCCTTCCTGGACCCCATTGTCCTTCAGTACTGTTCAGTACCAAGGATGCCAACCAGCATCCTAAACAGGCCAAAGTCAGCCCTCCGGAAGTCTAAGGCGGCAGTTTTGCTGACCTTCTTCCTGAATTCTCCAATAATCAAAAATTCTATAATTTCCTGATCGCTTTGCCCAAGACGGCCTGCGACCATAACATCACCCACCAGTCATTGTCTGTTTGTGAACAGCAAATCTAGCTGGGCATCTCCCCTAGTTGGCTCACTCACCAGCTGGGTCAGGAAGTTATCTTCCACACCCTCTAAGAACCTCCTGGATTGTTTCTTCTCTGCTGTATTGTACTTCCAGCAGACATAGAATCATAGAATCATAGAATAGTTAGGGTTGGAAAGGACCTTAAGATCATCTAGTTCCAACCCCCCTGCCATGAGCAGGGACACCTTGCACTAAACCATGTCGCCCAGGACTCCATCCAACCTGGCCTTGAACACTTCCAGGGGTGGAGCATTCACAACTTCCTTGGGCAACCCTAGGTCTTTGGACCCTTTCTTCATATCCCTCAGTGAGGAGGTGGCCAGCATTCCATTGAAGAATGTATCCACCTTTTGTTATCCACCTTGTGGGAGAAAGCACATAGGGCCAGGATGCAGATGTAACATTTTTAATAAAATCATTATAATTTGTTATTGGTGTTAAAAAAACCTTAGACCCTGCTCAGCGGAAAGGGGTGAAGCTATGCAAAATCCTTGGTCTATTCGATTCCATAACCAAGCAAAGCCTTGGATTAGTTTCCATGCGAGGTTTTTATTACCATTGTTTTGGGTCATTGGGGGCGAGAGGTTATCTGCTCCCCCCAGCAAACATATCTGCATATGCACAAGTAGCAAATGCAAATAACCAGATACAACATTCCTAAGATTAATATAGATCATTTGTGGTCGGTTTCTGTGAGTCTTCCTTTTACCTGTAAGAAAATAGCTAAAAAGAGGGAATTATGCATCCCATGTTAATCTTGTGCTCTTTTCCATGGGCATCTGTAGCCACCCAAGCATAACTAAGGGCACTTGTCCTACCATGGGGAGTTCCACTAACACAGGCTGCCCTGGATAATGTGAGGGGGTTCTAGGAGGATCATGTCCCTTCTGTTTAGGTGTTATAGAGGGAGGCACAGGACAAAAGGCAGAAACTCTTAAAGCGCCCATTCACCCCCATTGGTCATTAATGAGTTTGACAGCATTCCACAGCCAACTGGCCCAACCCGCTTGATGAGGTTTGAGAAAGCGCTTTAGTAATCCATTTGTTCTTTCTACTATCCCATTTGTTTGGGGGTAATAGGGGGTATGGCATACCCATTCTATGCCTTGTTCCGTGGCCCATTCTTTCAGGATAGTTGCCGTAAAATGGGTGCCGTTATCAGACTGAATGATTTTAGGTTTGGGAAAAGTAATAAACCAGAGTTGCAATCCTTCTACTGTATTTTGAGCAGTGACTCATGCAAATGCTTCTGCACATACTAATCCCGATATGATTTCCACACCTATCAATACATATTGTTTTCCCTCTGATTTTTTAAAGGGTCCTATATAATCGATTTGCCAGGCATCCCACAAACCTTTTCCCTCTTGCAAATGAAGCAGGGGATCTTGCAGGGGATGTCTTTTGAGTCTGGTGCGGCATTCTCCATAGGCTGAGATTCTTGTGGCACACATTTCTTGGGTTACTGGCCATCCTTGGCTCACAGCTTCCTTTAGAAGATCCCACATTTTGCATGCAGCCATTCTAACAGCTGTTCCAAATTCTCCCCTTCCAGTTTGGCTGTCAGGGCTGAGATCCTGGCAAGGCAATCTGCCTGATTATTTAGAAGGTGAGCCAGGTCATTTCCCCCCTGGTGGGCTGCAACCCATCCTACTAAGAAACACTTTTGTTTAGCAGTAGTTAAGATTTCTTCCCACTTTTCTCGTTGCCATACCGGCACTCAGTTGACCTCACACTGATTCTGTTCCCAAAAGAGGAGCCATTCAGTGCATCCCTTAAACACAGCCTAAGAGTCAGTGTAGATATATATGCTTTCTTACATATCCTTTTCCTTGACAAATACACTCCAAACTGCTACTAATTCTCCCACCTGTGCACTGCCTTCTCCTTCCATCATTATCTGGTGTCTTGAATCGACATGCAAAGCAACTGCTCTGTATTTCCATACCTTTCCCTCCCGCTTAGCAGAAGCATCTGTAAACCGTGCATTTCCTAAATTAGCCTGATAAGGTGGGGTGCTGTTTTAATATGAGAAGGAGGGGGCTCCTCTACAGGCTGACCGGCTGACCAATCTTGAGTTTGGAGTATCTTAGGGGCTCCTTCTGTAACCTGATTCCTATGACAATAATGGTCTATCTGTGCATACCATTTCCTGACTCTTTCCCTTTGGGCCAATCCCACGGGGGTGGGTGTGTGTGTGTGTGTGTGTGTGGTGTGTGGGGTGTGTGTGTGGGGTGTGTCCCTGCTAGAATGGGGTTTAGCATCTTAAAGGGGCCTTGCAGAATTATGGGTTGGTACCATATTGTCTTTGTGGCTTCTTGTAGGGGAAAGTTAACTACAAAAAGACCCTTTTCCCATGCTGAGTACTTTTTCTCTGCGTCTTTAAAGCTTCGAGGGTGAAATGTAATGGGATGTGTGGGGCCTTCAAGTCCTTGCTGCCACGTATGTACCGACAGGCCACGAATACCAAAACCCCATTCTATTTGAAGTGGATCAGTTGGATGTATAGGCCCTAAAGTCTGATACATAATAGCTTCAAAAATTAACAGTTTAAGGGCCTCTTCACAGACAGGGGTCCAATCCCATGCTGCCCGTTTCTGAATTAGGTCATATAAGGGGCAAGCAATAATAGAAAAATCTGGGATGTGTTTTCTCCAGAACACTGACAGGCCTAAAGCATGCTGTAGTTGTATACCTATTGGCTTCAATGAGTCAGGAAGGCCTCTGATCAGTGGGGTCATTCTGTCAGGGTCCACTGGCATGGACATGGGGGATCCCTGATGTGGCTTGAGTTCTCAATCGTACATCATCTGGATGCACACAGCCTTCTACACACTCTCAGTAAGTTGATCCAAATTACCCACAATTGCTACTGGATCTCCTCTATCCAAGGGACTGAGCCCCTCCGCCCAAAATGCTGAGTTAATGGCCATGAAGCCCACCGATTTCCTGTTGTTAAAAATACTCCTAGGCCCCAATACCCCTCAGCCTCATTTTCTGAGAGGAATATGTGGTCACCCCCTGTAAGGGAAACCCTCCATACATACTCTGTTTCAGTTTCCTTTTGTGTGCGGCTATATTCCTTTTGAATTTTGGCCAATTCTGTGGCAGCATGTGGTACTTCTTTAGTAACAGTTTGGAGAGTGTTTTCATCATCCCTGTCATATATATATTCAGTTTTAATCAGGGGTCTGAGGGGTGATGCCTCCAACTTTTCCATTCACTCTTTGGCAGCTTTTAAGTCATTTTGGGGGTAAAGGGACTCAATTGGCCTCTTATCATCACCTTCTTCTTGAGATTTTCCCAGTGTTTTAGCCTGGAAGAGCATAGCTGCTCCTTTTCCAATTGCTCTTGGAGGGCATATAAGTCTTGCAAGGACTGGATTATCTCTGATTCTTTCCATTTCTTGTGCTTCTGTTGTTCTATGGCAGCTGTGAGGGCTGCACCTTACACAGAGCATACGATTTACTTCCCCTTTTTGGGGTGCAACTTATTTCCTGCCCATAGACAAGTTATATGATCTACTAAATTCTGGGGTTTAACCCAATTGTCCCGTGCCCAAGACAGTCCTGGGGGAGAGGGATGTGAGTCAAACTGTTCCAAACATTTTAACAGCACCAAAGGGTTGTTCAGCGCAGTCTCAGATTCTATATTTAGTTCCATCATCAGAGGATCGATATCGTGGTTTCAGCACTCCCAACCTTAAGGCGAATCCTGTCCGTGACGCCAATTTCATGTCTTGACCTGGTCAGAAGACATATGTGACTCAGACCTGGACATAGTCAATATATTTGTCACCTAGTTGGAATTAAGGCACAAACGAGGCCAGATGGTGAAACATCTCTTTAACAAACTCAAGTGTTTATTCCTGGAGAGATCAATGCAGGGAGGGAGAGAGTGAGAGAAGAGGGGGAGAGAGAGATGAGATAAGAGTAGTTGCAAGCAGAAAGTCACCACCTGTGGATCCAGCGACTTCTCATTGGTCCTCTTCACCCAGGGTATTGCCAGTGGTGGGATCTCACCCTCTGACCTGAGCCTTGCCTTTTTATGTTCATGTTCTTTGGGGCTGTCGTGGTTTGAGCCCAGCCAGTAACTCGGAACCACGCAGCCGCTCGCTCACTCCCCCAATTCTTCCTCCCCCCGCTCCTGGAGGGATGGGGAGGAGAATCGGAAGAATGTAACTCCCACGGGTTGAGATAAGAGCAGTCCAGTATCTAAGGTATAATACAAAACCACTACTGCTACCACCAATCATAATAATGATGAGGGAAATAACAAGGGGAGAGAACACAATTGCTCACCACCCGCACACCGATACCCAGCCCAACCCGAGCAGTGATCTGGGCCTTCTGGGTAACTCCCCCTGGTTTATATACTGGGCAACACGTGCTGTGGTATGGAATACCCCTTTGGATAGTTTGGGTCAGGTGTCCTGTCTCTGCTTCCTCCCGGCTTCCCCTCCTCCCTGGCAGAGCATGAGATTGAGAAAGTCCTTGGTCGGAGTAGTAAACATTACTTAGCAACAACTAAAAACATCGGTGTTATCAGCGTTGTTCCCAAGCTGAAAGTTAAAAAACACAGCACTGCACCAGCTACTAAGAAAGAGAAAAAATGACTGCTATAGCTGAACCCAGGACAGTATCCACCCCTGATTCCATACCATTCATGTCATGCTCAGATCCCACATTTTTTAATATACCATCGCATTTGTCTCATATATATAGACCCACACCCACACACAAAGAGAAAGATATCATTCCCTAGTCCATGGACCAATCCCTATAAAATTGCTGAATTCATCCAGTCCATGATGTCAGGCTCCATCTCTTGTAATAGTCTTTCAGGGCAGGAGGGATGGTGTGTAGGGTTGTTGCCTGCTGATGACACCTCCACACTCGTCTGGTCACTGCTGAGCTCGTCTGGTTTCCTCAAAATTCATTCTTTGTTGGGGTGATGATTGGAGGGAAGTCAGGGTCAGTTGCTGGCGACCTGAAGTTATCTAGCTGGTGGGCTATAAAAGTGTTATAGAGCAAGCAACAGCAGAAAATTGAGTTCATTGGCTGTTTCCCCCAAAATCAAATCCCCTTGAGGTACACATTGGACTTCCCCATCTTCCCGCATTACCCGCCAAGTATATCCAGGTCCCTGAGCAAAAGCAACCCCACGAGTGGGTTTGCCTTTACCTGAAGCAGGAATAACCTCCCGGCTTCCCCTCCTCCCTGGCAAAGCATGAGACTGAGAAAGTCCTTGGTCGGAATAAACATTACTTAGCAACAACTAAAAACATCGGTGTTATCAGCATTGTTCCCAGGCTGAAAGTCAAAAACACAGCACTGCACCAGCTACTAAGAAGGAGAAAAATGACTGCTATAGCTGAACCCAGGACAAGCATCTGCTCCAACTCCCATACAAAGCCATTTCTATCACGTCATTTTCAGTTCCTGCTTTACAGTTTTGTTTCCTCAACATTCCTCGTGGTTTCGCAAACAGTCCCAAAATAACCAGTTCCTTATCTTTCTGTTCTCCTGCTTCTGTCCACCGGGGTTGCTCTGCTTGATCACTTTATAACTTTCTCAGTACATAACCTTACAACATCCTTGTACTTCTCATGGCGGGGGGCAATCCCTTCTTCCACAGGTGATAAATTCTCTTTTTTTTCCCTGAGTTCTAGCAGTATCTCCCTGTTCAGCCAGGCTGGTTTTCTTCCCCGATGGTTTGATTTTCGGCACATGGGGACCACTTGCTCCTGTGCCTTGTGGATTCCATTCTTGAAGAGTGTCCAGCCTTCCTGGACCCCATTGTCCTTCAGTACTGTTCAGTACCAAGGATGCCAACCAGCATCCTAAACAGGCCAAAGTCAGCCCTCTGGAAGTCTAAGGCGGCAGTTTTGCTGACCTTCTTCCTGAATTCTCCAATAATCAAAAATTCTATAATTTCCTGATCGCTTTGCCCAAGACGGCCTGCGACCATAACATCACCCACCAGTCATTGTCTGTTTGTGAACAGCAAATCTAGCTGGGCATCTCCCCTAGTTGGCTCACTCACCAGCTGGGTCAGGAAGTTATCTTCCACACCCTCTAAGAACCTCCTGGATTGTTTCTTCTCTGCTGTATTGTACTTCCAGCAGACATAGAATCATAGAATCATAGAATAGTTAGGGTTGGAAAGGACCTTAAGATCATCTAGTTCCAACCCCCCTGCCATGGGCAGGGACACCTTGCACTAAACCATGTCGCCCAGGACTCCATCCAACCTGGCCTTGAACACTTCCAGGGGTGGAGCATTCACAACTTCATTGGGCAACCCATTCCAGTGCCTCACCAACCTCACAGTAAAGAATTTCTTCCTTATATCTAACCTGAACTTCCCCTGTTTAAATTTGAACCCATTACCCCATGTCCTATCACTACAGTCCCTAAGGAAGAGTCCCTCCCCAGCATCCTTGTAGGCCCCCTTCATATACTGGAAGGCTGCTATGAGTTGTCCATGCAGCCTTCTCTTCTCCAGGCTGAACAGCCCCAACTTTCTCAGCCTGTCTTCATATGGGAGGTGCTCCAGCCCCCTGATCATCCTCGTGGCCCTCCTCTGGACTTGCTCCAACAGCTCCATGTCCTTCTTAGGTTGAGGACACCAGAACTGTATACAGTACTCCAAGTGAGGTCTCACAAGAGCAGAGTAGAAGGGCAGGATCACCTCCTTCGACCTCCTGGTCAAGCTCCTTTTGATGCAGCCCAGGATACAGTTGGCTTGATGGGCTGCAAGCGCACACTGCTGGCTCCTGTTAAGCTTCTCGTCAACCAACACCCCCACGTCCTTCTCTGCAGGGCTGCTCTGAATCTCTTCTCTGCCCAACCTGTAGCAGTGCCTGGGATTGCCCTGACCCAGGTGTAGGACCTTGCACTTGGCTTGGTTAAACTTCATAAGGTTGGCATTGGCCCACCTCACAAGCGCGTCAGGGTCCAGAGGGCCTTCTTCTGGCATGCCTTCCCTCCAGCGTATCAAGCGAACCACACAGATTGGTGTCATCGGCAAACTTGCTGAGGGCGCACTCAATCCCACTGTCCATGTCGCCGACAAAGATGTTGAACAGGACAGGTCCCAACACCAATCCCTGAGGGACACCACTCGTTACAGGTTTCCAACTGGACATCGAGCCATTTACCACAACTCTTCGTGTGTGGCCATCCAGCCAGTTCTTTATCCATTGAGTGGTCCATCTATCAAGTTGATGTCTCTCCAATTTAGAGTCAAGGATGTCATGCGGGACAGTGTCGAACGCTTTGCACAAGTCCAGGTAGATGACGTCAACTGCTCTGCCCCGTCCATCAGTTCCGTGGCTCCATCATAGAAGGCCACCAAATTGGTCAGGCAGGATTTCCCCTTAGTGAAGCCATGTCGGCTGTCACCAACCACCTCATTGGTTTTCATGTGCCTTAGCATGCTTTCCAGGAGAATCTGCTCCAAGATTTTGCCAGGCACAGAGGTGAGACTGACTGGTCTGTAGTTCCCCGGGTCTTCCACCTTCCCCTTCTTGAGAATGGGGGTTATATTACCCTTCTTCCAGTCATCGGGAACTTCACCTGACTGCCAGGATTTTTCAAATATGATGGACAGTGGCTTAGCAACTTCATTCGCCAGCTCCTTCAGGACCCGCAGATGGATTTCAACAGGTCCCATGGACTTGTGCACGTTCAGGTTCTTAAGATGGTCTCGAACCTGATCCTCTCCTACAGTGGGCCTAAGGTCTTCATTCTCACAGTCCCTGCATCTGCCTTCCAAGACTTGGCTGGTGTGGTCAGAGTGCTTGCCAATGAAGACTGAGGCAAAGAAGCCATTGAGAACCTCAGCCTTCTCCAAATCCAGGGTAGCCAGTTCTCCTGATAGCTTCCGGAGAGGGCCCACATTGTCCCTGGTCTGTCTTTTATTTGCTATGTACCTATAGAAGCCTTTCCTGTTATCTTCCACATCCCTTGACAGATTTAATTCTAGCTGGGCCTTAGCTTTCCTAACCTGGTCCCTAGCTTCCCGGACAACGTTCCTGTATTCTTCCCAGGCTGCCTGTCCTCGCTTCCACCTTCTATAAGCTTCTTTTTTCCCTCTAAGTTTCCTCAGTGGCTCCTTATCCATCCATGGAGGTCTCCTGGCCCTCCTGCCACACTTCCTTCTATTCAGGACGCAACCCTCCTGAGCCTGTAGCAGGTGATCCTTGAATATCAACCAGCAGTTTTGGGCCCCCCTGGCCCCTAGGATTTTATCCCATGGAACCTTACTAAGCAGGTTCCTGAAGAGGCCAAAGTCTGCTTTCTTGAGGTCCAGGGCAGTGAGCTTGCTGCATGCCCTTCTCACTGCCCTGAGGATCTCGACTCAGGGTCCCTAGACTTTCTTTTGGTGTCAACATATCTATAGAAGCCCTTCCTGTTACCCTTGACATCCCTGGCCAAGTTCAATTCTAGCTGGGCCTTAGCTTTCCTGACCTGATCCCTAGCTTCCCGGACATTGTCCCTGTATTCTTCCCAGGCCACCTGTCCTCACTTCTACCTTCTATAAGCTTCTTTTTTCCCTCTAAGTTTTCTCAGCAGCTCCTTATCCATCCATGGAGGTCTCCTGGCCCTCCTGCCCCATTTCCTTATTGTTGGCATGCAACCCTCCTGAGCTTGGAGCAGGTGATCCTTGAATATCAACCAGCAGTCTTGAGTGCCCTTGCCCTGTAGGACTTTATTCCATGGCACCTTACTGAGCAGGTTCCTGAAGAGGCCAAAGTCTGCTCTCTTGAAGTGCAGGGCAGTGATCTTGCTGTGTGCCCTTCTCACTGCCCTGAGGATATCAAACTCCAGCATCTCATGATCACTGCAGCCAAGGCTGCCTTGGAGCATCACGTTCCTCACCAGCCCCTCCCTGTTGGTGAGCACGAGGTCAAGCATGGCACCTCTCCTTGTCGGCTCCTCTATTACTTGCAAGAGGAAGTTGTTGTCTTCCACACAATCGAGCAACCTCCTGGATTGATTTTGCTGGGCCGTACCGTCCCTCCAACAGATGTCAGGATGGTTGAAGTCCCCCATGAGGACAAGGGCCTGCGAGCGTGAGGCTGCTCCTATCTGTCTATAGAAAGCTTCATCCACAGAGTCCTCTTGATCGGGCGGCCTGTATCATATCCCCACAGTAATGTTCCCCATTGCTGTTCTCCCTTTAACCCTGACCCACAAGCTCTCTATTGGCTCATCACCCATCCCTAGGCAGAGTTCCATACTCTCCAGCCTATCACTGACATAAATAGCTACACCCCCTCCCCATCTGCCCGGCCTGTGTTTCCTAAAGAGCTTATAACCTTCCATTCCAACACTCCACTCATAGGAGCCATCCCACCATGTTTCCGTGATTCCAACACAGACTATGGCACCACCCTTATAACTATTTATTAACCTGTCAGATCCACCTGGCCTTTTCAAGGTCCTCCCCTTTGACCTGGAGGATTGATGAAAAAACTGAGCTCAAGAGCCCCTAGCCACCTTTCCCAGAGCTCTGTAGTCCTTCTTAATGTTTTCCAGGCTACTGCTGTCTATGTTACTAGCACCCACATGGACCACTAGAAATGCATATTAGTCAGTAGGACTTACTAGACCAGGCAGCCCTCTCAGCAACATCCCTGATCTGAGCCGCCAGTAGGCAACACACCTCCCTTGAGATCCGATCAGGCTGACAGATGGGTGCCTCTGTACCTTTCAGAGTCACCTACTACTATGACCTCTTTCCTGGACACACTAGTAGTAATCCTCTTTATTGGTGCAGCAACCAATTGTTCCTTTAGTGTCGTGGGTGTTTCCTTTTTAACCCCCTGTAGAGCTGTAGAGCTGTGAAGCGGTTCTGAGTGGGGACGTCAGATTTTGGAGGAAGCCCCTTGCTTTTATTTGTCCTCTTCCTCTTTTTTTTTGCTGGGGTGTTTTTTTTTTTTTTTGTTACTAGCTCCCAGATTCCTGGATTAATGCCCTCCTTTTCTGTTTGTACTAGGGCGGATGCTTGTGGCCCCTGCACAGTTTGGGCTTGGAGCCAGCAGTCCAGCTCCCTCCCTGCTTCCCTATATCTCTCAGTCTATTGACAGTCTCCAGCAGCTCAGCCACCTGCTGCAGGAGGCCCTTCACCAGGGCGCATCGTGTGCAGCCCTGTCCATTAGCCACCCTTGCATCAAGAGACAAGTCGAGGCACTTTCTACACCCTGAGGTCTGCACTGCAGCCTCCCCTGTCATCACTTCCATCTGGGTGGTGACACTGGCTACTGCCAAGGTAGCCAGTGCAGAGTTCCCGGACCAGCCCCTGGCACTGAGGCAAATTCTCACCCTACTGCGCAAACTGCAGGGACACGTCTCGCTTGTCCACTCTTTTTGCAGAACTCCTAATCACCCGAGCTCGCTAGGGCGGTGTTTTATCCACTCAGGGATGGTGCCCTCCCTCCTGGCACCGCCCCCTATGAATCAGCTGCTCGCGTCAGCAGAGCTGCTGGCTCCTGGGCAAGTCCTGATGAGGACTTGAGGATGCCTTGGTGGCCTCGCTGATCAGGATCGAGAATCCTGGACGCTGTTTCCCCCACACTCCAGTGTTGAAGGCGTCCTCCCTGGAGTTACTCACCTCAGCAAAAATACCTGTTACAGGTGAAACCAGGACAATTGTGCACCTGCTTGTTGTCAGAGCACAGGACACTAAAGAAGTCCTAGACCCAGGATAAACATTACTTAGCAGCAAGTAAAACATAAGTGTTAACAACATTATTCACATACTAAAGACAAAGCACAGCACTGTACAAGCTTCTAAAAAAAATTACTAAGAAAATTAACTATTCCAGATGAAAGAATATCTAGGTGAAAGTCCACAGCTTACGGTCTAAGGCTTCAGCAAATCTAGCTACATATGCTAACTGAAAAAAACAAAGCAAATACCACACTAAACCAAGCAATATTACAACTCTAAAGAGACTAAAAATATTGAAAATTTACTTTCTTGACTTAAATAACTAATATGACTCAAGACCAGTTACTATGAAGAAAATTAAATTACTACCTATAAAAGTCAAGTTCAAAGGCTCTGTAAACCCACGCAAAAGGCAGCCTAAAGTTTATTTTCCGCTAGAATTGCTGATGTTGCCTGAAGATATAATGGGGGCTTTAACCCGGAGACAAACTTAGCTTCTGTGGCTGTTTTGTACTCTGTTACTGTCTAGCTTGACAAAAATTGAGTAGCTCTTCACCCCCCACCCCCACCCCCTTATAGCGTGCATAATCGGTCTTTGTAGCTTTGCTTGGGAAACGTCGGTTGCGGGCGGACAGGCAGTAATTTGAAGCGCAGCGGTTGACTTGCTAGGAATTGGCTACCTGGTTTCTCTGGGTGGTTCTCTGCTCTCATTCCTTCCCTTCCTGCCCTCTTTGTGTGTGGCTTTTTATTTATTTTATTTATGGTTTCGTGCTTCCTTCTCCAGCTTCTCGGGCGTTTAATGATTGTTGGCAAGAAGTGTGCTGCTCACCTGGGCCTGACTGATGGATTCCGGATGGTTGCGGGTGAAGGGCCAGAGGGTGGGCAGTCTGTCCATCACGTACACCTACATATTCTGGGTGGCCGTCAGTTGGGCTGGCCGCCTGGCTAAGGCTTTTGTACCCCAAGAGTTGCTGCACGTGTACGAATCATCACTGGATGGATTTCGTCTGTTGCCCGTCAATCTAGCCACTGTTGGTGTCTAATTTCTTGTGAGGCGTGTCTGTGGAAGGTAATAAAAGCTTTGAGCGGCAGTTGCACAATAAAGATTTAGCATGGGGATATCATCTCTGTCTTGTGCATCTTACTGAGGGGAAATAGTTCTGCAAGTTAAAACGGTGTCTCCCCGGAGCGTAAGTATGTGGAATGTTTCAGTCTGTTAACCGTGTTCTGTAGATAGGTAGTGATTTGCCCAGTCATTTGAAGCGTGAAACTGGAACCGCTTAGCAGCCTCCTGCGTCTTGTAGGGTGCAAACTCTTAGCTTTTTGGAAGTGGTACGCAAATGTACATAAAGCCAATGTAGGCTGCTGCTGAACCTCTAGAAAATACTGTATGCGACGCTACAGGCAGGCCGTACAAGGGTGGTTTCGGCACGGTGCAATGTGTTGGGAGCATCCAACTCCTGTTGGAGCACTCGATGAATGGCTGTGTACTAAGGCCCCGTTGATATCCCTTTTCTGGTGAGGAGGGATATATATGGTAGGAGAAAACAATAGGTCTGAACGGCAGCTGTGCTGCTTCCATAGCACAGTGGACGATTGACAAATTTGTCAGTTTGGGTCAGCTGTCCCAGCTCTGTCCCCTCCCAACGTCTTGCCCACCCCCAGCTTACTGGACTCTGGGGGTGGGGGTGGTTGGAGAGCCAGGCTCCATGCTGTGGGAGCACTGCTCAGCAGTAGCCAAAACACTGGTGTGTTATCACAGCCCTGCTAGCTACAACTACCAAGCGCAGCACTGTGAGGGCTGCTGCAGTGAAAGTTGCCTCCGTCCCTGCCAGACCCAAACCAAAAGTACATGACAGGGAGACGGCAAACTTCATCTTTCTTTAACAGCTACTGAAAAAGGGAGATGGGCATGGGAAAGCAGGGCGATCCTTCGTTGCCCTTGAACACTCTGTTACTGAGGCATCTGAGACGCCCTCTGGAAGGCGTCTTCATCTCTTCCGTGTCCCGAAGCGACCAGGTGAAGTTTGGTGACGCAGGCACGTAAGCAACCCGAGGACTTGACCTTTGTTTAATCTTCCCCGGGAGGAGATGGAAACTGATATAGGATGTTTCCTTGAAACTGTACTGGTGCGGTGCAGCGCAGTGCAGTGCTTGCTTACTGAATGATTGAGCTAGGTAACATCGATTATTCTGTCTGTGCAAACTCCCTAAGGTATCTAGGAGGTGTTCCCGCATCTGGGATCACGTTGGGATCACGGAGGTGTGGTGGGATGGCTCCCGTGACTCTTTAGGAAGGACAGGCTGGGAAGATGAGGAGGGGGAGTGGCCCTTTTAGGTGAGAGAACAGCTGGACTGCATGGAGCCCTGCCTGGGGAGGGCTGATGAGCTGACCGAGAGCTTATGGCCAAGGACTGAAGAGAAGATGGGTGAGGGTGCATTGTTGCAGGTGTCTGCTATAGGCCACCCA
The DNA here is from genome assembly GCF_004027225.2 of Strigops habroptila. Lineage (NCBI taxonomy): Eukaryota > Metazoa > Chordata > Aves > Psittaciformes > Psittacidae > Strigops > Strigops habroptila. Next base: position 999,037 of record NC_044301.2, on the reverse strand, counting down.
ACAAGGAAGAACAAGCGTGCGAGGCCTCCTAAAGACAGATAGGAGCAGCCTCACGTTCGCAGGCCCTGGTCCTCACGGGGGGCTTCAACCACCCCGATATCAGCTGGAGGGACAACACAGCGGGGCGTAAGCAATCTAGGAGGTTCCTGGAACGCGTCGACGACAACTTCCTCACCCAAGCGATAGAGGGGCCAAAGAGGAGAGGTGCTCTGCTGGACCTCGTACTGGCCAACAAGGAGGGGCTCGTTGGGGGTGCGAAGGTCAAAGGCAACCTTGGCTGCAGTGACTATGAGATGGCGGAGTTCAGGCTCTCGGGAGGAGGGTAAAAAGCAAGCTTATACCCCTGCACTTGAGGAGAGCCGACTCTGGCCTCTTCAGGGATCTGCTTAGAAGCATCCCGTGGGGTAAAGGCCCCGGAGGGAAGAGGGGCCCAAGAAAGCTGGTTCGTATTGGAGGGTCACCTCCTCCAAGCTCAGGAGTGTTCCATCCAACGAGCAGGAAGTTGGGCAAAAATGCCAGGAGGCCCATGTGGATGAGCTCCTGGCCAAACTCAAGCACAAAGAGGAAGCCTGCAGAGGGTGGAAGCGAGGACCCACCCCCCTCCGGTAAGTAAGACAGGAGATGATCTAGTGACAACCAACATGGAGAAGGCTGAGTGAGGTACTCAACGATTTTTTTCCCTCCGTTTTCACTGGCAGTCACTGTTCCCACGTGCCTCAAGTCCCTGAACCTCAAGGCAGGGACTGGGGGAACAAAGTCCCTCCCATCGTGGGAAACCCGAACATGCCCAAGTCCTGCACCTGGGGAGGAACAACCCCACGCACCGGTATATGCTGGAGGCCGACTGGCTGGAAAGCAGCTTTGCAGAAAAGGACGTGGGGGGGCTCCTGGCGGACACCAAGTTGAACGTGAGCCGACAGCGTGGCCTTGCCGCAAAGGCGGCTAAGGATATCCTCAGCCCGATAGAGAGGAAAGCAGGGGTTATATACGCTACAATACAGTTGTGTGGCCCAATCAAATTGCTCTCTATCCCCGGGGGTGCAGGGCACCACAGACCACCCTTGGTCAGCTTTGGGGGCGCTGCCTATATTTCTAAAAGCCTCCTACCCAGCTCAGCGCAAAGCCTCTCTCGATCTGCCCTCCAGCCCTCGAGCCACCAGTGCTGAACACGCGCAGAAGATTTTAGATGTTGTTACCCCACAAAGTAAAGTGGAAGCTCAGCGATTTTTTGGTTGGTTTGGCTTTTGGCGACAACACGTCCCTCAGCTGGGGCAAATACGTGCTCCGTTCTGTAAAGTAACGCCAAAGAAATATGTATTCGAGCGGGGAAATGAGCAGCAGCAAGCATTTGAAACAGCTAAACAAGCAGTTCAACAGGCTCTGGACCTCTGGCCAGTACAGGCCGGAGAGGCGGAATTGAATTTCTCTGTAAATGATCATTATGCCAATTGGAGTCTTTGGCAGAAGCAGGGTAGGAAGAAAGTGCCCTTAGGATTTTGGAACCGGAAATTACCTGGAGCTGGACAAAGGTATACACCATTCAAGAAGCAGTTATTGGCACGTCGATGGGCCTTAGTGGAAACGGAACAAATGACAATCGGGCATGGCGTGGCACTAAGGCCTGAAATTCCAATAATGCAGTGGGTAAACAGTTCACCCAAGACGCACAGGATAGGACATGCTCAGGAAGCTAGCGTAATTAAATGGAAATGGTATATCCAAGATAGAGCTAAAGTAGGGGTTGGGGGAGTGGCAGCGCCTCATGAGAAAGTCGCCAACGCCCCTGCAAGTGAACCAGCAAATGTAGATCACCTGGATAGAAAACAAGAATCACCGGTAAAATGGGGAAAACCCCTAGACCAACTGACAGGAGAAGAAAGGAAGCATGCCTGGTTTACTGATGGGTCAGCTAAATATATTAGTGGGAAACGTTTTTGGAAAGGCGTAGCCTATAACCTGTCCCAGAATAAGTTCCAAGTCACTAGGGGTGAAGGTAAAAGTAGCCGGTATGCCGAATTATATGCCGTATATGTGGCAATTAAACAAGGAGAACTGGGACAACGTCATGTTTTTACGGATTCGTGGTCAGTTGCCAATGGTTTAGCTACCCGGCTCCCAACTTGGGCCAAACATGACTGGAAAATTCATTCCAAAGAAGTATGGGGGAAGGAATTGTGGCAGGATATTTGGGCATTTGTCCAACAAACTCAAGTCACAGTGTTCCATGTAGATGCCCACTGTGGAACGATGGTATAATTCTGTTGCAGATGGACAAGCAAAAACCTCCCAAGTCGCGGAAGACCCTCATCACGCACAACAGATGGGTTTGGCCAAATGGGTCCACCAGAAATGCAGTCATCTTGGGGAGAAAGCCACTTGCAGGTGGGCCCAAGACCACGGAATTGTTATAAATTTGGATATCATTAAAAGGGTGATAGCCCAGTGCCCCATCTGCCAACATACACAGCAAAGGACCGTACCGCACATAGTACAAGGGCAATTGAATCGGGGAAAATTGCCAGGGCAAATCTGGCAAATGGATTATATAGGTAGTCTGCCGGCCCATCGGGGTTGTCGATATGTGTGTACTGCCGTTGACACATACTCTGGATATTTAATAGCACATCCATGTAGACGAGCAACCCAGGATAGTACAATTAAACCACTGGAATTGATTATTTTATACCGTGGCATTCCTTTGCAAATTCAGAGCGACAATGGTTCGCACTTTAAAAACCAGAAAGTACAACAATTTGCTGATACGAACAACATACAATGGATATTTCATATACCATATTATCCACAAGCCGCCGGATTAATTGAACGGATGAATGGCTTGCTTAAGGAACGGTTGAAGAGACTGGGGGGAGGCAAATCAAACACGTGGAGAGACCATTTGCCTGAAGCACTACCGGTATTGAACAATAGACCCATTGGGGAAATGGAAACCCCTTTAATGAGGATGGCTACCCCTAATTTGCAAATAAAACCATTAACAGTAGCAGAGACCCTCACATACTGGGAAATAAAGGAGGGAGCTTTAGCACCTTATCGAGCAACTCTGGATACCGCAGGATTAGATTCGTATGCTTTACAAATGCATAGATTGAACACCCGAGGCATTTGTGTCATTGATACCGGTACTGGGGTATATATTCCATCGGGTTACTTTGGTTTGATAGCCCCAAGGTCCGCTTTAGCCATCAAAGGTATTCAAATACTTGGGGGCATCATTGATTCAGATTATCAGGGGGAGATCAAGGTGATTTTGTTGAATAGCGGAGATCAAGATATCTTAATTCAGCCACAAGGCCGTGTTGCCCAAATGTTGATTTTGCCTGTGTTGAAAACACAAGTGAGTAAGGGGGAAGCCCCACAGAGAACTACAGCTTGAGGGAACTGTGAATTTGGATCCACTGACCAATTGAATAGTGGAGCTAAAGTTTGGGTCCAAACACCCAAGGGCCCACCCGAGCTGGCTGAAATTATTGCCACTGGAAAAGACAATGCAGTATTAGTGATTAAATCCGGACAAGAAAAATGGGAATATGTCCCTGCAAATAAATGCTATTTAAGAGGATGATATTATTGTGTTTTAGTTTTGTGTTTTACAGGAACTACAGCTCCTAGCCGTCCTCATATGCCTTATGGTCCCTTTGGGCGATGCCATTACCCCAGGAAGATATCTGAAAAGGACTGACATCTCGCTTGTGCGCCGGAGATGGAAGAGCAGCACCACACCTTGCAGACGACAAGATAATTACACCTGTAATGTGAATGAACCTTGCCTTCGTAGCTAATTCAACATTTTCCCCAGGAGTACACCTGTGGACAACCAGTTTGTCAGAAAACCGCTACGAATGATTGTTTGTGCAGTATCAAACGGATTAAGATGTAGTAACTATAGCTAATGCTAGTATTGTCGTTATCAAATGTTGCAACCTTTCTAGTGCTTATAATCACTGTGCTCATAGTACAGAAAATGTATACGACCTGAGTAGTAGTAGTGGGAATATAACTCTAGCATCCCTCAGCGTGCATAATGGTCGTTATACTCATTTTATTAACGATATGGACCTGCTGTCTGTGGTACCAATCATGAGACATTGTGTCTCGTGTGTCTCCGTCGTGATCGGGAATCAAAGGACCGAATGTAATGCATGGGAACCTAGCTGAGAGTTGATTCCCTCTCATGACTGAGGGAGATAGCAAAGTATGTTTTTTATCAAAGTGTATTCGGTAGAGTATACATGTTTACGTTCATCGTGACTGTTTGTCGGAAAGAGGCAGGAAAACACAGGTGTGTGCAGCTGTTCTGTGACCTTCATACTTGGCCGCGCTGGGGTGCCGGTGTGGACAACAGTGAGATCATGAGAAACTGCACGGCCCCAGGAGTAAACAATGACAGAGCTGGCATAAAGGCGGTTGTTTTTCTAAGGGTATAAAAGCAGGACCCCCTTGTGGCCGAATCCGAAGCCTCACCTATGGGTGGATGAACCACGTAGGAATTTTCCCAGTTACCTGAGACTCCTGGCATCGGCTGCAACGGGGCTTCCCAGCTTGAAGTGTGGGCCTGGATGCTGATTCAGTGGTGTCTGGTGATGTATTTCTTCTTAATCTCTGTTCTCTCTATGCAGTAATGATTTGATGCATTGCTAATTTTCCTCTGTACTTTATATGTATAGATCTCTGATTTGCTTTATTGTACTTATTTAGTATGTATAGAGAGATATATACCTGATTCACGTTAGTGTGCCTGTTTGCTTTAGAGTCCTTATTCGCTTTAGTGTGCTTGTTTAATACACTGTGCATATTCTACAGCTGGTGTCTGGCTGTTTTGTGGCGTACCCTGCCGGTTAGCAGAACATAGGGGAAAGTTGCCTCCGTCCCCGCCAGACCCAAACCAAAAGTACATGACAGGGAGACGGCAAACTCCATCTTTCTTTAACAGCTACTGAAAAAGGGAGATGGGCATGGGAAAGCAGGGCGATCCTTCGTTGCGCTTGAACGCTCTGTTACTGAGGCATCTGAGACGCCCTCTGGAAGGCGTCTTCATCTCTTCCTTGTCCCCAAGCGACCAGGTGAAGTTTGGTGATGCAGGCACTTAAGCAACCCGAGGACTTGACCTTTATTAAATCTTCCCCGGAGGAGATGGAAACCGATATTGGATGTTTCCTTGAAACTGCACTGGTGCAGTGCAGCGCAGCGGAATGCAGTGCAGTGCTTGCTTACTGAATGATTGAGCTAGGTAACATCGATTATTCTGTCTGTGCAAACTCCCTAAGGTATCTAGGAGGTGTTCCCGCTTCCGGGGGCAGGCGAATTTTGAAGAAGCTGGTATGGCTTATACATTCAGGGGGTCTGGGTGATTACCATAGGTTTTGGAAGCCTGTGGTGCCTGGTGGAATTGATGTCTCGCCTCGCAGGCAGCGTTGCTGATACTTCAGAGAGAGCAAAGGGTTATTAAAACAGCCCCCCCCCTCCAGCGCTGGGGACTCTACCGCATCCCTGGGGAGGCTGTTCCAGTGGCTGATTGTTCTCACTGTTTAAAAAAAATCCAACCCAAAACCAAACAGCAAAACCCAAGTTTGTCTTGTATGGAGATGAAACCTCTCTCCTGGCGCAGACTTGTACCTGTCATCTCTATGTGGCTCCTTGTGCAGAGAGTGCCTCTGTCCTCTCTTTGTAGCCCCCCTTTAAGTGGTGGAAGACTGTGCTGAGGTGTGTTGCGTGTGTCCCCCGAGCCTTCTCCAAGGGAGAAAAGACCCAACTCCTTCAGTCTTTCCTCATAGGGCAGGTTGTCCGGCCCTTTGATCATCTTTGTGGCCCTCCTTGGGACCCTCTCCAGTCTGTCTGCATCTTTGTTTGAATTGCGGGGACCAGAACCGGACACAGTGCTCCAGGGGTGGCCGCCTCTGCCAGAAGAGGCCAGGGTCTGCCCTGTGCCGGACAGGGCTGGTTCCAGCCAGCAGGTCACCTCCAGCATTTGCATGAAAGCAAGGAAGCACCTACAAGGCACCATTATGGAGAAATCCCCCAAGCCCTTTCTAGGGAGCCAACATGCTGGGGCGCCTCTCTGAAGCGCCTGTATGCGATCGCACGCAGCATGGGGAATAAGCATGAGGAGCCGGAGATGCGTGTGCGGTTGCAGGGCTAGGATCTCATTGGGATCACGGAGAGGTGGTGGGATGTCTCCTGTGACTCTTTAGGAAGGACAGGCTGGGAAGATGAGGAGGGGGAGTGGCCCTTTTAGGTGAGAGAACAGCTGGACTGCATGGAGCCCTGCCTGGGGAGGGCTGATGAGCCGACCGAGAGCTTATGGGCAAGGACTGAAGAGAAGACGGGTGAGGGTGGCATTGTAGCGGGTGTGTCCTGGGTTCAACAGTAGCAGTAATTTTTTCTCCTTTGTAGCTGGTGCAGTGCTGTGTTTTCGACTTTAGTCTGGGAACAGTGCTGATAACACACCACCGTTTTTAGTTCTTGCTAAGAAATGTTTACTCTGATAAAGGACTTTCTCAGTCTCATGCTCTGCCAGGGAGGAGGGGAAGCCGGGAGGAAGCAGAGACAGGACACCTCATCCAAACTAGCCAAAGGGGTATTCCATACCACAGCACGTCATGCCCAGTGTATAAACCGGGGGGAGTTACCCGGAAGGCCCAGATCGTTGCTCGGGTCGGGCTGGGTATCAGTCGGCGGCTGGTGAGCAATTGTATTCTCTCCCCTTGTTATTCCCCTTATCATTATTATTATTGGTGGTAGCAGCAGTAGTTTTGTATTATACCTTAGTTACTGGACTGCTCTTATCTCAACCCGTGGGAGTTACATTCTTTCTATTCTCCTCCCCATCCCTCTGGGAGCGGGGAGAGGAAGAAGTGTGGGAGCGAGGGAGCAGCCGCGTGGTTCTGAGTTGCCAGTTGGGCTTAAACCACGACAGTTCTTTGTGGCGCCCAACGTGGGGCACGAAGGGTTGAGATAACGACAGATCTGACCAGAGTGTTTCTAATCGTGTTTGTGATAAGCATTCATCGTTTTGGATTAATCGTCACTCATTACACTGTTGATTTATTTGCTCCCCGAGTTGTTGCGCTTGATCTCAGAGTTTCAGCATGTCCTACCTTACTTACAGCCAGTATTTGCTGGTTTAGTGTTTATCGGCTGGGGGGCCTGGGCTAAGGTTCTTGTTTCGCTGTACTTCATGGTAATGACTTGTAATACAATAGACTCATTGATCATGAAACTGGTCTGGCTTGCGCTTCCGGTGTGGCCATCACCTCTATACTTTGGGAGGTATATAATGAAATATTTTAGCAATTGCATATCTTTTTTTTCTCCTCGGGGGGTCAACCTACTAAGGAGGCATTCCCTTACACCCCCCGTTCCCCCACCAGCCTATTTGCAACAGCATTTGAGAGTTCTGAAGGTTTTGGATGGCCTTTGAATACCCTTGAGACCTGCCTGCTGATTGTGCTGGGGATCAGCATGTTGGCACACATACGGAGTGTGTTTTACCCACAGCCATCCCACCCTGGGAACACCCTATTTCATCTGATCTCGAAAGTTAAGCAGTGTCGGGTTCAAGTCTGGTCTAGGGTTGGACGACGATCTAGGAGGACCACCAAGAGATTTTCCCTGAGGCTGGACAGTCACGAGTGGCAGGGTGTGTGGGATAGTATGGGCAAGTATCTAGGCCAGTGGGCCCCTCCAGTGCTTTGGAACTTCACCCCTGAACAAGTGCAACATCCGGAAAAACTAGTAAAACACTTAAACGAGGTGCGCTGTCATCCTGGTTATACCAGAGAGGGACAACTCGCTGCAACGTGCTGGGGCTTGGCCTACGCCTACAGAGCCCTGCTCAACACTATCCAGCACCTTCAAAGGGAAAAAGATGCCTCTGTATTTGATGGCAAAGCAACAGACAACGCAGCTCCTCCGACTCCAAGCACAGCAGCTACACCAACCCCAGTGACAAGCACAGCAGCTACTCAAACCCCGACAGCAACAGACAACGCAGCTGTTGGTGTTACTCAACCCCCAAGCACAACAGCTGCACCAACCCTGGCAACAGACACTGCAGCCACTCCAATCCTAGTGGCAGACTCTGCAGCCACTCCAACCACAGTGACAAACACTGCAGGTAAAACAAATGGCCAATTTGTGACAATATCTGTTGCCCCTGTAAGCAAAAGCAAATGAGAGGCACAAAGAGCAACCCCTGCAGTGAAGAAAGATGAATTTCCAATGCAATTACTACACGGAACAGCATCTGAACAAGAGTTACTACTACGTGGATCAGAGGAAGAGGAAGAAGAAGAAGAGGTCACTTCTCGACCCCGGACCTCAACCGAGCTGCGGAATATGCGAAAAGATTTCAGCCGTCTTCCAGGGGAGCACATTGTCACCTGGTTGCTCTGATGCTGGGACAATGGGGCCGACGGTCACGAACTAGAAGGTAGGGAAGCCAAGCAGTTGGGATCACTTGCTAGGGAAGGAGGAATTGACAAAGCGATTGCAAGAGAGAAGCGAGCCCTCAGCCTCTGGATGCAGCTCTTGGCAGCCGTGAAGGAAAGGTTTCCCTACAAAGACGACATTATGAGTCGCTCAGCCAAGTGGACCACGATAGAGAAAGGCATCCAGTCCCTGAGGGAATCAGCCATTCTAGAGATGATCTATCATAGGCCGGATGCCAGGAACACATCCGTAGATCCAGATGAAGTCGAATGTACACGACCCATGTGGCGGAAACTTACACAGAGTGCGCCATCATCATATGCCCACTCATTGGCATCAATGACCTGGAATGACGGAGCATCACCAACAGAGGATGACCTGATTCGTCAACTCTGAGAGTTCGAAGACAATCTCACCCCTTCCATCATTTCAGCTGTGGAAAAACTGTCCCAGGAGTTCAAACAATTGAGAGACGATTTATCCGATCTATCCAGCTCCCCACATGTACCAACCCATGTCTCAGCTATTAACAGAAGGCGCCCTACTGCTCGAGAAAGAAAATATAGGAGGTACACGCCACGGGCCACCCTATGGTTTTACCCTCAGGATCCCGGAGAAGACATGAGAAAGTGGGATGGAAAACCTACCTCAGCTCTGGAGCAACGGGTGCGTGAACTGAAGAGGAGAATAACGGTCAAGGATGATCCTCCCATGAAAGCTGCTGCTCCAGTCTCTGGTGAGCAGTTTCCCAGATTGAGTGGAAGAGCTGATTTTACTCCAGCTCCTGTGATAAGGAATACTAATCCCTTTCTACAAGACATAAGAGGTGATGCGTGCTGAAGTGGCCCCACCATATAATGAACTTCCAGACAGTGAGAAGCAATATGCCTTGTTTTCTGATGGGTCCTGCTGTATTGTGGGAAAGCATCGAGATGGAAGGCAGCTGTGTGGAGTCCGCTGCAACAAGTTGCAGAAACTGCTGAAGGAGAGGGTGAATCAAGTCAGTTTGCAGAGGTGAAAGCCATCCAGCTGGCCTTGGACATTGCTGAACGGGAAAAACGGCCAGTACTTTATCTCTCTACTGACTCGTGGATGGTGGCAAATGCCCTGTGGGGGTGGTTGCAGCAATGGAAGCAGAGCAACTGGCAAAGCAGAGGTAAACCCATCTGGGCTGCTGCATTGTGGCAAGATATCGCTGCCCGGATGCAGAACCTGGTGGTGCAGGTACGCCACGTAGGTGCTCATGTACCCAAGAGTCAGGCCTCTGAGGAACACCAGAACAACCAGCAAGTGGATAAAGCTGCTAAGATTGAAGTGGCTCAGATGGACTTAGATTGGCAACATAAGGGTGAATTATTTTTAGCCCGGTGGGCCCATGACACCTCAGGCCATCAAGGCAGAGATGCACCATATAGATGGTCTCGTGATCGAGGGGTGGACTTAACAATGGTCACTATTGCCCAGGTTATTCATGAATGTCAAATGTGCTGCAATTAAACAAGCCAGGCGGTTAAAGCCTCTCTGGTATGGAGGACGATGGCTGAAGTACAAATATGGGGAGGCCTGGCAGATTGACTACATCACACTCCCACCGACCCGCCAAGGCAAGCGCTGTGTGCTACCATGGTAGAAGCAACCACCGGATGGCTGGAAACATACGCCGTGCCCCACGCCACTGCCCGGAACGCTATCCTGGGCCTTGAGAAGCGAGTACTGTGGCAACACGGCACCCCAGAAAGAACTGAATCAAACAATGGGACTCATTTCCGGAACAACTTTATAGACGCTTGGGCCAAAGAGCATGGCATTGAGTGGGTATATCACATCCCCTACCATGCACCAGCCTCTGGGAAAATCGAACGGTACAATGGGCTGTTAAAAACTACACTGAGAGCAATGGGTGGTGGGACTTGCAAACACTGGGATACACATTTACCAAAAGCCACCTGGTTGGTCAACACTAGCGGATCTGCCAACAGGGCTGGCCCAGCCCAATCAGAACTTTTACGTCCTGTAGAGGGGGATAAAGTTCCTGTGGTGCACATAAAGAATTTGTTGGGGAAGACAGTCTGGGTTATTCCTGCTTCAAGTAAAGGCAAACCCACTTTTGGGATTTTGCTTTTGCTCAGGGACCCGGATATACTTGGTGGGTAATGCGGGAAGATGGGGAAGTCTGATGCGTACCTGAAGGGGATTAAATTTTGGGGGGAAAATAGCCAATGAACACAACTGTATGCTGTTGCCTGCTACATAACACTTTTATAGCCACCAGCTAGATGTCTTCAGGTTACCAGTGACTGACCCTGACTTCCCTCTGATCATCACCTGTCCTGGGTTCAGCTATAGCAGTCATTTTTCTCCTTCTTAGTAGCTGGTGCAGTGCTGTGTTTTTTGACTTTCAGCCTGGGAACAACGCTGATAACACCGATGTTTTTAGTTGTTGCTAAGTAATGTTTATTCCAACCAAGGACTTTCTCAGTCTCATGCTTTGCCAGGGAGGAGGGGAAGCCGGGAGGAAGCAGAGACAGGACACCTGACCCAAACTAGCCAAAGGGGTATTCCATACCACAGCACGTCATGCCCAGTATATAAACCAGGGGGAGTTACCCGGAAGGCCGAGATCACTGCTCGGGTCGGGCTGGGTATCGGTCGGCGGGTGGTGAGCAATTCTATCCTCTCCCCTTGTTATTTCACTAATCATTATTATCATTGGCGGTAGCAGTAGTGGTTTTGTATTATACCTTAGTTGCGGGACTGCTCTTATCTCAACCCGTGGGAGTTGCATTCTTCCGATTCTCCTCCCCATCCCTCCGGGAGCGGGGGGAGGAAGAAGGGGGGGAGTGAGCGAGCGGCTGCGCGGTTCTGAGTTACCGGCTGGGCTCAAACCACGACATCACCCCAACGAAGAACAAACTTTGTTGAAACCAGACAAGCTCAGCAGTGACCAGACGAGTTTGGCGGTGTCATCAGCAGGCAACAATCCAACACTACACACCATCCCTCCTGCCCCGAAAGACTGTTACAAGAGATGGAGCCTGACATCATGGACTGGATGAATTCAGCAACTTTATAGGGATTGGTCCATGGACTAAGGAATGATATCTCTCTTTGTGCGTGTGTGGGTGTGTATATATATATGTGCATATATATGTGTGTGTATATATATATGAGACAAAAGCGATGGTATATTGAGAAATGTGGGATCTGAGCATGATGTCAATAGTATGGAATCAGGGGTGGATACTGTCTGGAGTTCAGCCGTCGCAGTAATTTTTTGTCCTCCTTAGTAGCTGGTGCAGTGCTGTGTTTTTGACTTTAGTCTGGGAACAGTGCTGATAACACAGTGATGTTTTTAGTACTTGCTAAGTAATGTTTAACCTGATCAAGGACTTTATTAGTCTCATGCTCTGCCAGGGAGGAGGGGAAGCCAGGAAGAAGCAGAGACAGGACAACTGACTCAAACTAGCCAAATGGGAATTCCATACCACAGCACGTCATGCCCAGTATATAAACTGGGGGGAGTTAACCGTAAGGCCAAGATTGCTGCTCGGGTTGGGCTGGGTATCGGTCGGCGGCTGGTGAGCAATTGTATTCCCTCCCCTTGTTATTCCCCTTATCATTATTATTATTATTGGTGGTTGCAGTAGTAGTTTTGTATTATACCTTAGGTACTGGACTGTTCTTATCTCAACCTGTGGAAGTTACATTCTTTCGATTCTCCTCCCCGTGCCTTTGGGAGCGGGGGGAGAAAGAAGGAGGGGAGTGAGTGAGCAGCTGCATGCTTCTGAGTTAACGGCTGGGCTTAAACCACAAAGGGTATCAGCTATAGGCTGCCCGACCAGGAAGAACAAGCGGGTGAGTCCTCCTAAAGACAGATAGGAGCAGCCTCACGTTCGCAGGCCCTGGTCCTCACGGGGGACTTCAACCGCCCCGATATCAGCTGGAGGGACAACACAGCGGGGCGTAAGCAATCTAGGAGGTTCCTCGAGCACGTCGTTGACAACTTCCTCACCCAAGTGATAGAGGGGCCAAAGAGGAGAGGTGCTCTGCTGGACCTCGTACTGGCCAACAAGGAGGAGCTCGTTGGGGATGCGAAGGTCAAAGGCAGCCTTGGCTGCAGTGACCGTGAGATGGTGGAGTTCAGGCTCTCGAGACGGGCGTAAAAAGCAAGCTTACACCCCTGCACTTGAGGAGAGCCGACTCTGGCCTCTTCAGGGATCTGCTTGGAAGTGTCCTGTGGGATAAGGCCCCGGAGGGAAGAGGGGCCCAAGAAAGCTGGTTCGTATTGGAGGGTCACCTCCTCCAAGCTCAGGAGTGTTCCATCCAACGAGCCGGAAGTTGGGCGAAAATGCCAGGAGGCCCATGTGGATGAGCTCCTGGCCAAACTCAAGCACAAAGAGGAAGCCTGCAGAGGGTGGAAGCGAGGACCCACCCCCCTCCAGTAAGTAAGACAGGAGATGATCTAGTGACAACCATCATGGAGAAGGCTGAGTGAGGTACTCAACGATTTTTTTCCCTCCGTTTTCACTGGCAGTCACTGTTCCCACGTGCCTCAAGTCCCTGAACCTCAAGGCAGGGACTGGGGGAACAAAGTCCCTCCCATCGTGGGAAACCCGAACATGCCCAAGTCCTGCACCTGGGGAGGAACAACCCCACGCACCGGTATATGCTGGAGGCCGACTGGCTGGAAAGCAGCTTTGCAGAAAAGGACGTGGGGGGGCTCCTGGCGGACACCAAGTTGAACGTGAGCCGACAGCGTGGCCTTGCCGCAAAGGCGGCTAAGGATATCCTCAGCCCGATAGAGAGGAAAGCAGGGGTTATATACGCTACAATACAGTTGTGTGGCCCAATCAAATTGCTCTCTATCCCCGGGGGTGCAGGGCACCACAGACCACCCTTGGTCAGCTTTGGGGGCGCTGCCTATATTTCTAAAAGCCTCCTACCCAGCTCAGCGCAAAGCCTCTCTCGATCTGCCCTCCAGCCCTCGAGCCACCAGTGCTGAGCAGACGCATTTTTTTTTATTATTATTTTATTTTATTTGTGTTTTCTTTTCTCCCAGGAGGCGTGCAGCTTAGAAGCGCCTGCAATTGAAGCGGGGCTTTCAGGGAGCGATTCAGAGCAACTTCTTTTGGTTCTGTGAAATGTTCTGAAAAGTTAAGGCCCGCCCCGGCAAAAGCAGTCATTTGACTGGAGAGAGCAGCACCAAAAAGCCACAGGCACGTTTGGGGTGGACTTGATGCGGTAATAAATACCAGGAGACAGTAGTTCTAGCTACAATAGCCTCTTCCGAGGCCTCGTTGCCCTCCCACAGGGTCGCAGCACTGCACGGCGCAAACCCCTCCGCGGACTCGCCCAGCGTCTTCTCCTTCCGCGCCCCAAGGGCGCGCAAACTCCCTGAGCCCCGGTAAGCACTATGTCGACGAGGGCTGATCCGCCAAGGGGGCGGGGACAAGCGAAAACGACAGGCGAGACAGCCAATCGAGGCGCGGGATCGGCCGGCGGCGATCTGGCGGCCCAATGGGCGCCGCGGAGGGCCTGGCCGAGTGGAGGAAGCGCGGGGGCGACAACGGGCTTTGTCGTGGCTGTCGAGATTGTCGGGTCGCGGGCCGCGTGGCCCGGTGGCGCCACTACTGTCTTCGGAAAGATCATCGGCAAGCCGCTTCCCCGCCAGCGTCATCTACGAGGACGAGGTGAATGAGGAGGTGGGGGTAGTCGCGGCTTTGCTCTGTGCGCGGTTCCTCTTCCTTCCCCGCTCCCCCTGCCCCCGCGCTCGCAGGCACCCTGAGCCGAGGACCCGTTGCACGGTGGGTGCCCGGGAGCGCGGCAGGGCGGGTGGCGGCGTTGCTGCGGGTGGCTGGAGGGACGGGGCACGGACGGGGCCTCTCTGGGTTGTTGCGCTCTCTACTGCACCGTCCCTAAAACATCGCGCTTTTTCGGTGCGCCCCCCCTCCCCCACCCCGTCCCCGGCTGTCGCGGCGCGTACTGGGTTGCTGGTGCTGTCTGGCTCGCCTCGGTTCCCAGCCCCACCGTGTCGTGTGCGCGCGCGCGTAGAGGAGGGCCTCTGACGGGAACGCGCTTGGCGTAGGCCGCAGACGTTTGCCGCGTGATATCCCTTTGGCACTGCAAGTCGTGCAAAGTTGGCTGCCGAGGGATGGGAGTGGTCCTGCCTCGTGTAGGATGTTAGTCTTGAAACCTTAGATTAAGCACGCGCAGCCAATCTCCTCGGGGATTCCGGGGTGTATGTGATGTGTGTACGTATGGATGTAAACAGCAAACGTCTGAGCAGTGACCGTAATGAGTTAGTTCTGCGTTGGAGAAACGGAGGTCTTGACGTGCCTCGTAATAGCATTGTAGAGTTTTCACGGCTCTGCTGCGCTAGGCTTTGGTTCTGAACACCCAAAGTGGATTATTAAAGCCAAGAATGACAGCTTTTCTTATTTTTCTATTACAAAAAGAAGAAAAAATAATCCAGAAGCCGGCCAGGCTGCAAAAGCTTCCCAGACCTTGTTTCTGTGGTGAAGTGGGACCGTGATAAGAGCATGCTTGCAAGGTTCACGGATGCTGACGCACCACAGCGTGCTGGGAACCGGAGCAAACTGCTTAGACTGGTGGGGGAAGGAAAAAAGCAGCCGTCGCGTACACGATGTTAACTTTCAGTTAGTATCCCATTGAATTTTGTTATTGGAGTGCTGACGATGAGCAGTTAGGGATGTCTTCTGCTTTTGAAGGTAGGGTTTATGTACAACATAGAGGACAGGCTCGAACTACGCACTTGCAGGCTTCCTGTGATTATGCTTTTGTTCAGTACTTGAGCTCCCTGTACCATGGAAAGTGAATGGCCGCTCATCTTCCGCTTCACTAAATTCTTTGCTGATTCAGTTAAGCCATTTGTCTCCTGCCTCTGTGTGGACCACATCTCGAATCGAAAAACTGCTTAGGAAATGATCGACCCGAATTCAAACATACTGGAGGTTGCTAATCTGAAGTACTGGCCCGTCTCCTTGCCCCCGTCATCTTGCATGCTGAATCCCAGTTCTGGAGGGGGGCTCTGTAACTACGTTGGGTTTTGCATATAGAAAGTGTTAATATCGCGTAAGAAAAATCAACGTTTCGGCTTGTGTTTGGGGTATGCGGTAATCTGCTTCCGTACGAGTTCTTTGGGGCGTATTGATTTGCTTCAGCTATTACCTTTCTCTGGAGCCAATTACGTTTTAACTGCTTACTCTTCCTCCAGTGCCTTGTGTTCCATGATCTTTCGCCCCAAGCTCCGACGCTTTTCCTAGTCATGCCTAAGGAGGCAATTATCAGGTTATCTGAAGCAGAAGATTCTGGTGAATCTGTAAGTACTGTGAAAGCCTTCTGTACGCTAAACTGTACCTGTAATTAGTTCCTCTTTCCCCACCCCCCTTTTCCTCTTGATAGGGCACAGTAGCAGGCTAGCTTGGGTTTTCTGGCTTGTAATGGAGTTGAGCTTTTTGACTAAAAGTAGTGAGCTAAAGCAATGCTCATCCCTGGGTATGTAGTTCTGGTGCAAAATGCAGTGTTGTTTTGGAGCGCAGTCTGCTGCCTATTGTCGTGGTTTAGAGTAAGAGCAGTAGTACTTCTTTTAATATGGAGAAGAGGGCTTGGGGGTTTTGGCAGGTCAGGGGTGAGGAAGGGCAAAGCTGGCTGAGAGGTGCTGGATGCTTCACTTTCGGCTATAAAAGTCAAGTTCAAAGGCTCTGTAAACCCACGCAAAAGGCAGCCTAAAGTTTATTTTCCGCTAGAATTGCTGATGTTGCCTGAAGATATAATGGGGGCTTTAACCCGGAGACAAACTTAGCTTCTGTGGCTGTTTTGTACTCTGTTACTGTCTAGCTTGACAAAAATTGAGTAGCTCTTCACCCCCCACCCCCACCCCCTTATAGCGTGCATAATCGGTCTTTGTAGCTTTGCTTGGGAAACGTCGGTTGCGGGCGGACAGGCAGTAATTTGAAGCGCAGCGGTTGACTTGCTAGGAATTGGCTACCTGGTTTCTCTGGGTGGTTCTCTGCTCTCATTCCTTCCCTTCCTGCCCTCTTTGTGTGTGGCTTTTTATTTATTTTATTTATGGTTTCGTGCTTCCTTCTCCAGCTTCTCGGGCGTTTAATGATTGTTGGCAAGAAGTGTGCTGCTCACCTGGGCCTGACTGATGGATTCCGGATGGTTGCGGGTGAAGGGCCAGAGGGTGGGCAGTCTGTCCATCACGTACACCTACATATTCTGGGTGGCCGTCAGTTGGGCTGGCCGCCTGGCTAAGGCTTTTGTACCCCAAGAGTTGCTGCACGTGTACGAATCATCACTGGATGGATTTCGTCTGTTGCCCGTCAATCTAGCCACTGTTGGTGTCTAATTTCTTGTGAGGCGTGTCTGTGGAAGGTAATAAAAGCTTTGAGCGGCAGTTGCACAATAAAGATTTAGCATGGGGATATCATCTCTGTCTTGTGCATCTTACTGAGGGGAAATAGTTCTGCAAGTTAAAACGGTGTCTCCCCGGAGCGTAAGTATGTGGAATGTTTCAGTCTGTTAACCGTGTTCTGTAGATAGGTAGTGATTTGCCCAGTCATTTGAAGCGTGAAACTGGAACCGCTTAGCAGCCTCCTGCGTCTTGTAGGGTGCAAACTCTTAGCTTTTTGGAAGTGGTACGCAAATGTACATAAAGCCAATGTAGGCTGCTGCTGAACCTCTAGAAAATACTGTATGCGACGCTACAGGCAGGCCGTACAAGGGTGGTTTCGGCACGGTGCAATGTGTTGGGAGCATCCAACTCCTGTTGGAGCACTCGATGAATGGCTGTGTACTAAGGCCCCGTTGATATCCCTTTTCTGGTGAGGAGGGATATATATGGTAGGAGAAAACAATAGGTCTGAACGGCAGCTGTGCTGCTTCCATAGCACAGTGGACGATTGACAAATTTGTCAGTTTGGGTCAGCTGTCCCAGCTCTGTCCCCTCCCAACGTCTTGCCCACCCCCAGCTTACTGGACTCTGGGGGTGGGGGTGGTTGGAGAGCCAGGCTCCATGCTGTGGGAGCACTGCTCAGCAGTAGCCAAAACACTGGTGTGTTATCACAGCCCTGCTAGCTACAACTACCAAGCGCAGCACTGTGAGGGCTGCTGCAGTGAAAGTTGCCTCCGTCCCTGCCAGACCCAAACCAAAAGTACATGACAGGGAGACGGCAAACTTCATCTTTCTTTAACAGCTACTGAAAAAGGGAGATGGGCATGGGAAAGCAGGGCGATCCTTCGTTGCCCTTGAACACTCTGTTACTGAGGCATCTGAGACGCCCTCTGGAAGGCGTCTTCATCTCTTCCGTGTCCCGAAGCGACCAGGTGAAGTTTGGTGACGCAGGCACGTAAGCAACCCGAGGACTTGACCTTTGTTTAATCTTCCCCGGGAGGAGATGGAAACTGATATAGGATGTTTCCTTGAAACTGTACTGGTGCGGTGCAGCGCAGTGCAGTGCTTGCTTACTGAATGATTGAGCTAGGTAACATCGATTATTCTGTCTGTGCAAACTCCCTAAGGTATCTAGGAGGTGTTCCCGCATCTGGGATCACGTTGGGATCACGGAGGTGTGGTGGGATGGCTCCCGTGACTCTTTAGGAAGGACAGGCTGGGAAGATGAGGAGGGGGAGTGGCCCTTTTAGGTGAGAGAACAGCTGGACTGCATGGAGCCCTGCCTGGGGAGGGCTGATGAGCTGACCGAGAGCTTATGGCCAAGGACTGAAGAGAAGATGGGTGAGGGTGCATTGTTGCAGGTGTCTGCTATAGGCCACCCAACAAGGAAGAACAAGCGTGCGAGGCCTCCTAAAGACAGATAGGAGCAGCCTCACGTTCGCAGGCCCTGGTCCTCACGGGGGGCTTCAACCACCCCGATATCAGCTGGAGGGACAACACAGCGGGGCGTAAGCAATCTAGGAGGTTCCTGGAACGCGTCGACGACAACTTCCTCACCCAAGCGATAGAGGGGCCAAAGAGGAGAGGTGCTCTGCTGGACCTCGTACTGGCCAACAAGGAGGGGCTCGTTGGGGGTGCGAAGGTCAAAGGCAACCTTGGCTGCAGTGACTATGAGATGGCGGAGTTCAGGCTCTCGGGAGGAGGGTAAAAAGCAAGCTTATACCCCTGCACTTGAGGAGAGCCGACTCTGGCCTCTTCAGGGATCTGCTTAGAAGCATCCCGTGGGGTAAAGGCCCCGGAGGGAAGAGGGGCCCAAGAAAGCTGGTTCGTATTGGAGGGTCACCTCCTCCAAGCTCAGGAGTGTTCCATCCAACGAGCAGGAAGTTGGGCAAAAATGCCAGGAGGCCCATGTGGATGAGCTCCTGGCCAAACTCAAGCACAAAGAGGAAGCCTGCAGAGGGTGGAAGCGAGGACCCACCCCCCTCCGGTAAGTAAGACAGGAGATGATCTAGTGACAACCAACATGGAGAAGGCTGAGTGAGGTACTCAACGATTTTTTTCCCTCCGTTTTCACTGGCAGTCACTGTTCCCACGTGCCTCAAGTCCCTGAACCTCAAGGCAGGGACTGGGGGAACAAAGTCCCTCCCATCGTGGGAAACCCGAACATGCCCAAGTCCTGCACCTGGGGAGGAACAACCCCACGCACCGGTATATGCTGGAGGCCGACTGGCTGGAAAGCAGCTTTGCAGAAAAGGACGTGGGGGGGCTCCTGGCGGACACCAAGTTGAACGTGAGCCGACAGCGTGGCCTTGCCGCAAAGGCGGCTAAGGATATCCTCAGCCCGATAGAGAGGAAAGCAGGGGTTATATACGCTACAATACAGTTGTGTGGCCCAATCAAATTGCTCTCTATCCCCGGGGGTGCAGGGCACCACAGACCACCCTTGGTCAGCTTTGGGGGCGCTGCCTATATTTCTAAAAGCCTCCTACCCAGCTCAGCGCAAAGCCTCTCTCGATCTGCCCTCCAGCCCTCGAGCCACCAGTGCTGAACACGCGCAGAAGATTTTAGATGTTGTTACCCCACAAAGTAAAGTGGAAGCTCAGCGATTTTTTGGTTGGTTTGGCTTTTGGCGACAACACGTCCCTCAGCTGGGGCAAATACGTGCTCCGTTCTGTAAAGTAACGCCAAAGAAATATGTATTCGAGCGGGGAAATGAGCAGCAGCAAGCATTTGAAACAGCTAAACAAGCAGTTCAACAGGCTCTGGACCTCTGGCCAGTACAGGCCGGAGAGGCGGAATTGAATTTCTCTGTAAATGATCATTATGCCAATTGGAGTCTTTGGCAGAAGCAGGGTAGGAAGAAAGTGCCCTTAGGATTTTGGAACCGGAAATTACCTGGAGCTGGACAAAGGTATACACCATTCAAGAAGCAGTTATTGGCACGTCGATGGGCCTTAGTGGAAACGGAACAAATGACAATCGGGCATGGCGTGGCACTAAGGCCTGAAATTCCAATAATGCAGTGGGTAAACAGTTCACCCAAGACGCACAGGATAGGACATGCTCAGGAAGCTAGCGTAATTAAATGGAAATGGTATATCCAAGATAGAGCTAAAGTAGGGGTTGGGGGAGTGGCAGCGCCTCATGAGAAAGTCGCCAACGCCCCTGCAAGTGAACCAGCAAATGTAGATCACCTGGATAGAAAACAAGAATCACCGGTAAAATGGGGAAAACCCCTAGACCAACTGACAGGAGAAGAAAGGAAGCATGCCTGGTTTACTGATGGGTCAGCTAAATATATTAGTGGGAAACGTTTTTGGAAAGGCGTAGCCTATAACCTGTCCCAGAATAAGTTCCAAGTCACTAGGGGTGAAGGTAAAAGTAGCCGGTATGCCGAATTATATGCCGTATATGTGGCAATTAAACAAGGAGAACTGGGACAACGTCATGTTTTTACGGATTCGTGGTCAGTTGCCAATGGTTTAGCTACCCGGCTCCCAACTTGGGCCAAACATGACTGGAAAATTCATTCCAAAGAAGTATGGGGGAAGGAATTGTGGCAGGATATTTGGGCATTTGTCCAACAAACTCAAGTCACAGTGTTCCATGTAGATGCCCACTGTGGAACGATGGTATAATTCTGTTGCAGATGGACAAGCAAAAACCTCCCAAGTCGCGGAAGACCCTCATCACGCACAACAGATGGGTTTGGCCAAATGGGTCCACCAGAAATGCAGTCATCTTGGGGAGAAAGCCACTTGCAGGTGGGCCCAAGACCACGGAATTGTTATAAATTTGGATATCATTAAAAGGGTGATAGCCCAGTGCCCCATCTGCCAACATACACAGCAAAGGACCGTACCGCACATAGTACAAGGGCAATTGAATCGGGGAAAATTGCCAGGGCAAATCTGGCAAATGGATTATATAGGTAGTCTGCCGGCCCATCGGGGTTGTCGATATGTGTGTACTGCCGTTGACACATACTCTGGATATTTAATAGCACATCCATGTAGACGAGCAACCCAGGATAGTACAATTAAACCACTGGAATTGATTATTTTATACCGTGGCATTCCTTTGCAAATTCAGAGCGACAATGGTTCGCACTTTAAAAACCAGAAAGTACAACAATTTGCTGATACGAACAACATACAATGGATATTTCATATACCATATTATCCACAAGCCGCCGGATTAATTGAACGGATGAATGGCTTGCTTAAGGAACGGTTGAAGAGACTGGGGGGAGGCAAATCAAACACGTGGAGAGACCATTTGCCTGAAGCACTACCGGTATTGAACAATAGACCCATTGGGGAAATGGAAACCCCTTTAATGAGGATGGCTACCCCTAATTTGCAAATAAAACCATTAACAGTAGCAGAGACCCTCACATACTGGGAAATAAAGGAGGGAGCTTTAGCACCTTATCGAGCAACTCTGGATACCGCAGGATTAGATTCGTATGCTTTACAAATGCATAGATTGAACACCCGAGGCATTTGTGTCATTGATACCGGTACTGGGGTATATATTCCATCGGGTTACTTTGGTTTGATAGCCCCAAGGTCCGCTTTAGCCATCAAAGGTATTCAAATACTTGGGGGCATCATTGATTCAGATTATCAGGGGGAGATCAAGGTGATTTTGTTGAATAGCGGAGATCAAGATATCTTAATTCAGCCACAAGGCCGTGTTGCCCAAATGTTGATTTTGCCTGTGTTGAAAACACAAGTGAGTAAGGGGGAAGCCCCACAGAGAACTACAGCTTGAGGGAACTGTGAATTTGGATCCACTGACCAATTGAATAGTGGAGCTAAAGTTTGGGTCCAAACACCCAAGGGCCCACCCGAGCTGGCTGAAATTATTGCCACTGGAAAAGACAATGCAGTATTAGTGATTAAATCCGGACAAGAAAAATGGGAATATGTCCCTGCAAATAAATGCTATTTAAGAGGATGATATTATTGTGTTTTAGTTTTGTGTTTTACAGGAACTACAGCTCCTAGCCGTCCTCATATGCCTTATGGTCCCTTTGGGCGATGCCATTACCCCAGGAAGATATCTGAAAAGGACTGACATCTCGCTTGTGCGCCGGAGATGGAAGAGCAGCACCACACCTTGCAGACGACAAGATAATTACACCTGTAATGTGAATGAACCTTGCCTTCGTAGCTAATTCAACATTTTCCCCAGGAGTACACCTGTGGACAACCAGTTTGTCAGAAAACCGCTACGAATGATTGTTTGTGCAGTATCAAACGGATTA
Organism: Strigops habroptila; assembly: GCF_004027225.2. Classification (NCBI taxonomy): domain Eukaryota; kingdom Metazoa; phylum Chordata; class Aves; order Psittaciformes; family Psittacidae; genus Strigops; species Strigops habroptila. The sequence goes on along the minus strand of NC_044301.2, from coordinate 976,901 downwards.
AGATGTAGTAACTATAGCTAATGCTAGTATTGTCGTTATCAAATGTTGCAACCTTTCTAGTGCTTATAATCACTGTGCTCATAGTACAGAAAATGTATACGACCTGAGTAGTAGTAGTGGGAATATAACTCTAGCATCCCTCAGCGTGCATAATGGTCGTTATACTCATTTTATTAACGATATGGACCTGCTGTCTGTGGTACCAATCATGAGACATTGTGTCTCGTGTGTCTCCGTCGTGATCGGGAATCAAAGGACCGAATGTAATGCATGGGAACCTAGCTGAGAGTTGATTCCCTCTCATGACTGAGGGAGATAGCAAAGTATGTTTTTTATCAAAGTGTATTCGGTAGAGTATACATGTTTACGTTCATCGTGACTGTTTGTCGGAAAGAGGCAGGAAAACACAGGTGTGTGCAGCTGTTCTGTGACCTTCATACTTGGCCGCGCTGGGGTGCCGGTGTGGACAACAGTGAGATCATGAGAAACTGCACGGCCCCAGGAGTAAACAATGACAGAGCTGGCATAAAGGCGGTTGTTTTTCTAAGGGTATAAAAGCAGGACCCCCTTGTGGCCGAATCCGAAGCCTCACCTATGGGTGGATGAACCACGTAGGAATTTTCCCAGTTACCTGAGACTCCTGGCATCGGCTGCAACGGGGCTTCCCAGCTTGAAGTGTGGGCCTGGATGCTGATTCAGTGGTGTCTGGTGATGTATTTCTTCTTAATCTCTGTTCTCTCTATGCAGTAATGATTTGATGCATTGCTAATTTTCCTCTGTACTTTATATGTATAGATCTCTGATTTGCTTTATTGTACTTATTTAGTATGTATAGAGAGATATATACCTGATTCACGTTAGTGTGCCTGTTTGCTTTAGAGTCCTTATTCGCTTTAGTGTGCTTGTTTAATACACTGTGCATATTCTACAGCTGGTGTCTGGCTGTTTTGTGGCGTACCCTGCCGGTTAGCAGAACATAGGGGAAAGTTGCCTCCGTCCCCGCCAGACCCAAACCAAAAGTACATGACAGGGAGACGGCAAACTCCATCTTTCTTTAACAGCTACTGAAAAAGGGAGATGGGCATGGGAAAGCAGGGCGATCCTTCGTTGCGCTTGAACGCTCTGTTACTGAGGCATCTGAGACGCCCTCTGGAAGGCGTCTTCATCTCTTCCTTGTCCCCAAGCGACCAGGTGAAGTTTGGTGATGCAGGCACTTAAGCAACCCGAGGACTTGACCTTTATTAAATCTTCCCCGGAGGAGATGGAAACCGATATTGGATGTTTCCTTGAAACTGCACTGGTGCAGTGCAGCGCAGCGGAATGCAGTGCAGTGCTTGCTTACTGAATGATTGAGCTAGGTAACATCGATTATTCTGTCTGTGCAAACTCCCTAAGGTATCTAGGAGGTGTTCCCGCTTCCGGGGGCAGGCGAATTTTGAAGAAGCTGGTATGGCTTATACATTCAGGGGGTCTGGGTGATTACCATAGGTTTTGGAAGCCTGTGGTGCCTGGTGGAATTGATGTCTCGCCTCGCAGGCAGCGTTGCTGATACTTCAGAGAGAGCAAAGGGTTATTAAAACAGCCCCCCCCCCTCCAGCGCTGGGGACTCTACCGCATCCCTGGGGAGGCTGTTCCAGTGGCTGATTGTTCTCACTGTTTAAAAAAAATCCAACCCAAAACCAAACAGCAAAACCCAAGTTTGTCTTGTATGGAGATGAAACCTCTCTCCTGGCGCAGACTTGTACCTGTCATCTCTATGTGGCTCCTTGTGCAGAGAGTGCCTCTGTCCTCTCTTTGTAGCCCCCCTTTAAGTGGTGGAAGACTGTGCTGAGGTGTGTTGCGTGTGTCCCCCGAGCCTTCTCCAAGGGAGAAAAGACCCAACTCCTTCAGTCTTTCCTCATAGGGCAGGTTGTCCGGCCCTTTGATCATCTTTGTGGCCCTCCTTGGGACCCTCTCCAGTCTGTCTGCATCTTTGTTTGAATTGCGGGGACCAGAACCGGACACAGTGCTCCAGGGGTGGCCGCCTCTGCCAGAAGAGGCCAGGGTCTGCCCTGTGCCGGACAGGGCTGGTTCCAGCCAGCAGGTCACCTCCAGCATTTGCATGAAAGCAAGGAAGCACCTACAAGGCACCATTATGGAGAAATCCCCCAAGCCCTTTCTAGGGAGCCAACATGCTGGGGCGCCTCTCTGAAGCGCCTGTATGCGATCGCACGCAGCATGGGGAATAAGCATGAGGAGCCGGAGATGCGTGTGCGGTTGCAGGGCTAGGATCTCATTGGGATCACGGAGAGGTGGTGGGATGTCTCCTGTGACTCTTTAGGAAGGACAGGCTGGGAAGATGAGGAGGGGGAGTGGCCCTTTTAGGTGAGAGAACAGCTGGACTGCATGGAGCCCTGCCTGGGGAGGGCTGATGAGCCGACCGAGAGCTTATGGGCAAGGACTGAAGAGAAGACGGGTGAGGGTGGCATTGTAGCGGGTGTGTCCTGGGTTCAACAGTAGCAGTAATTTTTTCTCCTTTGTAGCTGGTGCAGTGCTGTGTTTTCGACTTTAGTCTGGGAACAGTGCTGATAACACACCACCGTTTTTAGTTCTTGCTAAGAAATGTTTACTCTGATAAAGGACTTTCTCAGTCTCATGCTCTGCCAGGGAGGAGGGGAAGCCGGGAGGAAGCAGAGACAGGACACCTCATCCAAACTAGCCAAAGGGGTATTCCATACCACAGCACGTCATGCCCAGTGTATAAACCGGGGGGAGTTACCCGGAAGGCCCAGATCGTTGCTCGGGTCGGGCTGGGTATCAGTCGGCGGCTGGTGAGCAATTGTATTCTCTCCCCTTGTTATTCCCCTTATCATTATTATTATTGGTGGTAGCAGCAGTAGTTTTGTATTATACCTTAGTTACTGGACTGCTCTTATCTCAACCCGTGGGAGTTACATTCTTTCTATTCTCCTCCCCATCCCTCTGGGAGCGGGGAGAGGAAGAAGTGTGGGAGCGAGGGAGCAGCCGCGTGGTTCTGAGTTGCCAGTTGGGCTTAAACCACGACAGTTCTTTGTGGCGCCCAACGTGGGGCACGAAGGGTTGAGATAACGACAGATCTGACCAGAGTGTTTCTAATCGTGTTTGTGATAAGCATTCATCGTTTTGGATTAATCGTCACTCATTACACTGTTGATTTATTTGCTCCCCGAGTTGTTGCGCTTGATCTCAGAGTTTCAGCATGTCCTACCTTACTTACAGCCAGTATTTGCTGGTTTAGTGTTTATCGGCTGGGGGGCCTGGGCTAAGGTTCTTGTTTCGCTGTACTTCATGGTAATGACTTGTAATACAATAGACTCATTGATCATGAAACTGGTCTGGCTTGCGCTTCCGGTGTGGCCATCACCTCTATACTTTGGGAGGTATATAATGAAATATTTTAGCAATTGCATATCTTTTTTTTCTCCTCGGGGGGTCAACCTACTAAGGAGGCATTCCCTTACACCCCCCGTTCCCCCACCAGCCTATTTGCAACAGCATTTGAGAGTTCTGAAGGTTTTGGATGGCCTTTGAATACCCTTGAGACCTGCCTGCTGATTGTGCTGGGGATCAGCATGTTGGCACACATACGGAGTGTGTTTTACCCACAGCCATCCCACCCTGGGAACACCCTATTTCATCTGATCTCGAAAGTTAAGCAGTGTCGGGTTCAAGTCTGGTCTAGGGTTGGACGACGATCTAGGAGGACCACCAAGAGATTTTCCCTGAGGCTGGACAGTCACGAGTGGCAGGGTGTGTGGGATAGTATGGGCAAGTATCTAGGCCAGTGGGCCCCTCCAGTGCTTTGGAACTTCACCCCTGAACAAGTGCAACATCCGGAAAAACTAGTAAAACACTTAAACGAGGTGCGCTGTCATCCTGGTTATACCAGAGAGGGACAACTCGCTGCAACGTGCTGGGGCTTGGCCTACGCCTACAGAGCCCTGCTCAACACTATCCAGCACCTTCAAAGGGAAAAAGATGCCTCTGTATTTGATGGCAAAGCAACAGACAACGCAGCTCCTCCGACTCCAAGCACAGCAGCTACACCAACCCCAGTGACAAGCACAGCAGCTACTCAAACCCCGACAGCAACAGACAACGCAGCTGTTGGTGTTACTCAACCCCCAAGCACAACAGCTGCACCAACCCTGGCAACAGACACTGCAGCCACTCCAATCCTAGTGGCAGACTCTGCAGCCACTCCAACCACAGTGACAAACACTGCAGGTAAAACAAATGGCCAATTTGTGACAATATCTGTTGCCCCTGTAAGCAAAAGCAAATGAGAGGCACAAAGAGCAACCCCTGCAGTGAAGAAAGATGAATTTCCAATGCAATTACTACACGGAACAGCATCTGAACAAGAGTTACTACTACGTGGATCAGAGGAAGAGGAAGAAGAAGAAGAGGTCACTTCTCGACCCCGGACCTCAACCGAGCTGCGGAATATGCGAAAAGATTTCAGCCGTCTTCCAGGGGAGCACATTGTCACCTGGTTGCTCTGATGCTGGGACAATGGGGCCGACGGTCACGAACTAGAAGGTAGGGAAGCCAAGCAGTTGGGATCACTTGCTAGGGAAGGAGGAATTGACAAAGCGATTGCAAGAGAGAAGCGAGCCCTCAGCCTCTGGATGCAGCTCTTGGCAGCCGTGAAGGAAAGGTTTCCCTACAAAGACGACATTATGAGTCGCTCAGCCAAGTGGACCACGATAGAGAAAGGCATCCAGTCCCTGAGGGAATCAGCCATTCTAGAGATGATCTATCATAGGCCGGATGCCAGGAACACATCCGTAGATCCAGATGAAGTCGAATGTACACGACCCATGTGGCGGAAACTTACACAGAGTGCGCCATCATCATATGCCCACTCATTGGCATCAATGACCTGGAATGACGGAGCATCACCAACAGAGGATGACCTGATTCGTCAACTCTGAGAGTTCGAAGACAATCTCACCCCTTCCATCATTTCAGCTGTGGAAAAACTGTCCCAGGAGTTCAAACAATTGAGAGACGATTTATCCGATCTATCCAGCTCCCCACATGTACCAACCCATGTCTCAGCTATTAACAGAAGGCGCCCTACTGCTCGAGAAAGAAAATATAGGAGGTACACGCCACGGGCCACCCTATGGTTTTACCCTCAGGATCCCGGAGAAGACATGAGAAAGTGGGATGGAAAACCTACCTCAGCTCTGGAGCAACGGGTGCGTGAACTGAAGAGGAGAATAACGGTCAAGGATGATCCTCCCATGAAAGCTGCTGCTCCAGTCTCTGGTGAGCAGTTTCCCAGATTGAGTGGAAGAGCTGATTTTACTCCAGCTCCTGTGATAAGGAATACTAATCCCTTTCTACAAGACATAAGAGGTGATGCGTGCTGAAGTGGCCCCACCATATAATGAACTTCCAGACAGTGAGAAGCAATATGCCTTGTTTTCTGATGGGTCCTGCTGTATTGTGGGAAAGCATCGAGATGGAAGGCAGCTGTGTGGAGTCCGCTGCAACAAGTTGCAGAAACTGCTGAAGGAGAGGGTGAATCAAGTCAGTTTGCAGAGGTGAAAGCCATCCAGCTGGCCTTGGACATTGCTGAACGGGAAAAACGGCCAGTACTTTATCTCTCTACTGACTCGTGGATGGTGGCAAATGCCCTGTGGGGGTGGTTGCAGCAATGGAAGCAGAGCAACTGGCAAAGCAGAGGTAAACCCATCTGGGCTGCTGCATTGTGGCAAGATATCGCTGCCCGGATGCAGAACCTGGTGGTGCAGGTACGCCACGTAGGTGCTCATGTACCCAAGAGTCAGGCCTCTGAGGAACACCAGAACAACCAGCAAGTGGATAAAGCTGCTAAGATTGAAGTGGCTCAGATGGACTTAGATTGGCAACATAAGGGTGAATTATTTTTAGCCCGGTGGGCCCATGACACCTCAGGCCATCAAGGCAGAGATGCACCATATAGATGGTCTCGTGATCGAGGGGTGGACTTAACAATGGTCACTATTGCCCAGGTTATTCATGAATGTCAAATGTGCTGCAATTAAACAAGCCAGGCGGTTAAAGCCTCTCTGGTATGGAGGACGATGGCTGAAGTACAAATATGGGGAGGCCTGGCAGATTGACTACATCACACTCCCACCGACCCGCCAAGGCAAGCGCTGTGTGCTACCATGGTAGAAGCAACCACCGGATGGCTGGAAACATACGCCGTGCCCCACGCCACTGCCCGGAACGCTATCCTGGGCCTTGAGAAGCGAGTACTGTGGCAACACGGCACCCCAGAAAGAACTGAATCAAACAATGGGACTCATTTCCGGAACAACTTTATAGACGCTTGGGCCAAAGAGCATGGCATTGAGTGGGTATATCACATCCCCTACCATGCACCAGCCTCTGGGAAAATCGAACGGTACAATGGGCTGTTAAAAACTACACTGAGAGCAATGGGTGGTGGGACTTGCAAACACTGGGATACACATTTACCAAAAGCCACCTGGTTGGTCAACACTAGCGGATCTGCCAACAGGGCTGGCCCAGCCCAATCAGAACTTTTACGTCCTGTAGAGGGGGATAAAGTTCCTGTGGTGCACATAAAGAATTTGTTGGGGAAGACAGTCTGGGTTATTCCTGCTTCAAGTAAAGGCAAACCCACTTTTGGGATTTTGCTTTTGCTCAGGGACCCGGATATACTTGGTGGGTAATGCGGGAAGATGGGGAAGTCTGATGCGTACCTGAAGGGGATTAAATTTTGGGGGGAAAATAGCCAATGAACACAACTGTATGCTGTTGCCTGCTACATAACACTTTTATAGCCACCAGCTAGATGTCTTCAGGTTACCAGTGACTGACCCTGACTTCCCTCTGATCATCACCTGTCCTGGGTTCAGCTATAGCAGTCATTTTTCTCCTTCTTAGTAGCTGGTGCAGTGCTGTGTTTTTTGACTTTCAGCCTGGGAACAACGCTGATAACACCGATGTTTTTAGTTGTTGCTAAGTAATGTTTATTCCAACCAAGGACTTTCTCAGTCTCATGCTTTGCCAGGGAGGAGGGGAAGCCGGGAGGAAGCAGAGACAGGACACCTGACCCAAACTAGCCAAAGGGGTATTCCATACCACAGCACGTCATGCCCAGTATATAAACCAGGGGGAGTTACCCGGAAGGCCGAGATCACTGCTCGGGTCGGGCTGGGTATCGGTCGGCGGGTGGTGAGCAATTCTATCCTCTCCCCTTGTTATTTCACTAATCATTATTATCATTGGCGGTAGCAGTAGTGGTTTTGTATTATACCTTAGTTGCGGGACTGCTCTTATCTCAACCCGTGGGAGTTGCATTCTTCCGATTCTCCTCCCCATCCCTCCGGGAGCGGGGGGAGGAAGAAGGGGGGGAGTGAGCGAGCGGCTGCGCGGTTCTGAGTTACCGGCTGGGCTCAAACCACGACATCACCCCAACGAAGAACAAACTTTGTTGAAACCAGACAAGCTCAGCAGTGACCAGACGAGTTTGGCGGTGTCATCAGCAGGCAACAATCCAACACTACACACCATCCCTCCTGCCCCGAAAGACTGTTACAAGAGATGGAGCCTGACATCATGGACTGGATGAATTCAGCAACTTTATAGGGATTGGTCCATGGACTAAGGAATGATATCTCTCTTTGTGCGTGTGTGGGTGTGTATATATATATGTGCATATATATGTGTGTGTATATATATATGAGACAAAAGCGATGGTATATTGAGAAATGTGGGATCTGAGCATGATGTCAATAGTATGGAATCAGGGGTGGATACTGTCTGGAGTTCAGCCGTCGCAGTAATTTTTTGTCCTCCTTAGTAGCTGGTGCAGTGCTGTGTTTTTGACTTTAGTCTGGGAACAGTGCTGATAACACAGTGATGTTTTTAGTACTTGCTAAGTAATGTTTAACCTGATCAAGGACTTTATTAGTCTCATGCTCTGCCAGGGAGGAGGGGAAGCCAGGAAGAAGCAGAGACAGGACAACTGACTCAAACTAGCCAAATGGGAATTCCATACCACAGCACGTCATGCCCAGTATATAAACTGGGGGGAGTTAACCGTAAGGCCAAGATTGCTGCTCGGGTTGGGCTGGGTATCGGTCGGCGGCTGGTGAGCAATTGTATTCCCTCCCCTTGTTATTCCCCTTATCATTATTATTATTATTGGTGGTTGCAGTAGTAGTTTTGTATTATACCTTAGGTACTGGACTGTTCTTATCTCAACCTGTGGAAGTTACATTCTTTCGATTCTCCTCCCCGTGCCTTTGGGAGCGGGGGGAGAAAGAAGGAGGGGAGTGAGTGAGCAGCTGCATGCTTCTGAGTTAACGGCTGGGCTTAAACCACAAAGGGTATCAGCTATAGGCTGCCCGACCAGGAAGAACAAGCGGGTGAGTCCTCCTAAAGACAGATAGGAGCAGCCTCACGTTCGCAGGCCCTGGTCCTCACGGGGGACTTCAACCGCCCCGATATCAGCTGGAGGGACAACACAGCGGGGCGTAAGCAATCTAGGAGGTTCCTCGAGCACGTCGTTGACAACTTCCTCACCCAAGTGATAGAGGGGCCAAAGAGGAGAGGTGCTCTGCTGGACCTCGTACTGGCCAACAAGGAGGAGCTCGTTGGGGATGCGAAGGTCAAAGGCAGCCTTGGCTGCAGTGACCGTGAGATGGTGGAGTTCAGGCTCTCGAGACGGGCGTAAAAAGCAAGCTTACACCCCTGCACTTGAGGAGAGCCGACTCTGGCCTCTTCAGGGATCTGCTTGGAAGTGTCCTGTGGGATAAGGCCCCGGAGGGAAGAGGGGCCCAAGAAAGCTGGTTCGTATTGGAGGGTCACCTCCTCCAAGCTCAGGAGTGTTCCATCCAACGAGCCGGAAGTTGGGCGAAAATGCCAGGAGGCCCATGTGGATGAGCAAGGAGCTCCTTATTCATTTAAGTGTGCATATTCTACGGCTAGCGTGTGGTTGTTTTGTGGCATACCCTGCCTGTTATCAGAACATAGGGGGAAAGTTGCCTACGTCCCTGACCCAATCCAAAGTTGCTCCCAATCAAAATGCTTGCTATCCCCGGTGTTGCAGGGCACCACAGACCACCCTTGGTCAGCTTTGGTGGCGCTGCCTTTTTTTCTAAAATACTCCTACTCAGCTGTCCTGGGTTCAGGTGTAGCAGTCATTTTTTTCCTTCTTAGTAGCTGGTTTAGTGGTGTGTTTTCGACTTTAGTCTGAGAACAACGCTGATAACACACTGATGTTTTTAACTGTTGCTAAGTAATATTTATTCCGATCAATGACTTTCTCAGTCTCATGCTCTGCCAGGTTGGAGGGGCGCGAGAAGCCAGGAGGAAGCAGAGACCAGACACCTGACCCAAACTAGCCAAAGGGGTATTCCATACCACAGCATGTCATGCCCAGTATATCAACTGAGGGGAGTTACCCGGAAGGCCCAGATTGCTGCTTGGGTCAGGCTGGGTATTGGGTGGCGGGTGGTGAGCATTTGTATTTTCTCCCCTTGTTGTTTCCCTTATCACTATTATTATTGGTGGTAGGAGTAGTAGTTTTGTATTATACCTTAGTTACTGGACTGTTCTTATCTCAACCTGTGGGAGTTATATTCTTTCGATTCTCCTCCCCATCCCTCCAGGAGTGGGGGGAGGAAGAACGGGTGGGGGGAGGGAGTGAGAGGCTGCGTGGTTCCGAGTTACCGGCTGGGCTTAAACCATGACAGTTCTTTTTGTCGCGCAATGTGGGGCACGAAGGGTTGAGATGACATCTGAGCAGAGTGTGTCTACTCGTATTTGTGCTAAGCATTCATTGTTTTGGATTAATAGTCACTCGTTACAATGTTGATTTATTTGCTCTCAGATTTGTTGCGCTTGGTCTCAGAGGTTCAGCATGTCATACCTTACTTACAACCAGTATTTGCTGTTTTAGTATTTATCAGCTGGGGGGCCTGGTCTAAGCTTACTGTTTCACTGTACTTCATGGTAATGACTTGTAATGCAATAGAATCATAGATTATGAAACTGGTCTGGCTTGCGTTCCCAGCATGGTCATCACCTCTATACTTTGGGAGGCATATAATGGAATTTTTTAGCAATTACACATCTTTTTTTTTCTCCTCGGGGGGTCAATCTATGAAGGAGACATTCCCTAACACCCTCCACTCCCCCACCAGGCTATTTACAGTAGCATTTGAGAATTATAAAGGTTTTGTTTGGCCTTTGAATACCTTTGAGACCAGATGGATTTACCTCTGCGTTGCCAGTTGCTCTGCTTCCATTGCTGCAACCACCCCCACAGGGCGTTTGCCACCGTCCATGAGTCAGTATAGAGATAAAGTACTGGCCATTTTTCTCATTCAGCAATGTCCAAGGCCAGCTGGATGGCTTTCACCTCTGCAAACTGACTTGACTCACGTTCTCCTTCAGCAGCTTCTGTATCTTTTCATAGGGAAATCCATACAGCTGCCTTCCATCTCCGATGCTTTCCAACAATGCAACAGGACCCATCAGTAAACAAGGCATATTGCTTCTTACTTTCTGATAGTTTATTATATGGTGAGACTTCTTCAGCATGCATCACCTCTTCCTCTGTTGACATTCCAAAATCTTTGCCTTCTGGCCAGTCCATGATGACTTCTAGAATTCCTGGACGACTGGGATTTCCTATTCGACCTCACTGTGTAATTAGTGCGGCCCACTGACTCCATGTAGCATCGGTTACATGATGTGTAGAGGAGACCCTGCCTTTGAACATCCAGCCCAGCACAGGCAACCGGGGTGCCAGGAGGAGCTGCGCTTCAGTTCCGATCACTTCTGAGGCAGCTCGAACCCCTTCATAGGCTGCCAGTATCTCTTTTTCAGTGGGAGTATAGCTGGCCTCGGATCCTTTATATCCCCGACTCCAAAAGCCGAGGGGTCGACCTTGAGTCTCCCCTGGAGCTTTCTGCCAGAGGCTCCAGGTAGGGCCATTGTCCCCAGCTGCGGTGTAAAGCACATTTTTCACATTGTGCCTGGTCCAGACTGGTCCAAGGGCTACTGCATGAACTATTTCTCGTTTAATTTCTTCAAAGGCTTGTTGTTGCTCAGGGCCCCATTTGAAATCGTTCTTCTTCCAGGTCACGTGGTAGAGAGGACTTACAATCAGACTGTAATTTGGGACGTGCATTCTCCAGAACCCCACAACACCTAAGAAAGCTTGTGTTTCTTTCTTCTTAGTTGGTGGAGACATTGCTGTTATCTTGTTGATCACATCTGTGGGGATCTGGCGGCGTCCATCTTGCCATTTTATTCCCAAAAACTGAATCTCCTGTGCAGGTCCCTTGACCTTACTCCATTTTATGTCAAAACCGGCCTTCATAAGGATTTGGATTATTTTCCTCCCTTTCTCAAATCCTTCTTCTGCTGTATCACCCCACACAATAATGTCATCAATGTATTGCAGGTGTTCTGGAGCTTGCCTCTGTTCCAGTGCAGTCTGGATCAATCCATGGCAGATGGTAAGGGCTGTGTTTCCACCCCTGGGGCAGTCGGTTCCAAGTGTACTGGACGCCCCTCCAAGTAAAAGCAAATTGTGGCCTGCACTCTGCTGCCAAAGGGATTGAGAAAAATGCATTGGCAATATCAATTGTGGCATCCCACTTGCCTGCCTTTGACTCCAGTTCATATTGAAGTTCTAGCATGTCCGGTACGGCAGCACTCAATGGTGGTGTGAGTTCGTTCAGATAGTCTCCACTCTCCATTAGACTTTCACACTTGCCATATGGGGCTATTAAAGAGTGAGAGGGTCCTGCTGATCACTCCTTGGCTCTCCAGTCTACGGATCAGCTTATGGATGGGAATCAGGGAGTCTCGCTTGCTGCAGTATTGCCGCCGGTGCACTGTTGTGGTAGTGATTGGCACTTGTTTAGTAACCCCACAACAGAAGGATCCTCTGAGAGACCAGGCAAGGTAGACCACTGCTTCATTTCCTCCGTCTCCAAAGGAGCTGTACCAAAAGCCCATCGATCCCCTTTTGGGTCCTTCACGTACCCTCTCTTGAGATGCACAGAGCCTCTGGACCAGTCACAATGGAGGTTTTTTCCCAGTCAGGCTGATTTCAGCCTCCGGTTGAGTCAGCTGTTGGGACTCTCCTGTGACTCCAGAAATACAAATGGGTTCTGCCCCTAGATGGCTTAATGGCATGATGGCATTAGTGTACACTGTGCAACAGTATCTACTAGAGCCTTATATTCCTGTGGCTCTGACATGCCAGGCTGTTTAATCCATGCAGTCCAGTAAACCCTGTTGTTCCTCTCTCTCCACCTGGCTGGAGGCACAGCTCCTCTATTCCTGGTCATAGTATGCTCCACTCAATTCTTATAAAAACAGATTAGAATCCATTACCATAGGATCAGGTGTAATGTCAGCCCTCCCACTCTGTCTGGGAAGCTGACCACTGGAGACTGGAGCAACAAGTCTTCTGGAAGAGCCTCAGTTTGTGGTTGTTTTTCCTTTCAGTTTATGTACCCGTGCCTCTAGGGCTGAGGTAGGTTTTCCATCCAACTTCCTCATGTCCTCTCTGTGGTCTTGCAGGTAAAACCACAGGGTACACCATGGAGTGTACCTTCTATATCCTCCCTCTCAAGTGGAAGGACACTTACTGTTCATAGCTGAGATGCTGGTCCGTACAGGTGGGGAGTAGGATCTATTCTCATCAAATTGCTGGAACAGTTTCTCACATCGTTTGGACAGCTTTTCCACACCCAAGACATAAGACCATAGGGAGGAAGAGAGTTTTTCTTTGTAGTGCTGGAGTTGCCAAGCTAATTCATTCACCATTGGTGCGGCTGCGCCTTTCCAGGTCAATATTGCCAGTGAGTTGCCATATGATGATGGTGCACTTCGTACCACTTTCTGACATATGACTCGTGCACTGGACTCTATCTCGATCTGATCCTAACAATGCATATTTACCCATAAAATAAACCATCTCTAGTGCAGCTATTTCCCTCAGGTACTGGATACCTCTCTCTATTGTTGTCCACTTCCCTGGGTTACATACAACATCTTCCTTGAAGGGATATCTTTCCTTCACAGCTGGTAGGAGTCACCTCCAGAGGTGAAGGGATTGTGTCCATTTTCCAATCACTTTGTCAGTGCCTGCTTCCCTAGAAAGTGATCCCAGCTGCTTGTCTTCTCTACCCTCTAATTCTAGGCTCCCAGCATTGGAGCAGCCCGGTGATAATGTGCTCACCTGGACAATGGCCGAAATCTTTTGGTATATCCTGCAGCTCACTCAGGGACAGGGATCGAGAGGTTATCTCTGGTTCTACCTTTTCCTCTGTTTTTTGTGATGACCCTGCTTTGCCCTCTTTTAGTATACGAGCTGTTTTCCATGTCCGTTTCTTCTTCTGCACGGGGGCAACTGATAGCAGCACGGATTGGTCCTTTGGTTCAGGTGCAGTGCCTGATACTGGGGTTGGAGTGGCCACGGTGTCTTTCGCTGGGGTTGGAGTGGCTACAGCATCTATTGCCGGAGTTGGAGTGACCACAGTGCTCGTCACTCAGGTTGGAGTAGCTGCTGTGCTAATCACAGGGGTTTGAGTAGCCGTGGTGTCTGTTGCTTTCTCATCAGATCCAGAGACCTTCTTTTCCCCTTGAGGGTAATGAATATTGTTGAGTAAGGCTCTGTAGACATGGGCTCAGCCCCAGCACATTGTGGGGATTTTTGCCTCTTTGGAATTGCCAGGATGACAGCATACTTTTTCTAAATGTTTTACTAGTTTTTCAAATGCTACTGTAAATAGCCTGGAGGGGAAGGGGAAGGTGTGGGAGAATGTCTCCTCCATAGGTTGGCCCTCTGAGGAGAAAAGGTAAGAGGTATAATTATTAATAATTTCCATTAGATGGCTCCCAAAGTATAGAGGTGATGGCAATGCTGAGTACACATACCAGATCAATTTCACAACCAGCAATTCTATCATATCATAAGCCATTATTAAGAAGTACAACAAAATGAGAACCTTAACCCAGGTCCCATGGCTGATAAACATCACCGCAGGGAATGCATACTGCAAGTAAGGTGTGACATAACACAACTCTGAGACCAAGTGCAACAACTCTGAGAGCAAATAAATCAACATTGTGACCCATGACTATTAAACCAATACAATGAATGCTTACAACGAATTTGTCTTGACACACACACTCTGGTCAGGTCTGTTATTATCTCGACTCTTCATGCCCCATGTTGGGTGCCAAAAAGGACTGTTGTGGTTTAAACCCAGCCGGTAACTCAGTACCACGCAGCTGCTTGCTCACCCTCCCCCCCAGGTGGGATGGGGAGGAGAATCAAAAGAATGTAAACCCTGTGTGTTAAGATAAGAACAGTTTAATAATTAAAGTACGATATAATGCTACTACTACTGATAATAGCAATAATAAGAGAAATAACAAGGGGGGAGAATATAAAACTAAAAAGGGAAAAAAAATAAACCCCAAACCCAGCAGTGATGCACAATACAATTGCTTATCACCCACTGACTGATACCCAGCCCGACCCGAGCAGCGATCAGACCCTTCAGGGTAACTCCCCCCCAGTTTATATACTGGGCATGACGTGCTGTGGTATGGAATACCCCTTTGGCTATTTTGGGTCAGGTGTCCTGTCTTTGCTCCCTCCCAGCTTCCCATGCCCCTCCTCACTGGCAGAGCATGAGAGACTGAAAAGTCCTCGATCAGGGTAAGTGCTACTTAGCAACAACTAAAACATCGGTGTGTTGTCAGCATTATTCTCAGACTAAAGCCAAAATACAGCACTGCGCCAAAACCAGGACAAAGGGACTAGCTGTATCAGCTGAATGTTCACAGGTCCATGGGGCCTGATGGGATTCATCCTAGACTACTGAAGGAGATAGTGGATGTTACAGCAGGACCCCTCTTGATCATCTACTGAAGGTCTCAGGAGTTTGGGGAGGTCCCTGCTGACTGGAAGCTAGCCAATGTTATTCCAGTCTACAAGAAGGGTGTGATGGACGACCCAGGGAGCTACAGACCTGTTAGTCTAACCTCAGTTCCTGGAAAAATTATGGAGAAGATTATACTGGGTACTATTGAAAGGCATTTAAAGAATAATGCAATCATCAGGCACAGTCATCATGTGTTCACAGAGGGAAAGTCCTGTCTACCTAATTTGATATCCTTCTATGATAAGGTCACCCACCTAGTGGATGAAGGGAAGGTGGTGGATGTACTTCTTCTGGATTTTAGTAAGGCTTTTGATACCATCCCTCACAGCATCATTCTGGACAAGCTGTCCAACCGTGAGATGTGCAGGTACACAGTGTGCTGAGTGAAGAACTGGCTGAAAGGTGAGCCTCAAAAGGTTGTAGTGAATGGGGCTACATCTGGCTGGCAGCCAGTCACCAGCACTGTTCCTCACGGCTCAATTCTGGCACCGGCTCTGTTCAATATATTTATCAATGATCTAGATGCAGGAATTGAATGCACCATTAGCAAGTTTGCTGATAATACCAAACTGGGAGGTGCTGTTGACTCTCTTGAGGGACAAGAGGCCTTGCAGAGGGATCTAGAGAGATTGGAGCATTGGGTAATGACTAATGGAATGAAATTTAACAAGAACAAATGCCGGATTCTGTACCTGGGATGGAGTAATGCCGGGCACAAGTATAGACTGGGAGAGGAGTGACTGGAGAGCAGCCCTGCAGAAAGGGAACTGGGGGTGCTGGTTGAGAGTAGGCTCAATATGAGTCAGCAGTATGCCCTGGCAGTCAAGAGGGCAAACCACATTCTGGGCATGATTTCAAGAGGATGTTAAGGTCCTTGAATGCTTCTAGAGGAGGACAACAAAGCTGGTGAAAGGGCTGGAAGGAATGTCCTATGAGGAGCGACTAAGGACTCTGGGCTTGTCTAGTTTGGAGAAAATGAAACCTGAGGGATGACCTTATTGTTCTCTACAGCTTCCTGAGGAGGGGAAGTGGAGATGGAAGTGCTGATCTCTTCTCCCTAGTATCCAGTGACAGGACGCGTGGGAATGGTTCAAAGCTGCACCAGGGGAGATTTAGACTGGCCATTAGGAAGCATTTCTTTACCGAGAGGGTAGTCAAACACTGGAACAGGCTTCCTAGAGAGGCAGTTGATGCCCCATGCCTGTCAGTATTGAAGAGGTGCTTGGACAGTGCCCTTAACATGCTTTAGCTTTTGGTCAGCCCTGAATTGGTCAGGCAGTTGGACTAGATGATGGTTGTAGGTCCCTTCCATATGAACCATTCTATCATATCATATCATATCATAGTCTAGTCTAGTCTCTCTGACCAGGTTCTTTTAGATATTCCACGCGAGGAGGGTTTAATGTTTAATATCAAATTTACTTATTTGAATATGTTTGGTGCTACATGGATTTTGATTTAGAAGAGTGATACAGCAATATACTGAAATGACAACACAAGCATAATACAGCAATTGCTATATACAGTTTAATCACAGTACATAAGTGATACCAGTCTCTACATGCTCACTGTCACAACACTAGGTGTCTCCAGTCACCAGGAAGAAAAACGTGGGATGAAGCCAGCTCAAACCTCTTCAAAGTTTGTTTTATTAGCTGTCTGGGTTTTATACTTTATGTTGGAGCGAGTCCAGAGGAGGGCCACGAGGATGATAAGAGGGCTGGAGCACCTCCCATATGAAGACAGGCTGAGAGAGTTGGGGCTGTTCAGCCTGGAGAAGAGAAGGCTGCATGGAGACCTCATAGCAGCCTTCCAGTATCTTAAGGGGGTCTACAAGGATGCTGGGGAGGGACTCTTCCTTAGGGACTGTAGTGGTAGGACAAGGGGTAATGGGTTCAAACTTAAACAGGGGAAGTTTAGGCTAGATATAAGGAAGAAGTTCTTTACAGTGAGGGTGGTGAAGCACTGGAATGGGTTGCCCAGGGAGGTTGTGGATGCTCCATCCCTGGCGGTGTTCAAGGCCAGGTTGGACAGAGCCTTGGACCACGTGGATTAGGGCAAGGTGTCCCTGCCCATGGCAGGGGGGTTGGAACTAGATGATCTTAAGGTCCTTTCCAACCCTTACGATTCTATGATTCTATGATTCTATGATTCTATGTTGGGCTGAGCCACATATACACTTCCTGCCATGCTGGTCTGTCTAGCTTGAGAAGACATTACTACGTGCTAATTATCTCAAGGAACCTGATGACTCACTGCTACAGCTGTATATCTAAAACAAAGGTTACCCTCCAGTCCCCCTTGTGTTGAGATAAAATCAGCTTTCTTTACAATAATTGGCAGTCATCCTTTACATTCTTCCCCTGAGCTCATTATTTTTCCCTTCTCCTCTGAGTCTTCTTCCACTGCTGGGGTGTGTTGGTCAGTCACAATGCAATAAATAGCTAAGCAAAGTTCAGGATCTCCTAGTTTACTCCTCTAGGTCTCTGTTTTTCGATGTAGCCAATGATTAATTCTGCCAGGAAGAAGTTAGGTCCTCCTTTTCTCTGTTCTCTGTAGTCCATGACAGTGCCCTTAATAACATGCTTTAGCTTTTGATCAGCCCTGAATGGGTCAGGCAGTTGGACTAGATGATTGTTGTAGGTCCCTTCCAACTGAAAATATTCTATTCTAAATTTTATTCAATGTATTACCGTATGTGCTGTGTGTATTTATATACATGGAGTAGAATATACTATACATGATATAAATACATTTATTATAGTATAATAATGGTATGCATATGTAAAAAATATTTCCTGTTCAGAACAAAAGGGTCTTTAGTTTGAGAAATATTTATTACGATTCATTCCACTGGAGCATTTTTGAAGTTTTAAGTAATGGTGTTATAAGCAAGGATGATTTATCAGAAATTAAAAGAGCAACACAATTAACTGCTTGCATTGTGAAATGTTTTTAAAAACATTTTGTTAGCATACTTTTGGATGAGATGATTGAATAGCTAATGACATGGGATTACCTATACATTTTATTAATGAAAGTTCTTTAAGTTGTTGGCAAACAGTGTTTGCATCTTGAAAATCATATCCTATCTGTGATGTACCCTATTTTTTAAGAGGATATGTGGAAGTGTAATTTCTAACTGCCATATGTATATCTTTTGTCTGTTGTACGCAAACAGAATTTTGAATAGCTGTAGTTAATATTAAGTAGAAGTTCATTGTTGGGTTCAAATACTGGTTATTTGAGGTCAAAGTGTTACTGTAAAAGTCAGTCGGAGAAACTCTCTAAGACTCAATTTGGAGTTTTAGAAAGCAGGCGTTCTTTATTGCAGTGCTGGGCACACGTGAATTGTTTTGCAAAGGTGAGCGCACCCGATACTTGCTGACAGTGGCTATATATTTAGCATACTCATGCATATTCATAGCTTTTCCAGGAGACTATTTACATATTCATTAGATCCCCGGAAACTAATTATAATATTTGCATCCTAATTACGCATGCACTTTCTTGCTGAGTGGGGGTCTTTGGTGGTCGTCAATAGTCTTCCTCACTGTGTTTACTGAATGACCTCAGTGCTTGCGCACGCTTGCAAGGTCCTAGTGCTGAGTTAGCAGCTGGTATGTCCTTGCTTCTGTTCTGTTCCAGTCTTGCTCCACGCTGGGCGCCACTCTGCTATCTTGAAGGCTGGCATCCTTGGTCTTATTTACTGTCTCCTTAGTTGTTATCAGTCCCATGATGTTCCTTCCCCCATCAGCCGAACATTCCTTTCTCTCTCTGTGTTAGTAAGTTAGAACAGTTTGGTTTATTCTACTATGTTAAAGGCACACACACTGCTGTTAGTTTAAGATTTAAGCTTACAAAAGTACACTTGTCACATGGCCTGTGTACTTCCCTATAGGAAGTCACTCACTAAGAATTGAGATGTATCAAGTTTCTTTCATATTTAATAGATAAGCATTGTGAGTTGCTTATGGTTTTTGTCAGCAGCTTTCAGTTCAAGGAGCTGAAATGAGCCTGTTTCACATTTGCAGGCATGTAAAATTTGTCTTAAAACTAGTTGGAAAAATAATTCATAGCATCTAAAATTGATGCCTCTCTTGTAGGCTTTTTCTCCTCACTGGATACGTATCAATGTAGGTAAGCCATATGCCATTGTATACATGGGTGTCCTGGGTTCGGCTATATCAGTCATTTTTCTCCTTCTTAGTAGCTGGTGCAGTGCTGTGTTTTTTAACTTTCAGCCTGGGAACAACGCTGATAACACCGATGTTTTTAGTTGTTGCTAAGTAATGTTTATTCCAACCAAGGACTTTCTCAGTCTCATGCTTTGCCAGGGAGGAGGGGAAGCCGGGAGGAAACAGAGACAGAACACCTGACCCAAACTAGCCAAAGGGGTATTCCATACCACAGCACGTCATGCCCAGTATATAAACCAGGGGGAGTTACCCCGAAGGCCCAGATCACTGCTCGGGTTGGGCTGGGTATCAGTCGGCGGGTGGTGAGCAATTGTATCCTCTCCCCTTGTTATTTCACTAATCATTATTATCATTGGTGGTAGCAGTAGTGGTTTTGTATTATACCTTAGTTGAGGGACTGCTCTTATCTCAACCTGTGGGAGTTACATTCTTCCGATTCTCCTCCCCATCCCTCCGGGAGTGGGGGGAGGAAGGGGGGGAGTGAGCGAGCAGCTGTGTGGTTCTGAGTTACCGGCTGAGCTCAAACCACGACAGTTCTTTTTGGCGCCCAACGTGGGGCAAGAAGGGGTGAGATAACGACAGATCTGACCAGAGTGTGTCTAATCATATTTGTGATTAGCATTCATTGTTACTACTCGTCACAATGGTGATTATTTGGCTCTCAGACTTGTTGCGCTTGATCTCAGAGTTTCAGCATGTTGTACCTTACTTAAAGCCACTATTTGCTGTTTTAGTGTTTATCGGCTGGGGGGCCTGGGCTAAGGTTCTTGTTTCGCTGTACTTCATGGTGATGACTTGTAATACAATAGACTCATTGATCATGAAACTGGTCTGGTTTGTGCTTCCAGCGTGGCCATCACCTCTATACATTGGGAGGTATATAATGAAATATTTTAGCAATTGCCTATCTTTTTTTTTCTCCTCGGGGGGTCAACTTATGAAGGAGGCATTCTCTTTCACCCCCCGTTCCCCCACCAGCCTATTTGCAACAGCAGTTGAGAGTTCTGAAGGTTTTAGATGGCCTTTGAATACCCTTGAGACCTGCCTGCTGATTGTGCTGGGGATCAGCATGTTGGCAAACATACGGAGTGTGTTTTACCGACGGCCATCCCGCCCTGGGAACATCCTAATTCGTTTAATCTCGAAAGTTAAGCAGTATCGGGTTCAAATCTGGTCTAGGGTTAGACGACGATATAGGAGGACCACCAAGAGATTTTCCCTGAGGCTGGACAGTCATGAGTGGCAGGGTGTGTGGGATAGTATGGGCAAGTATCTAGGCCAGTGGGCCCCTCCAGTGCTTTGGAACTTCACCACTGAACAAGTGCAACATCCGGAAAAACTAGTAAAACACTTAAACGAGGTGTGCTGTCATCCTGGTTATACCAGAGAGGGCCAAATCATGGCAACGTGCTGGGGCTTGGCCTACACCTGCAGAACCCTGCTCAACACTATCCAGCACCTTCAAAGGGAAAAAAATGTCTCTGGATGTGATGGCAAAGCAACAGACAACGCAGCTATGCCAACTCCAAGCACAGCAGCTACTCAAACCCTGACCACAACAGACAACGCAACTACTCCAACTTCAAATACAGTAGCTACACTAACCCCAGTGACAAGCACAACAGCTACTCAAACACCGACAGCAACAGACAATGCAGCTGTTGGTGTTACTCAACTCCCAAGCACAACAGCTGCACCAACCCCAGCAATAAACATTGCAACCACTCCAATCCTAGTGGCAGACACTGCAGCCACTAAAACCACAGTGACAAACACTGCAGCTAAACCAAATGGCCAGTTTGTGACAATGTCTGTTGCCCCTGTAATCAAAAGTAAACGAGAGGCACAAAGAGCAACCCGCGAAGCGAAGAAAGATGAAGACCCAATGCTATTACAGCACGAAACAGGATCTGAACAAGAGTTAGTACTACGTGGATCAGAGGAAGAGGAAGAAGAAGAAGAGGTCACTTCTCGACCCCGGACCTCAACCGAGCTGCGGAATATGCGAAAAGATTTCAGCCATCTTCCAGGGGAGCACATTGTCACCTGGTTGCTCCGATGCTGGGACAATGGGGCCGACGGTCACGAACTAGAAGGTAGGGAAGCCAAGCAGTTGGGATCACTTGCTAGGGAAGGAGGAATTGACAAAGCGATTGCAAGAGAGAAATGACACCTCAGTCTTTGGAGGCGGCTCCTGGCAGCTGTGAAGGAAAGGTTTCCCTACAAAGACGATATTACGAGTCGCTCAGCCAACTGGACCACGATAGAGAAAGGCATCCAGACCCTGAGGGAATCAGCCATTCTAGAGATGATCTATCGTAGGCCAGATGCCAGGAACACATCCATAGATCCAGATGAAGTCGAATGTACATGACCCATGTGGCGGAAACTTACCCAGAGTGCACCATCATCATATGCCCACACATTGGAATCAATGATCTGGAATGACAGAATATAACCAACAGTGGATTACCTGATTCATCAACTCTGAGAGTTCGAAGACAATCTCACCCCTTCCATCATTTCAGCTGTGGAAAAACTGTCCCAGGAGTTCAAACAATTGAGAGACGATTTATCCGATCTATCCAGCTCCCCACATGTAACAACCCATGTCTCAGCTATTAACAGAAGGCGCCCTACTGCTCGAGAAAGAAAATATAGGAGGTACACGCCACGGGCCACCCTATGGTTTTACCCTCAGGATCCCGGAGAAGGCATGAGAAAGTGGGATGGAAAACCTACCTCAGTTCTGGAGCAACGGGTGCATGAGCTGAAGAGGTGAACAATGGTCAAGGATGATCCTCCCAGGAAAGCTGCTGCTCCAGTCTCTGGTGAGCAGTTTCCCAGCTGGAGTGGAAGAGCTGATTTTACTCCAGCTCCTGTGATAAGGAATACTAATCCCTTTCTACAAGACAGAAGTGGAGAATTTTATGATCACTATCAGAGGGGCCCTGCCTCCAGCCAGGTGGAGGAGAGGGATAATCGGGTTTACTGGACCGTGTGGATCAGATGGCCTGGCACATCAGTCCCACAAAAGTATAAAGCTCTAGTAGATACCAGTGCACAGTGTACTCTGATGCCATCAAGGTATCAAGGGGTGAAACCCATTTATACTTCTGGAGTGACAGGAGGATCCCAAGAGTTGACTGTACTGGAGGCTGAAATCAGCCTGACTGGGAGGAAGTGGCAAAAGCACCCCATTGTGACTGGTCCAGGGGCTCCATGCATCCTTGGCATAGACTATCTCAGGAGAGGGTACTTCAAAGACCCAAAAGGGTGTATATGGGCTTTTGGTATCGCTGCCTTGGAGACAGAGGAAATTAAGCAGCTGTCCACCTTGCCCGGTCTCTCGGAGGATCCTTCTGTTGTGGGGTTGCTGAAGGTCGAAGAACAACAAGTGCCAATTGCGACCACAACAGTGCACCGGCGGCAATATCGCACCAACCGAGACTCCTTGATTCCCATCCATAAGCTGATCCATAGACTGGAGAGCCAAGGAGTGATCAGCAGGACCCACTCACCCTTTAATAGCCCCATATGGCCAGTGCAAAAGGCTAATGGAGAGTGGAGAATAACAGTAGACTATCATGGCCTGAACGAACTCACACCACCATTGAGTGCTGCCGTACCGGACATGCTAGAACTTCAATATGAACTGGAGTCAAAGGCAGCCAAGTGGGATGCCACAATTGACATTGCCAATGCATTTTTCTCAATCCCTTTGGCAGCAGAATGCAGGCCACAGTTTGCTTTTACTTGGAGGGGCGTCCAGTACACTTGGAACCGACTGCCCCAGGGGTGGAAACACAGCCCTACCATCTGCCATGGATTGATCCAGACTGCACTGGAACAGGGGCAAGCTCCAGAACACCTGCAATACATTGATGACATCATCGTGTGGGGTGATACAGCGGAAGAAGTTTTTGAGAAAGGGAGGAAGATAATCCAAATCCTGCTGAAGGCCGGTTTTGCCATAAAACGGAATAAGGTCAAGGGACCTGCACAGGAGATTCAATTTTTGGGAATAAAATGGCAAGATGGACATCGCCAGATCCCCACAGATGTGATCAACAAGATAACAGCAATGTCTCCACCAACTAACAAGAAAGAAACACAAGCTTTCTTAGGTGTTGTGGGGTTCTGGAGAATGCACATCCCAAATTACAGTCTGATTGTAAGCCCTCTCTACCACGTGACCTGGAAGAAGAACGATTTCAAATGGGGCCCTGAGCAACAACAAGCCTTTGAACAAATTAAACGAGAAATAGTTCATGCAGTAGCCCTTGGACCAGTCCGGAGCGGGCCAGATGTGAAAAATGTGCTCTATACCGCAGCTGGGGAGAATGGTCCTACCTGGAGCCTCTGGCAGAAAGCTCCAGGGGAGACTCGAGGTCGACCCCTCGGCTTTTGGAGTCGGGGATATAAAGGATCCGAGGCCAGCTATACTCCCACTGAAAAAGAGATACTGGCAGCCTATGAAGGGGTTTGAGCTGCCTCAGAAGTGATTGGAACTGAAGCACAGCTCCTCCTGGCACCCCGGTTGCCTGTGCTGGCTGGATGTTCAAAGGCAGGGTCTCCTCTACACATCATGCAACAGATGCTACATGGAGTAAGTGGGCCGCACTAATTACACAGTGAGGTCGAATAGGAAATCCCAGTCGTCCAGGAATTCTAGAAGTCATCATGGACTGGCCAGAGGGCAAAGATTTTGGGATGTCACCAGAAGAGGAGGTGACGCGTGCTGAAGAGGCCCCACCATATAATGAACTGTCAGAGAGTGAAAAGCAATATGCCTTGTTTACTGATGGGTCCTGCCCTATTGTGGGAAAGCATCAGAGATGGAAGGCAGCTGTGTGGAGTCCCCTGGGACAAGTTGCAGAAACTGCTGAAGGAGAGGGTGAATTGAGTCAGTTTGCAGAGGTGAAAGCCATCCAGCTGGCCTTGGACATTGCTGAATGAGAAAAATGGCCAGTACTTTATCTCTATACTGACTCATGGATGGTGGCAAATGCAGAGCAACTGCAAATGCAGAAGTAAACCCATCTGGGCTGCTGCATTGTGGCAAGATATCGCTGCCCGGGTGCAGAACCTGGTGGTGAAGGTACGCCACCTAGATGCTCATGTACCCAAGAGTCAGGCCTCTGAGGAACACCAGAACAACTAGCAAGTGGATAAAGCTGCTGAGATTGAAGTGGCTCAGGTGGACTTAGATTGGCAACATAAGGGTGAATTATTTTTAGCCCCGTGGGCCCATGGCACCTCAGGCCATCAAGGCAGAGATGCAACATATAGATCGGCTCGTGATCAAGGGGTGGACTTAACAGTGGTCACTATTGCCCAGGTTATTCATGAATGTGAAACGTGCTGCAATTAAGCAAGCCAAGCAGTTAAAGCCTCTCTGGTATGGAGGATGATGGCTGAAGTACAAGTATGGGGAGGCCTGGCAGATTGACTATATCATACTCCCACCGACCTGCTAAGGCAAGCGCCATGTGCTTACCATGGTGGAAGCAACCACCGGCTGGCTGGAAACATATGCTGTGCCCCATGCCATTGCCCAGAACACTATCCTGGGCCTTGAGAAACAAGTCTTGTGGCGACACGGCACCCCAGAGAGAATTGAGTCAGAGAATGGGACTCATTTCCGGAACAACCTTATAGACACTTGGGCCAAAGAGCATGGCATTGAGTGGGTATATCACATCCCCTA